>NW_015150618.1:1250321-1283344 GCF_000732505.1 Cyprinodon variegatus
AGAAATACGTTTCTGCTGCCTATTGCTAGCCATGCCTAAACGAATGTGAGGTGGCGGAAGCTTCAGGGGGAGTAGCCTAGATTTTTATGAAATATTAAAATAATGAATCATTAGTTTATATCTTATACACAGTCCATCATTTTAATCCCATATCAAACACAGTCTTTTAAAAAATAAATACATAAATAATTTCATGTTTTTAAGTACAATATTATGTTACTCCACAGCCCCCCACCATGGGGGCTGATGCTATGACGAGGGAGGCTGCAGCCCCCGCAGCACCCCCCTTCCCGTGCCACTGGTAAGTTGATGTGAATTTTGCTGCACCCATCAACCTTTTCTGCTGCACTACCTCAAAATGTGCATAACACCCATTGCTATTAAAACCAAGGGCAAGCTACAGTGTATAAAACCAAAACAAAAGAACTTTGGCTAAAATACGTACTTTTTTGCCTCATGTGTTTGTTAGTTTCAACTATAAGTGGAAACATTATCCATTTTTTGTGACCACTCTTCATTATCTCACACCCAAAGGATGTTACCTTATCAGCATCTCTGCTGCTTCTTGCTCTTAGACAAAAAACAGCAAACTCTGCTTTCATCAAACTGACCAGTTATAAAAAAAGTCTGTTTTATCTTTTTCGATGATAGAATAGCTAATCTCAGACCAACCCAGTTTTGTTCAATATGTTATGTTTTACTGAATCACCTGTCAATAAAAATCTGTCTTGTCGAGACAAATATTGAAAATTTAAAAATAAGAGTGGGCTGAGTACAATTTTTATTATAACTGTATAATGGCAGGCCTGACAGCCTCTTTCAGATATAGATGTATAAACAAACCCAAAAAACTAAAATGTTTTTTCTCATTTAGCTCCAGTTTTTAAATCTGCGATGAATCCAGACAGTTTTATCATAGATGTTAACAAATGATTTTTACAGGTTTATAGCCTGATAAAACAGACTAAATGTGAGATTAAATGTGTAATTTAGTCTGGCCCCGATGAATGGGACATCGGAAGATTGTTGATGAGAACAACCCATTGTTTTTTAAACCATGTCTGTGCCTATCGGCTATCGCTCTGACCAATGAGCGCAACTGACTGTGACGTTATATTTTGCATCTGAAATGCAAAATATGTATATATTTTAACAATCTTTGTACAAATTACTGCTCTAATTGGATCGCGCTGTCACCTAAAGGCATGTTTTACTAAATCAATTACTAAATTAGTTGACGATTATTTCAGTAGTTGGTTACTCACGTTTAATCTGATTAATTGTTTCAGCACTAGTTTGCACTAAATACAAATCAAAAATACAAAATACAAAAAAAAGCAAACTTCAACTCATCTACTTACTTTCATACATAATAAAGTAAATATTCAACTAAATTCTGTTATTTTCTTTTCAATTAAAGTTAAAATAAATTTCAAAATACTTATTTGATTGAAACTTTCAAACAAAAAAGAATATTTACATCATGCAATCATGCTGCAGAGATGCAGTGATATTACTAATGGAACAACAAAGCAAGAATGGAGGAAGAAAAACAAAGAACATAAGCTGAATGTGCAGACCAGCATCTACTCTCTCCTCATTGCAGCACTCTAACTGGGAGATGTTTGTAAAAACCTTAAGGATCTCCCTGCTACAAAAACCTTTGATAGAATACAAAGCTACTTCGTCACTAATGCTTTTATGTAAGTTGTTTACCCAAAGCTTTTTCAGCATATGCGATTCTTTCTTAAGAATGAGCTGCTGATCACTACACAGTCCTTCGTTGTTCAATCAAGCTCTAATCCAAAGGCAGGGAAAGGCTTTCATGAAATTATGATTTGTAAAATATACTTAGTATACATCAGTCCTTTTATTTTTATTTTACTGCAGTAGGCACGCTTGAATAAACCCCTCCTGTGCAGAACCACCAAAGAGCACCATCTTTTAAATATAGATAGCCTTTGATCTTTATTACTATAGAAGGAAGACCTTTTCAATATGTTCTTTTCTTTGCTACATGCAGAAGAAAGTGACTTGAAAGGTCCTTCTCTAGAAGGAGCCAGAGTTGGAGCTATAATCAGATAATTGCTGTCTGTTGAAGGGTCTGGTTGGTCTGCTTTAATTTTTTACCAGCTTGTCATATTTGCATATGCAGTGCCCTTAACTTAAATAACATATGTCAAAGGTAATTAAAAATCACTATGGAGTATCCTCTGGTGTAGATAAACACTGATATAGTTTCAAAACGTAATAATATGTAAACATAAAGATGCTTCTTACAGGACATCTAAAAAAGTCTAGCTGACAGCTTTAACTTTTGAGTGTCCACATCTTAACTTTTTTTAAACAATGGTTCTTATTGACCTGGCTTTGCAGGGTCTTATAAATCAGTTGCAAACATTTAATTACAAACATACTGATTATCATTACTATTGTTTTGTTATCTCTGCCTGTCTAAGCATCAGTAATACAGTGATCCTACTGGGGATAATCTATGTCAATGACATTCAGTGCTTATTATCAGTATGATTAATATGTTAATATAATTGTATTACTATGATAACTATCCCTAATTCTTTTAATAAGAAGAATAATTGTATATGAATAAAAATAGCAATAGGAATGTTGCGAAGAGTTATGCTTCCTTTTCTTTTCAATGCCATCTCATATTTCTGGGGTGTATTTTATTAGCATTTAATCAAAATTGCATCAATGTGATTCAGTAATCCTGGTACAAATTCTTGAGTGTTGCGTCCTTCATACCTGCAAAAAAGTGTGATTGGCTTTTAAATATATAAAAGATGAAATTACATTCAAAATTTGCTCAATACAATCCTCAACGAGATCTGTCTCACTTTTAAGGGCTTCCACCAACCCATTCATGATTTATGAAGGCTTTGTTTCACTCTATTAATACCTTACAGCCCCTCTGTAGAGAGCAGATTGGTTAAGTTGGGATATTTCAAACCTTCAAGGCATTCCAAAGCTGTACTTTTTCACTTTAAAAATATTGTTGTGTGTACAAAAGAAGCTCTGACAGAATCCTTTTACCGGGCTGCCCTGTGTTTGCTATATAATGTGTCACTCTGCTTTGAGAGGCTCTGAATGTCTGTGGCTAGACCAGGACCTAATGCATCTGACCTCTTTCTGTTAATGGAGATAGGCTTTTTAGATTTACTCAAGGTTGAAATCACTTGTTTTCTGTTTCCAGTGCATGTAACCCCTGAAACATAAGCTGTTTGCCGGCTGGTAGGCACACATATAGCTTGCAGGGATTTTTCCCCGTTGCGTGACTTAAGCCATACCATGTAGCAAACTTGTTTGTTATGAATACAGATTGGAAGCTGTGGCTAATACAGTATCTGTCACTAACTAAGGAGCAGACCTGCAGGATAGACTTTGGCACAACCTGACCGTCTACATTTGTGCATTAAACCCACTCTTAAACCCAGCTTGTCCTTGGCCTGTCAGGTTGCATTTTTCTTTGCTCCTCACAGATCATTAATGGGAAATTGATGCTCTTGGTTCATTATACAAAGAATAAATTGAACCACAATGAAAATCTGACATTCACAATTGCATTATATCATTACCACCCATCCAAGAAAGGCTTTGAGTCAATCAAGTACCACCGACAGTGCTATTTGTTAACTTAGATCCTATTTCCTTTAGCTCTTTATGAATTTTTAACAGAATACTTGGTAATCAGCCATTGGTCTGATTGGATTATTTCCCCCCTCTGTTTTCTTCTTTTCCATTTATTGTTGCTTGATACTCTGGGTAGTAGTTAACACTATATTTAAAACAACATAAACAATTATTGGCACCCCTGTTATGCAACCTTTAGTTTAAGAAATATTTATGTAGTGGGGAAAAGGAAGCAGTTAGCATCATGTTCATTATCATATTGTAATGGTGGATAGACAAAATGATCTCATATTCAAACTGCTAAAAATATGTTTAAAAAAAGCAAAACATTTTAAATATGTCTTAACCCTATAATGCCAAATGTATCATATTTGATACATACAGTTTCTGAAATGTTTTGCATCTGACACCTTTTGCATAATTTAATGGTAAAAACTTTGCTCAAAATCCTATTGTACACAATCAGATATACCTGATAACAGCCAGTAGAAGACTACACAAAAAATCTTGACTTATCGCATAGTAATAAATTATTAATATCAAAAATGTATTTCTGTTTTTTCTTTTTACATATTTTGTTAAAGGGCAAATAAGGAATTCAAACAAAAAAAAAAGTAATTTTCTGTTTTGTTTTATTCTTGGATCAGGCTTTAAAGGGTTAATTCAAAATATTCACTTTATTTACACTTCTGTTGGGAATGCTTTAGTGCATCTATTCACATCATTATATACAGTGCCTTTTACCACATTTCACGGTTCAAACATATAAAATTGTATTTTTTCTGAAGAATAAACAACTGGTGGGACAAAATCATTAAGTGGAATGAAATTATTCAATATTTCAAACTTTAACAAAAAAACCTTGTCTTGTTGGAAGATAAATCTCCGTCCCAGTCTTAGGTCTTTCGCAGACTCCAACAAGTTTTCTTACAGAATGGTCCTTATTTGGCTCCATCCATCTTCTCCTAAATTCCAGAAATCCAGAAAAGCAGGCCCAAACCATGATGCTGCCACCACCATGTTTGACAGTGGACATGGTGTGTTCAGGGTGATTAGCACTCATCTGACCGGAGCACCTTCTTCCACATGTTTACTGTGTCTCCAAGGTGGCTTGTGGCAAACCTTAAAATTAGAAGTCTGAAGGCCGTCATTTTGACGGTTCTAAGATTTAAAAGGGAAAGAGCTTCATTTAAATTAATCACATGTTGCTCATGTTAACCGACTTTTCCAGTTTCTATATTTCCTGCATTTTCATATAGTTTTTTTAATAAAATAAAAACGTAAAAATTAAATATGGTTAATTTTACCTCGATCTCCCACATCCGTCATTTTGATGCCATTGTAAATTTGTCCCGCGGTACTGTTGCCTTGCAACCATCATTCTACCTTAAACTCTTTGGCTAATCCAGAAAAATGGCTTTCAGAAGAATTCTAACCGCTAAACAGGCTTTAGAAATGCTTAAAAATATTGATGATAGCAATTCCAGCGGAGAGGGAGAGACCAATGAGGATGATTGGGTAGGAAGCAGCTCAAATTCTGACAGCGAGTCCAGGGATGATCACCCACCCATGGGAAAATGCAGACGTATCAGTGACCCATCAAACAATAGTGAAACATTTGTTCAAGGTTTGATAGCACTACCCACATCTCAGCCAGAACACTCAGTGTCCCAAAAGCCAAACCAAAGCCTGTGGTCTACTATAATTGCACACAGGTCGGCGAAGATGTGTTCGATCAGATGATTAGAAAATATTTTAAGTCAGTTCAGCTGTAATAGGCATAAAATAATGCTTTTTGTTTTGATTTCTCTGAGCCAGTGTTTAGTTAGTAAATGCAACATATCTATCTTGATAACTTGATATCATTGCAAGAGGTTTTAGGTTATTGTTCAAGTTGTAACAGGCACTCAAGGCTCACTGTATGGACACTGCTAAGAAACGGAGCCATTTCCTGAGATGTGAGCCCGGTTGGTAAGCAGCTGCTTTCTGTAACCCCAAAACAACTTCTCTGATCTGAGTAAGATTACAATTTCTATCAAAATCTGTTGTCATGTCTGATGGTTATTTAAATATATATATGTTCTGAAGTATTATTTGAAGAGTTTCTCCCGAGTGATCTCTTTTTAGGAAAATAAACCGGACAGAGAAAGCTTCAAGGTGTAGACAAAAGGGGTTTCATTTAACAGTAGGAAAAAGTAGCAGTTACTAAAATAGACATAAGATGAGTAATTAACTAATGAAATTTTTTTCAGGCTTAATTGAAAAGCTCATAGGAACCGCCCAGATGTGAAATGTTTGTGTTAGTAAATTCTCATACAACATTTAAACGGAGGACCTCAAAATGCTAATACGGTTGAAGAGCATGTAAGGATCTAGGATCTGCTCTTGCTGCAGTCCGATACACTTCATTGCATCAAGCCTTCTGCCTTTCGAGGTAAGAGGAGAGACGCTGACATAAAGTATTAAGAGTTGTCCTCAAAAGGATACAGTTCTGAATAAACTCAAGTCTCTGTGAAGTTTTTACCATCTCTGCTACACCATTGCTGCCTGTTTCCAAACCAGATATCCTTAAAACAGTACAATAAAGAATTGCAATCACTTTTTATTTTTCCCACACATTACACATTAAATGGCTTACTTTGTGCATTTAAACCTTTACACCTATTTCTCTGTTTTTACTCCTGTGCTGTTGGTTACAGTACAATGCTCTTTATATTCTCATGTGCATGCTGGTCAGCTTGGAGCCACAAGCAGTTGAATCTGAAATCATATAAATAAAACATTTTAAAGGGACTGGGAATAACCACATTAAAAATCCTATTCCTGAAAAATAAAATCAGTTTTGAATATTAGGAACAGCATAGTCTAGGCCTTCTTCAATGGCTAGTTAGAGAGCTGAAGAGAAGAGGGAGGATCCCCTTATTAAGCTTCCAGGACTAGAGACATCTTTAACAATTTCTTCTCCTTGTATATGCTGACCATTTGAAATTCTTTAGAAAAAATTGAGTGCTACCTCACTGGTTAAATGTGGTTGTAGAAATCATTAATAGCAGACGTGAGTCACTGATCGGGGTACTAAGGTTTATTGAAAAATGATAGGGGTCCATATAAAATAGCCCTCTTCAGACCACCAGTTACATAAAGAAGTACAATTTTTATTGCTAAACTTTATACCAGAAAAGCATTTAATCATATTATTTTAATTTTTAATGTTCTACAGAAAAAAAAAGTGAAGGAAAAATGATACTAATTCAGACATTCTTGGGATTTTTTAAACATCATTAAGTTGTTTTTTCATATATCTTAGTTTATCTCTTTGACCAGTAATACAATTTATACCACTAACAATAAAGGATGTGATAAATGTTGAGCTCTATTCTGAGGTAGACAGCATGTTTTGGAACTAAAGAAACACCGTCCTTCTTCGGTAGCACTATTAATGCCTAGTCCATTCATTATTCTACCCTTGCCTTCCTTTTAAAGAGAGACAGAAATGAAACAAACCCCTTTGGTTGAGTTTAAGTCAGAACCAGGTCATTCTAATTGCTCAGACACATCAAGCATCAGTTTATAGCCAGACCACAGACTGTCATGAAAGGATCTGAAAACTATATCTGGGCAAACAGCGTTTATTTATCATCACATTGATATGCTAGGGTCTGCAATGTTTATTCACAGCAGGGAAAACAGGACTTAATTCCAAACTTTTATTTGACAACTCATAGAAGGTATTGCATCAGAGTATAAGGTTATATTCAAACAAAACCTGCAATGCATAGTTTTTATTTGGGTCATTGATTAACATCCTGCCTCCTGAGAAGAAAACACACAAAGACTGAAAGTATGCTTAAAGATGGATTCATTATGGAAATGCAAAGAATTATCTATTTCTCACACCTTAAAGCGCATCACCTCGGAAATGGGGCTATGTGATATCTAGCAAGAATCTTTCATAAAACAAACACAGATTAAAAACCACTTAGTTAAAGCAACAGTGTCTGATGTTCAGCTACATCTAATGTTCAGACTGCAGCGACATGAACTGCTCCCGCCACCGCTTCTCCCCCACCAACAAACCAGAGGCCATCATGGTACAAAATGGTTCTTGTCAAGTGTAGACAAGGTTTGTTTGCAATACAAATTCCTAAGGCAACACAAACATAAAGATTGAGACTTTCAGTTCATGTAAAATAATAAAGAACAAACTTATGTATATTATGTTACATTTCTGTCAGTAAATCCGTGGAGTTATTACACACTGGAACTTTAACCACTGCTTTATAAACCTGTGCAAATATAAAAAAAAAACAATGTTTCTTAAAATCGCTTTTATCTTTAAAATACAACAATAATCTAGTCAATGAAGGTCTATTTAAGTCATCCCTTGTACTGATTCAACATATCTAAGGTTGATTAAATTGGTATAGTTGTTCTCCTTTTTGTTTTCTCAATGGGAACTTCAATCTTCTAAAAAATGGCTGCAGCTAAGAGAGGGTTTGAAGGACATATTGTAAATCTGAGTTATTGTGTTTTTCTCAGCATGTTAATGTAGATCAGGAGGATAAATTTAACTGATGACTAATTATCTTACCGGCTTGTTTCAGCTAATTTCTGCCTCTATCGATAAGGGTCTAAAAACCTTTATATAAATAAAGAAGAACACTTTCAATGAGGGCCCAATAGACTAGCTGAATGCTGTGTTTTCTTCTTGAAGCACCTTATTTTCCTTAAGAGAAAAAGAGGCTGTCTAGACTCCTCATACACATAGTCAACATTTGGCTGGAAGGTCATCCTGTCATCTAAGATTGCCCCTAGATATAAAAATCTTTTGTCTGTTCCTCTACCTGCTCTCCCATGAGGACGGGTCTTAAAGAAGGCACAGTAGCTATTGTGCCTGAATTATATTTTAAAGATATTTCTTAGTTTAAAAAAAAAAAATAAGGTTCCAGTAGCTGTCACTGAACCATGAGGAAAGTGTAAGGTTAAAAGACTATCAGCATCCAATATGAACGCAACCAGAGCAATGTCATTAGGATAATTTGAAAGATAAAAAAGTGCTGTCAAATTACAGCTCATTAGTATACAAAATAGAACAGAAACATGACACAGCCCTGTGGAACACCGGTGGTTGGAACCCTGAGTCAGATAAAACACTGTCAATATAGGCTTGCTGTGGTCTCCTATTATAGTAGTAGCCATTCAAAATTTCCCCATTTTCCTTGATGGGCCCTTGGCTGGTCCTCTACAATGGCTTTTTAAACATAGATTTTTGTACTAAAATGTTCTTTCTGTCACGACTTGTGGACAACAAGATCTAAAGAGAAGCATCATATCCTGGTCAGACCCTGAAATTCAGTGAAAGGGAGGAGTCAGAGTAAAAAAAATATGCAAGAAGGGGTCACTCCAATGGCTGTAAGTTTGAGGGTATTTTGCTGGGAGTCGCAGGGAAGTCGGCTGCCATTCTGCTGGTATTTGACTGGGAAGGGCCATTTTGAATGGCTGCTACTGTAGAAATGCTTTGATTTATGACACAATGACAAGACAGCTACTGCCACTCGGATCACACAAGCACATAAAAATGTTCAGCTAAACTACATATATTTTAAGGAAATTTAAATAACTCTGTACTTTATCCAGAATGGTAAGACTGGCATCCTGTTCTCCTCGGATAGCCCTGTAAGCAAACTGCACAATATAACAGGAGAAAGTGTAAAGGCACTGACTTAAAGACCACATGGAAATGTAGCAGGGCACAACTGTTTAAAAGGTTGAAAGTTAATAGGCAAAGAAGTTGAAATGTTGAAGTTATTTATCAGACAGGTGGGAGAAATCAAATAAAAAGGAGTTGAGATGACTATAGAGAAATGACAGAAACAGGCAGTTCTCAATATTCTGTTACAATTGCAAGGCTGCAAGAGCCAGGCGTCCCTCTCCATGCAGGGGTAAATAAATGTACACCTTGCATCTTACTTATTCTCAGCGCTATACTGCAAAGTCATCACTTAGACAAGTTTTACAAACAGCTTAGATTGCTTTTGGGACAGGGATGCAGTGTGGTCCAGAGCAATTTATCCTTATGTCAATATGTCAAAACACCAATATTCAGCCTTGTAATGTCGCTGTTAGTGCAAAAGCTTTTATGACTGCACTCTATTTGGCTGGGAGTATAGCAGCTCTTTCCCTGAAACTTGTTACATTAGATAATGAGTATTAGAAGAGGGGGTATAAAACAGAATAAAACAATCTGTAATATAATGGTTTCATAGGGTATTACATTTTTAGAATGTGGTCACAAGTTTCAAAGCAAGATTCCTGTTCGAAGTTCAAAATATTATGCATTATTTTGCAAAAGTGGTCATAAAGCTGGAATGTTTTCTCATTTGGATGTGTTTCACCTTCAAACTAAAGTGTAATTCGCTGGAGTTTTAAATAAAAAGATATGCCTAGAAAAATGTTGTTTAGAATTAGTAAATGCAAGATAAGAGATTAGAAAAAGTTATTAAATATTTTACAATATCTAAAAATTCTGACATTTATATTCAGGTAGCAAATTAGTACTCTGTTGAAACTATAGAGAGCTTCATTGATGACTTTTAATGACCATTCAAGTCTTATATGACCATGTTAAATGTAAAACATCAAGTGCAGTGATGTAAAACACAATTTCTCGGGGTCAGAACAATGGAAATGTGTTTTCTGGGAAAGATAAAAACTTTATCTCTTTAAATCTAATAGAACAGTGTGATCTACACTGTAAAAATATTATGTTTAAAATTTACAGCCAATCAATTTTACTCTAAATAGAGTATTAACAACTATTATGAGTGTGAATCTGTTAAAGTGTTGAAGCTAATAATCAGTTAAAAAATTGACAGCCATGCAATGTAACTTTTACTCTATATGTTTTCGATTACCTGCCAGACTCTTAGAGGTCTTCCTGACACTAAAATTAGTAAAATTATCTCAAAAGTTGACACTGGCTATAGAGTAAATTTTACACTGATTTGGACCGAATGTTGAAACAGTTATATTTGACTGTAGCTGTTTGATTAACAGTTGGTGTTTTACTATGTAACAGTTCCTGGAAGAACAAAAACTCTTAAACAAATGTGTATTCTGTTTGAAAGTTACTGTTTTGTATCAAGTATAAACTCTGGTGTTGAAGGTATTTTGGTGTGGGTCTATTTTTCAAAAGTTAGGCTTGGCTTAAACAACTTGACTGACTTGCACAACATGAAGTCAAACCAACAGAATATCCTGAGCACTGATTAGAGATAGTCCTTTTTATTCAACTTTAGCCTAACAAATTGTACAATAATTTTCAGTAATTGTTACATAAACATTGGGTAAAGCCTCCATATAGGCTGTTGTAGCTCTGCAAGCTAGGGATACATTATATTCAAGCTTATGGTTTAATAATGGGATACATCTAAAATTCACTATTTATATCTTTTGTATTCATGTTTATTTTTCTGTGTAGTGTAAAAATATTACAAAATAAATATGAAATATGTACACAGATACACACATATATATGTAAAATATATAGGCTAAGATTATTAAATAAAACAAACAAAAAGGTAGTAAGTTAAATGTATCTGTATAGCACTTTTCACAGATAAAAATCACAAAGTGCTTCACAGTGAAAATATAATACGATAAAAATGTAGAATACAATGTATATCAACATTTTAAAAACAAATGGAAACATACAAACAAAGCCACAAAAACCACACGTCTAATTAAAGCCTGCTTAAATAGCGAAGTCTTTGGTTGCTTTTTAAAAGAATCAGCAGAATTCATACAGCGTAAAGAAGGAGGCAAAGCATTCCACAGCCTCAGAGCCACTGTCGGAAATGAACCATCCCCTCTGGTTTTAAAAGGAGTGTGTGAAACCACTAACATCACATAAGAATGTGAAAATAATGGAAATAATATCCTGGAATATATTAGTTATCTTTGCTTCAAATCTTTACATGAAAAAATATCAGCAAAAAACAAACAAACAAAATGTTCAAGTCTGCTTCTATGAACCCCTTATTTTCTTGCCTCCCTCATTATTTTTACCTGGTTCTTGTATTTACAAATGGAGAAGGAATGGATCCATTTACAAATAGTTTTATCCTGCAGTGTGAGATGCCACTTTATTCAACAGTTGTGGGAATTTGTGGGGATGAAGGGTCTAGTTAATTTTGTTCCACTTTTCCAGATGCTGTCAAAATACCAGAGGAATACTAAAGCAAAGTTCTGATTCCATATAAATAAACTAATCTAAAATAATCTTGTATAAGATAAAAAAAATAATAACTTATGATAATAAAGCAAAAACCTTTATCCAACCTCCCAGCCTCATTACTTTAGCATATATGTTGGAATGCTTTTTATTTACAATATTAAAATAAGTAGTAGAAGTAACTGGTCTTTAATTATAAATTATGTTTTTAATCATGAAAATCTGGCTCCCATTTCTATGCACTAATTGCTTTATCCCTTAGGGCATCTTCTTACAAGGTTGTGATAAGACGGCAGATGAAACCCACTGAATGTGCACATATGTTCAGATGATCTATAAAACCAGAGCATGTTCTGTTGGTTGCATATATTTACGCAAAACTTTCTTTGGCTCTTTCTGCAGAACTCACTTTCAGTTGGATCTTCAACGCGTACCCGTCTTTTGTCATCCAGGACACACGGCGGTTTATCTCCCAGAAGACAGGCAATCTCTATATTGCCAAAGTGGAACCCTCTGATGTGGGCAACTACACGTGTGTGGTCACAAACACTGTCACCAAAAGCAGTGTTCAAGGACCACCAACACCTTTAGTCCTCCGGCTTGATGGTAACGGAGAACCCTTCCTAAGTTTTATCTAACTGCATGAAGGAGATGCAGATCCAAATTTTATTTCTGCTCAGTCGATTCTTTTTAAATCACAGGTGTTGAGACTTTAGTGACTGCTGCCAAAAGGTCTGTGTTTGCAATCTGTTGGCAGTAAATTCAACCAGCTGCATTTTACTTCATATCTAACTTGGCTTTCAAAATCACTAATTTGGCGGTTGTCTATTTATGTTCACTATAATTTTGTTGGAAAGAAAAAATGAAACTTTCTATTCCAAATTTTAAATGACTACTTTAAAATAACAAGCATTTTTAAGCTGTGGTTATGCAGTGTCCCATTTATAATATTTTGTCATTTTAAGATTATATTGATTGGAATATTCATGTGAAAATAACATTATAATCAAGTAAGAATGCATTTTATTTGCACTTAATATCAACAGCATAGATAATATGTGATTAATATGTGAAAATGATGTGTGATTATCAACAGATACTGAAATGGACTACATCTTTTCATCTTTGTCTTTACAAGCTTTGCAAATGCACAAACTATGGTTTTGCTTATTGTTCTTGGCAAAAAAAATTAATCTAATAAAGTTGATCTTAATGAAGGGAATCCTTAAACAGCACTTTCATAGAAATCACAGTGCATGCGTTTAGGGTTGATATTCAGGGTTAATTATAGCCACAGGTAGAATTTTGGAGGTAGGCCAAATAATTTGACTTTTCCCTTGCTACAGGATTTCTGTATCTCCCACATGTTTTATTCTGCTGCTTTTGACTTTCTTATAAATTATCTCATAACACGATCTACCAGTTATGGCTGACAGCTAATACCCTTCTTTTTAGATATGTATTTGAATCAAACTCAGAGTTACCATGCATCATTTTCCCATTTTTATATACACTCCTTTGTGTACGTCTATCACATTAAGTCTCAACAAATACATGGAACTTACTCTTATGAAAAAATCACATTTAAACAATAAGAATGTTTTCAAGGTACTGTAATTCAAAGATCTACAATAAAGAGGGGTGGCTGGTAACCTGCATGTAACTGGGTGATATAGACCTTACCATTTGAAGCTCCTTTTTTTCCCTTTGGAATATTTGTAACCTTTTCCTGGCCTTGAGTTGAATTCATTTTTGTGAGACATGCGGGGGATGTGACACCTTGTTTTTCTTTGTTTCTGCAGGTGTGATGGGTGAATACGAGCCTAAAATTGAAGTGCAGCTCCCTGAAGTCGTCCCTGTCGCTAAGAGCTCAACTGTCAAACTGGAATGTTTTGCACTTGGAAAGTGTGTTTTTCTCATCTCAAGACATCAAACCCTTCATTATTTGTTTATACAACCTGCAGATTAAGTATGGAACAGTGTTGAGGCAATTGAATGGATTTTGAGGGCACAGTGATTGCAAACAATCAGTGTTTTATGTGAAGGTTACAAGCTTCATCCTGTTAAGTGCTTTACTGTCATTGCTTGTATTTCTTTCAAAATACCTCAGAGGTTGTTATCTTTGATTTTCTCTTCGTCACATCCAGCCCAGTGCCAACCATAAGCTGGAAAAGGGTGGATCGGGCCCCTTTTGGCAGGAAGGTGGATGTGAATAAAGCCAGCGGAGTTTTAGAGATCCCTTATTTCCAACAAGAGGATTCGGGGATGTATGAATGCATAGCAGAAAACAGCAGAGGAAGAAACTCAGTTAAAGGAAAGCTGTCTTTCTATGGTGAGTTCCAGAGCATGATAGTTTTTCAAACTTTGATTTAAAGCTTACCTAACTTTGTGCTGACTGTCTTGGGTATTAAAAAATCTTCTGCTCTCAAGCTGTCATTCTTATTCCTAACATGTTGGGTACAATTTTTTTTCTTATTTAGAAAAAAAAATACCTACCCCCAGGTTCACAACCTAATTGAAGCAACTATCAAACTTCACTTGGTCAACAAGCCTTGAAAGGAGGAATGTAACTTTGATGTGAAGCTGGTGGAAAGTTTTATTAGTTGTCATGTATTCTGTAGGTTTTATTATTGTCAATTTACAACAGAATCAAAGAGATGAATGTGGTTGTAAATTAACCTATTTCCACCAGTTCATTTCTGACAATCCCTTTTATTGTGCCAGCAACTAACAGGGGACCGTGGCCCTGTTAGATTTACACACCCTCTAAGGGAGAAGTGATTTTTCTCTCACCAACACTGGAATTATGGCCTAGATTCCAAGAAAAGCGTTTCATGTCCCTAGATGAAGGATTTTTATAGTTTTGTTCTTCATTATGTTGCAGTTAATGCATTGATGATGTCTGACCAAATAGCCTTATGGGATGTTTTTACTCTAGCAAGTTCTAAGAGTTTTTTTTTTTTTCTGCTAAGTGTGCCTTCGATACAATTATGCATTATTACAGTATATTAACATTCAGATACAATCCTTAGAGTAAGGTTGGATGTGTGCAAGATTTGGTCCTTTTAAACTGTCAGCGAAAGTATAGTGATAGTTCTGAAGAGCAGTACTGCAATGTCTGCCTTAATTACTAGAAATACAGTGTCCCGTTTTCCTGTCCATCTGATAATTGAATAAGATCAGTATCAGTTCTAAGATAAGAGCTTTTATTGTGTATAGATAGGACTGCAATGTCCTATCTATACGAGCCATGATTATACGTTTTTCAAGTCCAGAAGTAGGAGAGAACATATAAATCCTCTGTTAAAATGTGTTTCATGTCTTCAATTAAGTTGAGATTATTTATATAGTGCCAATTCACAACACGTCTTCTCAAGGCACTTCTCAGAGACAATTCAAACACTCATACAATTAAACTGATTCAAAGTTTTCTATTTAAAGAAGACCAGTTGATTAGATTGACTAATTAAATTGTAGGCAATCGCTCACACCAAGCATGGTTGTAGCAACACTTTAGACAACTTTAGACGGCAACTGTCAACCAGCTCCACAGACGGCCCCGTCCAGGAAACACACAGCCAGGCTGGCGAGCTCCTAGCTAGCTCCTACATCAGAGGAGAAAAGAGAGCCCATTCAGTTAGTCAGAGGCAGAAAAACAAGACTACACTGAAAAACAGGCCAAGTTCCAACATCCACAAACAAAGGTGTTATATTAATCTCCAAGATTGTGTCACAGCCAAACAGAAACAGACCAGATTAATTTACTATGATGAGAAAAAGCAGACAGAGCATAGCGTTAAAGATTGAACTAAGACATTCTGCAGAATGGGAGAATAGAGATAGAATGAAGCAGAATTATGAAAAAGGGTCCTTATGTCCTCCAGCAGTCTAAACCTATAGCAGCATAACTATAGATATATCTCTGGATAACCTGAGCCACTCTGACTATAGGCTTTATCAAAAAGGAAAGTTTTAAGCCTAACCTTCAAAGTAGACAGGGTGTCTGCCTCGCAGAATAAAACCGGTAGTTGGTTCCACAGGAGAGGAGCCTGAAAGCTAAAAGATCTTGTAATGAACTCAGGATGTTGGACCCAGAATTCGAGGCGAGACAGGCAGTGGGAAAGTTCAAAGCGTTTATAAAAACAAACAAAGCGCAGGGTAGATCTCCGCAGAGATAGGAGAATACAGGTCAGTGACTGGATTTGTTGGGCTGATAATGACTTGGAGCAAAGTCACTGACCTTATTCAAAGCTCAGTCCATTCACGGAGAACACGGCTGAATCCAGATGGGAAGTTACACCACAACTTGCGGCGGGCGTCGCCTCCAGAATTCCTGGAGAGCGAGTGGAGCAGGTGCCAGCCGACGCTGAACAGCAACCGAGTCCAAAGGGGAAATCCAAAGCCGGGGTCAGAAGGCAGGTCCAGGTTCAGAAGCCGAGAGAATCTAGGAATCAGTCAAAAACAGATCAGGAAAACAAAACAGACTAAAGAATGCTAGAGTTAGTCTCACCAAAACACTCAAATAACCTGGCGCTGATGGAAGGCAAACACACAATATAAATAACAGAGGAGCCAGGTGGAAATGATTGGCATTAATCAGCCGTTGGACCAATTAGACAGGGGAGCAATGAGCAAAGGAAAAAACCAAACCATCAGCGCCAAGATCATGACAGATCTGCCTCCATTCTACTCTTAAAATTCTAGGAACTACTTGTAAACCTGCAGATTAAGGGCAAAGTGCTCTGTTAGAAATATAAGGAACAATCATATCTCTGTTATAACATGGAGCTTAGCCGTTTAAGGCTTTATACATGAGAAGGAAGATTTTAAATTCTATTCTGGATTTAACAGGAAGCCAATGAAGAGATGCCAGGATGGGAGATAAATGATTTCTCTTTTCATTTTTCATCAGAACTCTGGCTGCAGCATCTTGGATCAGCTGAAGGCTTTTTAACTACAGTTTGTGGACTTCCTGTTAGTAAAGAATTACAGAAGTCCAGCCTTGAAGTAACAAATGCATGGACTAGTTTCTCAGCATCACCCCTGGACAGGACCTTTCCAATTTTTTCAATATTTCACAGATAAAAAAAGGGAATTCTAGAGGAAGGTTGGTCAGGAAGGTTGGTCTCTCCAATTGGACTGGACTAAATTCAGCACATAGATCCATGAGCATTGCTCTTTGGAGTCATCAATTAATAAACAGTCATCATCCTGGGTCAGGAAACAAAATGCATACCCTCCTAAATATCTCATTTCCAAAGTTTACATCATAGTTAATTCCTCTGTTTGTCCAGTAATACATTTTTACAGCATTTTCTGTGAATTCCTCATACCTTGTTACATGAATACCTTGATCTTGGGAATGTCTCACCCTCTTGATCTTTGGAGAAAGGAATGCAAAGTTGTGGAAACATTTAAATGTGTGTGGAGTTAGAATTGTGAATTTAATGCTTATGAATCTTGTTTCATTTGTGACGGGTCAGCTCAGCAGTGATGGCATTTATCACACTGCGGTTTGGGGATCCATTAAAGTCGATCTACAATTAAAGTTTCATATGAAGTGACAATAAAAGTCTGAGAGAAATGCAATCTGGCTTCAGTTCCCCTCAAACACCATCTGTGCCACTACATTTCTCCAAAATGTCTGTAGCACACATTTTTCCACCAAGTTTGTTTTAAAAAGCACAACTTTTGCATATTGCATGTGAACTTCAGCCTCGTAAATAAGACCCCTGATCTTGTTGGACAATTCATATTTAGCAAGCTCTATGCTGAAAAAAATAATGCAACACCCTTTGGCATTTACTTAATCATATTTAGTTACTTTAACACAATTGTTTAGATTTTTTCAGTGTGTTTCAGCGTTTTTCAGTGTGCTCATAACTTATACATAAAGTACCTATAACTTACCCAATGTATGCCAGCTTTTTTGTTTGATTTTTCGTATGTCAGGCATACGCTGGTCTAAATCGTCATGGTGTGACAGGGGCTCAAGATGTTGATCGTGATAAGCTGGTAAAAAATATCCATTGTTTTAATTCCTCCTCGCAGTATTGGAGGTTCCGAGGTATGAGAACATTTTGATAAGCTTTCAAAGATGTTATATCATGATGCTGTTTATATACAAGGCAATAAAACAAGGATGCCTTCAGTTCAGGCCACTGTTCTCCCATAGAGGCAAAGACAGCAGGTAAAAAGCACCAGTGCAGCGCAAAAAGCTACTTTCATGCAAGTCATCAACGCTTTATCGCCTCAGTCTATTTTCAGTAACTATAGAATTATATATGTGAACAAAAATGTGGACAAACTAGTGGTTCACATGAAATTGCTTTATCTGAAACAAACAAGAAACAATTGCTGATGCACCAAAATTACATAGACTAATATGGTTTAAATGTATTTTGAATAACTTTTTGTTATTTTAATTTTTGGCTCAAACACACATAAAGAAGGAGGATTAAAAAAATGTATAAACCATTTCTATTTAGAAGCAGAGTGCTTTTTTATTAAGAAAAAAATTTTTTATTTTCTTTTAGGGTTTTAGAGAAAAAATATTAAATTCTACATAAAATAAAAGTACAATGTCCCTTTCTAAAAAAAATAAAAATTTAGAAAAATTTTTCAGCCAGTACTGTGTTGAAGCCCTGCATGTCCTTGTGAGATATTACTCTTGTCCTATTTCACAACCTCAGAGCCTGACTCGTAGGCAGGTGATAGAAATCTGTAATCTTGTTTTAACGTCATGCTGACGGGACCTTGTGGGATATCGATCAATTCTAAGACAGAATTGGAAGATAAATACATGGATGTTGGTCTGTAGCAACCAAACATTCGACAGCCTCTTTATTTTTGTCCCAAGCCAACCACCCTAAAGTTTAATGGTTCCTAAGAACCCTGTTACATTGGTTAAATTGCAGTACCTTCTAATCAACTAAACTATTAACCTTCAGTAATACTTTTAAATTTTCCCCATTTGGAACCACTTACTTGCTGTTCCCTCTTTTACTCATCTCTTTTATAACTGGAAATGTTTTCTGGATGTGATTTAGTGTATTTGTTTTCAATGAGCATGTTTAAATAATATGTGACATATTTTGTTAATTTTATTTTTTATAATGTGTGACTTGTGAAGATTTTTCTTTAAAGTATTAATTCTGTAATTATTTCCTGGAAAGCAATGTATACTTTTAATGCTATTAAGACATTTTAGGAATTTGGAGGAGAATAAATCACCAACAAACAAGTGTTCTTATAAAACACACTTACGTATACTGATTTATGCAACAACACCATTATTAAAAAGAGAAACTCTTGTCAACAAGATACATTTTACATCATTATAGTTGTATATAACCTGTTTTTAACAATGTAATTGCCTTGAAGAATAATTCCATAAAATTTGGTATGATCCAGATCATGTGCCAGTTTTAGCTATTGGTGTAAGTCAAAATATGGTGCATCACTTGCTTCACTCTCCAAGTGCTTTTCTAGTTTATTAATGTATTTATTTTTTACTGTGCAAAGATATATTGATCAAGATCATGAACCAAACCCAAAGCTTCCCTTTGGCCTAACCATTCGTCATGACGTTCTTCAAAAATAATTTTATTTAGCTTTACTTAATATTTATTTATGTGTTTTCCAAGTTCATTAGAAGTGGATTCCGGATTTGTGCCCTTAGTTGTTCCCTTGATGGATTAATTCCCCTCTGGGTTGCTTAACTGATTTGTTTTAAATCTGCATCATTGCTGACAGTGACATATTTGTGCCCTAACAGCTCCACCTCAGTTGACTGAGAAGCCTCAGGATGTTCAGAAGACCATCGATGACACTCTTGAGTGGGAATGCAAAGCCAACGCTAAGCCCAAACCTTCGTACCGCTGGCTGAAAAACGGAGATCCCCTCGATCACATGGAGGT
The DNA here is from genome assembly GCF_000732505.1 of Cyprinodon variegatus. NCBI lineage: Eukaryota > Metazoa > Chordata > Actinopteri > Cyprinodontiformes > Cyprinodontidae > Cyprinodon > Cyprinodon variegatus. Next base: position 1,270,122 of record NW_015150618.1, read on the forward strand.
AGTGTTTCTTTTTTGCTATAAAGGCTTCAAAATAACTTCCAGGTCAATCAGTCAATACAAAACATTAATGAATACATAAGATCATTTACTCTATATCCAGGATTTAAAGTAAGATGCAAAAGGGTTCCCATTACCAATAAAGGACACCTGAGGGTAAAATATGAAAGTTGAGATAATATTACAATTTAAACTAAAATTAGTTACATTACCTGCATAAACTGTCTTGTGACATCAGAAAGAGTCAATATATATATCTATATATATAAAGGTTTCAAAATTAGGTGTCTGATTTTAGAAAAACTGAAATACTCTTCAATCTCTTTGTTTCTCTGATCCAGATTATTTCAGTTTTATTATTTGAAGTATGGAGAAAAAAAAGTTTTATCAAATGTAATTATTTTCCTCATATTTCATATCATGTATTTTGAAACATTTTTGTTAATTACACATTTACCAGAATATACAGACCATTGTTTCACAAACTCAAGCCATAAACCATTTTAAATTAAATTCCTTGACTTAATTAACAGATGGCGAAGTAAGAGTGATGGCGTTAGCCACCATCTATGGTGTATTTGCTGGAGCAGCAGCTTATGTGCCTTGCCAAGCACCACATCAGCAACTGGTAAAGGGGAAGGCTTGAAAAAACCATCAGCATTACTAGGACTGATTATTCCAATGAGCCACAAGTCACCATTTCTATGCCAAGTAAAAGCTCCTGTTATATAATAATTTTCTCACAACCAATTAAGATATATTTAGGAAATGCTCAGTAACCAGCCATTTTATCAACCTGTTGATGAGAACAATTAAGAATAAGAGGGTTTGATATGCTTTTACTGAGTAATTGAATGATGCCTGCATGCTAGTTGAAGTGGTACAGAAGCCTTCTTCTTTTAAGATTAGGGCTGCTCTTATCAGAGCCTCAAACGGTTCAGTAATTGATATAAAGATTTGTCAACAAACAAGATGAAAAATTATAAGATTTATCTGAATATAGGACTATTTTCCTCAAAGGATCCAAAATTTGCAGGATTTAAGTTATGCTTCCATCTCATAGGCCTTCACTTGGCAAAACCATGCCACTTTGAAACGCTTGTATTTGCTACCGACTAAATTTGGCATCAAAAGTGCATGTGTGCATAAGCAGTGGAGGGTGTTTGAATGTGTTTTGCAAAAATGCCAAAGTGGTGCCATTTTCTGTCTGTAATCAAGCAGGGATTTTGTTTGAAAATGTAGTCCTCGGTTGCTTATCTGCTAATCTCAATTTTATCATTAAGTCTTCTCTCTGGGGGAGGCTGTAAAATACCTCATCATCCAAAGAGCATTTTGGATTTAGGCAATTTGCCTTGTTTTGTGTTGCCATTGTGTTGCTGTTCTAGGCTTTAAAAACAATGTCTCAGTTGTGTTCACTGATTCGTCCTTTGAAACAGTTTATGAGGCTGAAAATTGAAGTGTTGTTCAGTTGGTATGTTTAAAGGGTACATATTATGTCTTACCATCAGTACTCTATTTTAAATTTTAAATGGAAGATAGCCATGAGTGACTACAATTACTTTGTCATTTTAAAAATGCATTTCCTTTTTGGGGTTAATCTTGAAACACTTATCGCCCCACTTGCTCATATCTAATATTGATTTGTAAATAACTTTGCAAGAAAGATTTCTTTGGCAGGTGGCCGAGGTAAGATATTCTCTGCATGCGGCTATATTAATGAGGTGGGGTGTTACCATTTTCAAAATGCCACTCTCAACTGCAGCAACGGTAAATCAATTTCCAAACCCAAAGGTCAGCATTGTAGAGAGAGGAGGACGAATAGGGGGAGGCCAAGGGGGCCATTTGTTATTCCTCATTAGAATGGATCAGTTCTCTTTCTTTCCCCTCCCCACTGTTATCTAACCATCTCTGTTGCTCCCTTTTTCTTTCTTTGGTCCTTTTTAAGTTCTTATTCTCTCACTCTCTCCACCTTCTTTTCTCCTTCCTCCATGGGAATTAAATGGCACAGAAGAGGGCTGTCACTTCAAAATGTCACCCCGGAAAACAAGGACCCACTCAAGCTTGTATTTATCCGATATGCCATCAGCTACCCCCTCTTTAGTTATGTACACGAGAGTGTGCGATTTTCCTTTGTCCGACCTCCAAGCTTCTCTGGTTGCCCTCTGCTATGTAGCTGTTGTCATTATGTTGAATTGTTTCAGCTGCAACAAAAACATCATTACATATTCATCATGGAAAGCAGTGTCAATGATTTCACACATCATAGCTTGACATTGTGCTGGTATCTCAGTGTGGTTGTTCATAATTAAAGGTAGTGATAAAGAAGACAAATGACTCTAATCGGCTTTACTGTTAATTTTGCCAGCACTGACTCTCAGGCATTTTTTGTTCTGGGTATAAAGTTGAAAATGTTGGAAATGTGGCACCAAAACACAAATATCCACAAATACTGTTTATGTCTTTGTTGGCCTGATGTCTTAAACAGCACAATCCATCATCTATTTAGACCCAGTAAAGGTGCATTTTAATAATTAGAATATGATCAAGATGTCCATTTCTATTGTAAATCAATTTATAAAGGGGGCTGTACAGTTGCGCTGTTTGTAATGCTGCTGCATTGCAGCAAGAAGGATCTGGGTTTGATTCCCGAACCCGGGGTCTTTCTGCATGGACTTTGCATATTCTCCCTGTGCATGTGTGGGTTCTCTGTGGGTACTCCATCTTTCTCCCACAGTCAAAAACATGACTGTTAGTTTAATTGGTTTCTCTAAATTGTCTCTAGTTGTAACTGTGTGTGTGCATCGTTATATGTGTTTGCCTGTGACAGACTGGCGACTTGTCCAGGCTTTACCCCCGCCTCCCACTAATAGACTGCCAGAGATAGACACATGCAGCACCGCAATCCTGATGGAATAAGCAGGAGATGATGAGTGGGATTTTAAAAAAGAAGATTTTGATATTTAAAGATAGATAGGCACTTTGCCTATATGTTGTCTGAAATGTTTTTTCAGACATCCAAATCACGCAATATATGTTCTCCCATCACCTTCTGGCCACAGACTTCATACATCATTTTGTATGCACAGACATTTACATTTACATTTATTAAAGTGCAGCAGTGATCAAATGTAAACAATGGAAGAAAAAAAAACATGGTGCAAAAAAACAAAAAAAAAACAATGCATTGATATGGTCAGTTTGATGCAGAGAATGTGACATGAGGTTTCTCAGATTAGCTGATAGATTGTTTTGTTGTATTAACAGTAATAAATGCAGCATGGAATCTTTCCAGTAACTCCAGTTATGATTTATCTTTACTACTAGATATTCCATTTTAAACTATAAGTGGCACCATAACAAAATGGAAGCAGCTTAGAATGGCAGCAACTCAACCACAAAGTGGTTGGCAATTTCAAATTAAAAAGGGGGGGTCAGCCTATGCTGAACTGTATAGTGTGAAGGAGTTGCCAGCTGTCTGCAGAGTCAGCAGAGCTCCAAACATCATGTAGCCTTTAGATGAGCTCCCGAATAGTAAGTACAGAGTTTAATGGAATAGGTTTCCAAGGCTGAGCAGCTGTATTCAAGCCTTACATCATCAAGCAAATCCTAAGGGGCAGGGGAGCAAAACACACTGCCGCTGGACTCTAAAACACTGGAGACCTGTTCTTGGCTCTTAGGTAACAAACCATGCTTCATTTTCTGGGTATTAATTGGTTTATTCGAGGTTCAGCACTTTCTAGGCTAGGCTACTGCCAAGTGTCTGGAGCTTATATTTTTTGGAATTACTTGCTGAGTTGTCTGTAGAAATAATGTTATATCCTTCAGTATACTGAGTCATTTTGGAAAATGTCATGCTTCTTACTTTTTGAATGTGAATCGAGGGCTAAAACAATTAATTAGATTAATCATGATTAATTGATTATTGAATTAATCGTCAACTAATTTAGTAATCGATTATTCCTTAACTGGAGTATAGGACTCCAAAACATGCTGTAGCTGACAAGGCAGTCAACTCAGAGTAGTATTTTTTCTACCAAAAGTGTTAAAAAATATCTGAACATTTATTCATTTAAGATTAAAAATTATATTCCTTATCCGTCAATATGCTCTATTCAAAACCCAAGTGGAAAAGTTTTTGTTTCACCTGGTTTAATTTTGTAAAAGTCTTCTTTAAGGAAGCTTTGGCTATATCTGATTAGCCAAATATCCAATAATTAGCTGAGCTGATTAATAATCGGATTATAATTTTTTCGATTTATACTAATAATTCATCGAAAAAATAACAGATTTATCGATTTGGAAAAAATCATTAATTGCAGCCCCAGTTGAATCTTCAACTGCAACTGAAATTAACCGATTAATTAGAACCAGGTCTCTTTGTGCAACATCAGTGTTTAAGATCACAAATGTGCAAAAGTTGAAAGAGGTAAACAAATTATACTTCGACTAAACCTTATGGAAAGCCTTCCTAGAACAGTCAAAGCTGTGAAGGGTAATTGAAATAGTTTTAAACCTTTAATGTCAGTCTAGTTCATCTGATTCATTGCAGGGAATACTACTTTTGGCTGTATAGCAGCATGATAGATCGTCTTTAAATGAAATTTGTCAAATAAGTTCACATTTTAAAATATTCTGATTGATAGAGAGCATCTGTATGACTTCCTTTTCCTCTATCATACTTTTCCCTTCAGTAAACAAAGCCAGTTATCTCTAAAGAAAAGAGGAGGTCTTGTTCTGTTCCACTTGAGAAATGCTGCATCCTTTCCCACCCATAATCCCCTCTGGCATAGCCTACAATGCTAGCTCAACCATGTGTAGCCAAAGTGTCCATCTGATGTATGCTTGAGCTAGTCTCCGCAGGAAATGTATTTGAAGATCCTCAGCAGTGTCACTGACTGATGTCCGGGGATAGTCCTTGCCTTTTTAAGTAGCAGTGCTGTAATGATTCAAGAAGACAGACAGACTGGCGGCAGGACCCTCTGGACCACTTTGTCAGTGACATTAAAAAGCCAGGTACATTCAATGGAAAGATCAAGGGCAGGAACAATGAGTGCTGCCACGGTTAAATTGACATAACTATAAAAAGGAAGCAGAAAGCTGTGCAAAAGCTTCTGAAGGTCAGAGGAGCACAGGGAAGAGGATGACTTTGTTCAGCTTGTGCTATAAGTAAGCATTCTCTAAAAGTGCATTTAAAGAATTATTAATTTATTTTTAAATTAACAATATTTTGTGAGTCTGCATTTTTGCATGCATACAGCCTCCAGGACCCCAGTTTATTTTCTGACTGATTCCTCTGAGATTTGACGCCATCCTTTGTTTGATAATGTGTCTCTGCTGTCAGGCAAAAGGTGGTTATGTTCAGTACAGCCACCGTGGGCCCATTAGGACTGCAGAAAATTAGAAAGCAATGTCTCAATTAACAAGATCCCAAAGGAAAAGGAAATGGTGGTAAAAGCCTAGAATTTAATCAGTGCATTTATCCAAATGAAGGTACCTCAGTCGAAGAACATAAAATACCCATTAAAAGTCTTAATTATCAAATTCATAGCAGTTTGTGTTACTATTGTGTTGTTGTTTTTTTGGCTTTATAAAATTATTTCTTACAACATAAGTGTTTTCACATGTCATATGCCGCATTTATTTATTTATCTATCACACATTCCGCAAGTGATAGATAAATAAAAAGCTACAAAAGGAAAGAAAGGACTTTGAGTTTAGCATAAACTCAATGTCCAGATACTATAAATCAGTTTTATACTTGCCTAGTAAAACTATCTCACAGCACAAAACCTGGCAAAAATACCTCTTGGAAAAAACATCTACAGGGTTTAAAAAGAGAAAACATAGGTCTTAAATTTCATTAAGTTGCTTTGAAGCTTGACGTTTATTCCTTAATTGTTTTTTTCTTTTTTAATTCTAATTTTTTTTTAAAGAAATCTGGCCTTGTGAGGATAATTGGTTGTAATTGATTTTATTCAGATGTGTCAAAAACCTCTAAAATGAGCAAAACCTGTGTGTGTTTTTTCCACTTTAGAGTTATCTAAAACATTTGTATTAGTCCATGCCAAAAAAACAACAACTATTAATTGAAGTAATGTAGCTACATTGAAGATTTTGAAAAGTTGAAGTGATCTCAATAATTTAAAACCTTTAGCCCAGCAATATAGCCATTGAAATAGAGACGTATTTAAAAAGGCATTGCAGTTTTCTAATGATACTCCGATAATCTGAACTTGCACCACTACTCAGCACGATCTCATCTCACGATCATCTCACTATCTCCCACACTCATACTTGTTTTTAACGTTACTGTATGCCATTATGGAGTTGCCATTGGAGTCTGAGTTGAGCTGGATGCCAGTCGCTTCGTAGTATCGACAAAATCAATTTTGAATATAATGCGTCAATACGTTTCCGATTTAGATATTACGGAGATCAAAAGACTACATACATGTAAAATAAATAAGGAATACATAAAAAAGCAAAAATGTTTTTGTTTTTTTTTGACTGCTCACTAGATTATACCCCCAGCATAGCAAACTTCAATATGACATTAGGTAAATATCCAGCAAAAACCCCTCACTTGTTTTAACCCATTTTTTTGTGTATTACAGCTTATTAAATTGTGATAAATAAAGCTTTTTCAATACATCTTATTGTGAATTTTTGTGTTTACTTTCAACAGGACAAAATTCAGGTGAATAATGGCGTGCTGACGATCAGCAGGTTGAATCTGGCCGACGTTGGAATGTACCAGTGTGTGGCTGAGAACAAACATGGCCGCATATTCACCAACGCTGAGCTCAGAGTCATTGGTAAGACCGCGCCCAAAAGGGTAGCACACATAATGTGTCTCTGGACACCCACATATGATTTGTAAGAGCATTTATTACAAGTTTTCCATATGTGTATATATAAATATATATATATTAGGGGTTGAACGGTTCACAAAATCCACGGTTCGGTTCGGTTCATGGTTTTGTGGTCACGGTTTTCGGTTCGGTTCGGCTCGGTATATGCTTTTTTGTTACACCGAAAAATAAAACAATTAATAAACCTTTATATAATTTGTCTGAGGCATCGTACAAGTGGTTTGTCCTTCTGAACCTCCTGGATTAAGCTTTGTCGTAGTTGTTGTTTAGTTGTTCCTCAGTTTTTAAAAATGGCGTGCCGTGGCACCAAATCGAGAAAGACGACCACACAGACAGCAGGAGAGGCATACCAAGGACCAATCACAAGGAGACAGATTTGACTGTTGCAGAGGCTATGCGTCAGAAGCATGAATTGGCCTATTTGTGACAGATGCTACATCAAAACGTGTCAATCCCTAAAACCATATCAACCACACAGAAAGTCAAGCTTTGCGATCTGGTAAGTTTTCAAAATAAGAGACAGTAGCTTGTAGACAATGTTGGCTGCTGCTCTCTGAAACAATGGAAGTTCAATGGTGTTAACTATATCCAAACGACACGTACAGTATTGCATAAACAAATGTTGAAAAACAAACAAAAAAAAAACCTTCAGTGGCCAAACATATGTTGTGTTTTAGAGCATACCTCCAAGAGACTGCATGTGTAGGCTACCAAAATTCAAAGCCCATTTCATTTGGTGGCGCTGTAGAGCCGTTTGGCCACGCCTATTTTCAGTTCCATTAAAAAACAGACATATCTGTTCGGGGGAAATTAACTGTAAAGTTTGGAGAGTTTTTGAATATGTTGATGCTTCCAAATAGGCAATTAATTTTTCAGGAGAAAAAAAAAATCATAAACACTACAGATACAATAGGCCTTTACAGCGTTTTTCACTGCTCTGGCCTAATTAATGTAGAAACGTTTGACAAACTTCAGGTCTGTAGAGTATTTAAGAAATGGGCTAAAAACAGGTGCTTGTACAGTACAAATATAGTATGTCGACCTCAGTAAGGAAAGTGAAACATATCAGTCTTTATTGTTGTGCAGATATTCCCCAGGCAAGTGGCATTTGAAATATTTCATCAGAGGAGGATTTTTTCCAACTGCTGCATAAAAATCCCCTTCTATCTTTGTTGATGCAGTCTAAGCACTTAGCTGTGACAGTTTGACATCAAGGCTTTCGTAAAGTATTAGACGCCTGTAAGAGCCACTTCAGACATTAATAATACAGCTTTAAGTGAATTAAAAAACATTTTTCTGATAGGCAAGTCAACCTTCTTGTTTCAAATAATCTATCTTTAAACATTAAGCAACAGTATTTTTTTTATTTGTTTTGAAAAAATTACATCTTTATAAGGTTATTCAAAAACTATTTTTAAAACCTTGAATATTTCACTCCCACAGTTCTGTGCTTTATTACTTTATGTTTTTCTTTAGATGAATCATTATTATTTTTTTAATCCCTACATGACTTACAAAAGTACTACAAGTTTGATGAAAAAAAAAAAAATATTCCCTAGTTTTCCGTGTTTATTGTCAATTGGATGCAGCATGTGCACCCTGTCCTTGATGCCATGCTGTGTGTTCACTTTGAAGAGCTTTTTGCTGAGTCGATGCACGTCTAAAACTGCTTCAGACGATGGTGCATTAGTAATTAAGGGTCTGATGAAACAGCAACAAAACCTCATCCTTGTCTTTGCATTCTTTCATTTTGCCGTTACAGCCCTCAGGCTTAAATCTTAATGCATGATGTCCATCTAAAGAATCAGCAGTCCAGTAAGATACAAATAAATGCACCCTTTGAAAATGATGCACTATGCTCCATTTATGTCTCTAAAAGTGTACCAACAAGAACATATATGCTCACATAGAGCAGTAGTGAGTGCTGACCTGCCTAATTGATGCAGCAACCTTCATGTCTCTTTATCTCTGTTCTTTAATCACTCTGCTTCCATTTCCTCTCTTTCTATTTTACTTTGATCAATGAATTTAACCTTCCTCTCAATGACTTCCCTCCTTGTAGCCATTGCTCCTGACTTCTCCCAAAACCCGTTGAAGGCCCAAACCTTAGCCCGACAGGGTGGCGACGTTCTCATCGAATGCAAGCCCAGGATGTCTCCTCGTGGTGTGATCTCGTGGAGGAAGGGGAAGGAAGCCCTGCGCGAGAGCCACAGGTACCAGGTTACTTTCTATGCAGCTGCTGGCTCAGTTTTTCTGTTGTACTTGCAGTGCAGGATTTCAAAGCCTTTGTTTTTTGCGCTACTTTAAATTCATGCTGACAAACTGTGAAGAGCAGATTCACAGTGTGACACAATATAATTTGCATTGCATAACAGGTTCTGCTCTTCAGGTTCCCTGCTATCTACATTTCTTCCATGAGCTCAATTGTACTTTGCTTCTCTGGCTGGTCCCTGTACTGTTTGTTTAAGGTAATTGGGCGTTTCTAGACTGCAGCATTCAGATCGATGTGCCGATCCATCTGCTCATTAGCAGAATGTAAGTCTCAGACGGTCATTAAAGTTACTGGTGATGCAGACCACCAGAAAGACGTGAAAGAAGGGGATCAAATGGCCAAAAGGAGTGATCAATTGGTTGCTGCTGTGCTAACTATCCTTTATGATAGCGGTGGGGACACCGGGGGAATGAGCCGGACACCTTGTTTCATTAGAAATCAGGTAAAGGAAAGATCAATACAGAGCCTTCGTGAGCTGAGAGGATATAGAAAAGCAAATGTTAATCAGGCAGGGAAGAACAACTCTGTCCAAAACCATAAAACTGTCTAAAGTAAAGATATGCTATCACTAACTGATCTAATTTTAAAATATTTATGCTCTTATTGCAATTAAGAAGGTTTCATTTTTTAAAAGAGTGCTTGATAAAATGAAAGACTTTGTATGATGTGCAGCTTTGGGAATTAAGGGGGACATTTGGTCAAAATTGGGATGTGATCAAACGAAAACACCTATATCAAGATCAATGTATACAGATGTATGCATCCGTCATTTACAAACATTAAGAGCATTTTGATAAAGTGTGTTGCAACTATTCTTGTTTTATGCAAAATAATTGATTATAAGAATGGATCAGTTGGCAATAATTAGCGTTGTGTATCTGTTTCCTTTATTATCAGTCTTTAGGCCCAAATTTCTATATCGTTACATGAATGCCATGTGGGATAACACATATAGATTAACTTATTGGTTATAAAAATATGTTTTATACAAAAACTGTGCACCAATTAGTAGTTTTTTTTTTTTTATAAATGTGCTTTTGGACATTTACAGTATATATATATATATATATATATATATATATATATATATATATATATATATATATATATATATTACAAGACGACAACTGGATGCTTTCCAGTCAACCTTTTAATTATTAAAAGAATGAAAATGTTTTGCCAGAGGTCTATGCTTAGTTGTTATAGCTTTTTCTATTTATAAGTAAAAGCATGATTTCAACACTAGTTAATCAATATTTTCATTGTTTAAGAGAAATTGTGTTAAAAAATAAGTAGACACAGAAGGAATCTGGTGTAGAGCAAAATCTTTCCACAGCACTTGATTAAGTAAAGAAAAAAAAAAACTTTAAATATTATTTTCATTGCTTTCTTTTTTATATTCCCTCTGCTTGCATCAGCAGCAAATAAGATATTAGAAGGATGTGAAAAAAGATAGATATTTTTTAAACTGCTTTCTTGGATACTGTTTCCTAATAAAGCTTCAACACTAATAAGCAACAATATTATGATGATGATCAAAACTGGGAAACATTTTATTTCTGCATTTTTAATAAACAGTGATTTATTTTCAAATGCCAGACAGAACCTTGTATGATTTACAGTTGTCTGACCTGAACTTAATTGTCTTGTTCAAATATATAAGCATTAAACAAGAAGAAAGTAGGACTTTGTATTTTTTTAATGGAAATCTTTCACAATATGAAACATTTTCTCATGCTTCTAACAAGATTTTAAACTTCAACCAGATTAAACTTGTAAAAACAGAATCATCCTGAAGTGCGGCAGCACATTAATTGTTGCTCTAGTTTCTTTTGTCTATGCAAATGACTCATATTATGTTTGACAACATCCTTATTTTTAGCAGAAATAAACCAGGGAGAGGCAAAGCACACCAGCTGGCACATGCAGGGAACTGGCGGGGGTGCATATTTCTCATTTGATACAGGATTAATTGTTCAACAGGCTCAGCAGCTTTGCAACGTCTAACCTCTGGTATATCCATCTTCCAGAACAGCGGGGTGCTACAGGTTTAGTCATCTCTCACCTCCACCTGGCAAACAAGATGTTTGGGAAGCTTTTTTTATTAATACCAAAGAGGACAAAATATGTTTTATGTGCAGGTTATCAGTAGAATCAGCTGCAGGATTATATGTTCCAAATGTCTGCTAAATATGTAGCCCAGCTTGCAGATTTATCCGCCTCTGAAGTATTGGAAGGAAAATGCATCTAAGCTGCAGCGTGCGATATTAGTCATGCCCATAAAAGCAAGATTTCCCATATGAGATTTAATATCCCACCCTTGCCCTGAAGTGGGTTAGCTGCATGCAGGATGTAAGGTTTTCATATTATTGCAACTTCTTTCCCCTGCCTGTTCCTGGCTTGTTAGCATTTACTTTCTCCACATGGAAACGAGGCAGTTTCCTGCACCATTACAGAGGTGGCACGGTGCGGATCCATTCTACTGGCTCAGCTAAAGTACCCCTAATTCTTTCTAATCTTCTAGGGATAATGTGTTCAAGCATCCGAGATAAAAGAAAACAAATCATCTAAGAACAATGCAGTATCCGATTAGTTAATAAAATCATGCTGGGGCTATACTTAAGTCAGCTCATATCCAATGAACATATAACCAGATTGTCCTATAATAGGAATGCTGGGCACTTACATTATACAGGAAGTGATGAGGTTAGTGGTAAAGTGCTTACCCTAATTAAATTTCAATGCTGACCACTGCCAGCAATCGGGAAACAGATATAAGGAATAGCCCTCTGGAATATTACCCGGATGAAACCACTGCGTTTAAGACTGTAGTCCCAAGCAATAAGTCATTTTTTTTATTAAATTTGCTTTGTTTTTGTTTGTTTTTTTCCATACTATGAATCAATTTATAATCCTACTGTGAGGTGAACATTTTCCAGTTGTGCTGCTAGAAAGAGAATCAGCAGTTTAAGTGAAGCATTTAAGTAGCACTTTAGAAAATTGTAATCTACCGACTAAATTACACAAACCCTCTAAAGTGGTTAAAATAATGTTTTCATTTACAGGCTCTTGGTATTTGTAACACCGCAGAGAGATTTTAGATTCCAGGCAGTAGCTCAATTTTAATGCCGGACCAGAAAAGGGCTAAGGTAAAGTGCTTGTTTATTATGTCATGCCACTCTGGCTATTACGTATGCACCCCTCACATTTCACAAAGGCCTTAATTAGTTTAAAGCAGCTTTTGAGAAAAAGGAATTAGTGAAGATATTCCTGACAGATAGTTCTCTTTACATCTCCCTCTCTCTATGTGTCTTCATATCTTTGGTGAGGACAAAGCCCGGCATTGCCGTTTGCACAGTTCAGTGGCAAGTCTTATCTCGCTGACATCTCATATCCATAACTCTTTGTTATAGCCCATTACAAAAAAAGCCCTCAGTTCTTTTAGGAGAATATATGTCCGGCTCCACAGGGACAAGGCAGTGTTGGAAAGACTAATGTTCTCAAACTCTTTATCCTTTAAAGTAATACAGGTAATTCCTGATCATTTGAAAAACGTCTTATGATAGCTTAAAGGGATTTCTGAGAAAAGATTGAGCTGAAGCTCTTTTAACCAGTTATTTTTGAAAAGGGGTTCAACCCCATTATAATGTAATGTTTAAACATTGAGAGCAGAGTTCCTACTAAAGATTTTGTTTTTAAGTTGGAAGAAAATTAAAACTGGGCGATTGCTTTCATTTTAAAGACTATATAAGTTTTTTTTAGCTTATTACTGGTATCAAGATAAAACAAGCTGTAAATAATAATAACGATTTAAAAAAAGATTTTCATGCTTTTCCTTTGGTTTCTCAGTCTACAACCCTGCTCCTCACGACCCACTTTCCAATATATTCTAGGTTTTTCCTCCACTTCTTTAGCACTTGATGCTTGCTTAGGAGGTAATGCATTGATTTCAAACATGTTGGAGTAGAGACATATCTGAAATATGTAGGACGATAGGCGGAAGCCTACTGGCCTAGTGTTTGCATGACTTTAACTCGTGTCTTACAAAACTTTCTTGATCTCAATTATGAGCTGTTAGCAAA
>NW_015150618.1:1283535-1292563 GCF_000732505.1 Cyprinodon variegatus
AACACTGTGATTCTTTACATTGCCATTGCAAGTAACTTTTATACCTGGATTAATAGATGCAACTTTTACTTGCTTTGGTGAAGCTGCAGGGCATAATCCTTGCTTTATTAAAAAGGCTGTTTGTTAAGCAACTTCAAACTCCTGCCTTGAATCTACCTCAATGTTTTTAAGCCTTTCATTGGCTAGGCAGTTGCATCTTTTCCATCTGTTGTCAGGCCATTGTTGTAGTTGTTTTCAATTACCATGCAAACATTAATCCAAGAGTTCTCTGTTTCACAGTATTGAAAATATTGCACCTAGTTTTTGTTATATTTCCTGGCTTCTCTTGTCATCAAATATAAAATTAGATTTTTTTGACTCTCAAAAGTCTCATGATGGGACTTCTCTATTAGAATGTTAGACACAACTTTTTATTAAATTAAACTACTAATGGAACATTTTGTAATAAAATCTCTAGTAACATATTTTAAGAATTTCAAGCAAAATTGTTGAAATAAAAAACTGCAATTGTAGGTGACAGTGGTAAACAAAAATATGGTAGAATTCAGAAGAGCTTTTCTAGCATCACCAAAGGAGTAATACACTCAAGAAACTGTTGTAGCTCTTAGTCATTACGATCTGCTAAAAGATGTTTATAGTTTTATATTGAAAGAGTCAAAATTAATGCATATCAAACATGTAGGCTGCTTCTCAATATGTGTGCTTGTGCGTTGTCATTTGCTTGTGTACTCAAAAAACATCATCAGCCTCAGCCCTAGTACTATTCCAGTTCACAAGAACTCAAGACCGAGAACGAACAAAGTCCCCGGTTGTTGTGCTCGCCCCTCCCTCTTTACTGAGTATTTATCAAAGCAGACTTGTCCGTTTATAAGAATGACAGCATCTAGGGGAGCGCTCACAAAGCTATTACGTTAAAAGTTCCCTTTTCTGATGCCGTTTTTCTATAGAATTATGTTAAAAGATCATTTTAGGCAAGAACATTATACTTTGAAGCATCATTATATGGTCCATTTAAAAAGAGTTCCGAATGTGAGAGGACCCCAGCAACCAGCGGAGCTCTCTTGGCATAGCAGTGTTTGAAATACTGCTGATGTATGCTCTTTGTTTTATTTGGCAAAATGTTAATATGATTGTGTTTATTTGAATGTGTTAATTATGATTCCCCCACTAAATGAAAAAGTAAGAATTTATTATTATCTAGAGACTGTTAATAACAGGAGGTGAAATACAGCTCCAGACGAGCCGAGCATGTGGTGACGTCACGAGTACGCTTCTGTTCCAATTAACCATTCTCTTCAAATCTATACTTTCCTGTGTTTTTCTCAAAAACATACTTGGCAAGGACATGAGTCCGTATTTTACTGGATTATAGTTCAGTAAAATATCACGCTGCATTACTGATATTGTAAATAATACACCACCTGTTTCAGATAGAGCAGTCTCCTTTCCTGGCAACTGTAGATTTTAGTAATGTTCTAATGTTTAGTGTAGATATGACTTGTTGATAATACAGCTCATTATATATTTAAATGGGCTTTCAGTTAATTGCTTGCATATAAAGATGCAGAAAAGCTTCCCTTTCCTCTTGATAAAATAAATTCTTTGTTTTGAAAAAAATTAGACTTTTTTTTTACAGTACTAACATTTTTTTGCACTAAGCACTTCACATATTACAGACGGCTTCTGCAGTGACAGTCTCTGTTTTACTGTGAACATTTTAGCAATAAATAAATAAAGTTTTCCTAACAGAACATGACATATTGTGTAATTCAACAGTCTGCACAAACTGAAATATGGTTTGCCAAGCCTATTCAAGGACTCCTGATGCCTTTTATTCATAAATACCTCTATTAGGACATCCTGAGCAGGATCTGTCTTTGCTAAGCCATGTTTGTTCAGTTTGCCAATTAAATCAAGGCAGCTGAGACATGTATAATTGGTATTATTACACTGCAAAAATGCAACTGAATTTTCAACATTTGTGCCGTTTTCCAACTGGTTTTAAACTACTAACAGAAAATATTACAGGAAAAAGAAAACAAGTTTACTTCATCATATCATATTATACCTTAGAATAATAAACTATTTTTCATAGAGCTGCCTTATCTCTACTACTGTGAATCTTAACTATGCAATAGCCCAGTAATCCATTAAACATGGAAAAGTTAATACTAGCTGTGAAGAACGTTCTTGAATTTAGAGCATTCATTATCTGGGTGTGTCAAAGAGTATTATAATAGTCAATAGTACTTGATAGTACAAATATTGTTATTTTTTATTGGTCTGAATTAAATAAAGATAAATGTTCTATATCAGGGATTCAATAAATTATTAAAGTATATAAAGTATTAAGGATATCAATATTAAGAATTACTTTGATGAGTCAAATTGATTTATACTGGCTATGGAAATTAATGAAATACTCTAACTATTAAGACTCAACTAGTTATCATTTAACCCTTTATATTTCAAAAGTATCCTTCCCTAGAAAGAAAGGGAAGAACCAACTAGGGCGGTTATACTGTCTTTTTAAAGGATTTAATAGATTAAGGATTTGATGGATTGCCTCTGGTAATTATGAAGTTCAAAAGAAAAAGATCAAGGAAACTATGTTCCAGCTGAAATGTGCCGATAACTGAGAGCACAAAAGCTTCAAAGGTGAACTGAAGGTAATAAAATGCAATAATTTTTAACCACACTAAATTAGAGAAATGATTCACTTTCTTTTAAAAGCAGGTTATGATTGAATGCATTTTGAGCCACTGTCTACACTAATGTAAGCTGTAACATTTTGTTACTCTACAGAAAGTTTTTTTCTAAATCGACCTTTATAAATGATAATTCAATGAGCTGCACCTCTGTGAAATATTTCAATTCTAGAAAACATTTAGCTTTCTTTATTGTGGAAGGATCCTAACCTCCTTAAGTGTTTCCTTTCTGTTAATTTATCCTTGACTAAAACAACTAAACAAATGAAAGCACAGTAAGATGAATGCTATAACTGCATTCCTCCATTGAACCTATGCTTACTGAAATTGTCAATATTTGTTTGTTGCTGAAAGTCATTTTAAAGCATTCACAAAAACACACAAAAACTGAGTTAACATCAGTTTTTAGGGTTGTATCATTTCAACTTACCCTCTATCACCTAAAGGGACTATAAAAAAGAAGTAAGACAAAAAACTTAATATTTTGTGATTCAGAAGACTAAATTGAAAACTAGATGTGACTTGTATTATATTTTGGTGTCTTGAAGCAACATTTCATTACTTATGAAATACACAGTTGGTTCCCATCAGCTTTGACATTAAATCAAAATGTGACTTTTGCCCATTAAAATATATTCTCTTTCAGTTCTCTAATCCACTCGGTAGTGACAGATCAAACTATAACACTTCACACAGAGCTTCTGCTTACATCAAACTAACACATAACCTAATAAAAACTAAGTGCAGCACTTTGTCAGTTTTTAGACTTTGAACTTCCTATTTCACATTAAACTTTAAGTATAAAGATAATATTGTGTCTTTTGATCTCCCTACAGAATGATGGTGCTGGATAACGGAAGCCTGCGGCTTTCTAATGTGACCAAAATGGATGCTGGGATCTATACATGTGTAGCCAGAAACCAGTTTGGAGTAGCAAGCAGCTCTGGAAATCTTTTTGTTAAAGGTGAGGTCTTGAACTGCTTTCACCGTTTCTCCTTATTTATTGGCTACAGCTGATAGTAACTGCATATTTCCATGTGGGTGATGGTGGCTCAGGAGGTTCGTCCTTAAAATAGGAGGTTGCCAGAGATTGCCCTCCCCTATCCATCCTTAGACAATTATGTCTAATATTATTAACTATAGATTCCAATGATATTTGAGAAAACAAAATTTAAAAAGTCAATAGAATCTAATCCTCAGAAGCGGCTAGTAGGTGTGTCTGTGCTACCCACCACATCTAAAATTCACCCGCGTTTGCAGGTGTTAATGTCAGCCCTGTTTATGGGGTAAGAAAAAAAAAAAAAAACACATTTTGACCACCATCCAGTCTAGCATGCAAAAGACCATCCATTCGGTAAGCCCCCCGAAATGCCTGGCCTGCACAGCACTACTGAATAAACCTCAGACTGAAGTTGCTAATTGCTATTGAGAAATGCTATAATGAAGCTTTTGTTGGGTCCTGTTGTCTTTGTTAATCCTCACTATAATTAAGTAGGAATCTGACACCTGCTAAAATTCCAGACTTTTACAGATAGCCTCCATTTACTGGTTAATAACCTTATAGTTTGTGTTTCCGATATGGGCTGTTTGAATTTAGTGATACACTACTTTGAATTTTGGCTGGAACTTCTCAATAAACCCATTAGATGCATTCGCTATCTCACAATCAGACATTTAGGTTTGCACAGTTTGAGCATTCTTCACATCATTCATTGCGTCTACAGTACATTCAAACTAAAAGATGCTTTAAATGGTAACACAATGTTCCAGTGCACAGCATTTGCATGTAGACTGGCATATGTTTAATTATTTATGCAAAGTGATTATACTGATATTAATTTCCTTTCATTTTAACATCAAAAGTTTGTTACAGTACAATTGATTTTAAAGGGAAGATGGGTATGTCCAATCGTGTTGGGGAGAAAAAATACTTGGTTTTTGTTTGTATTTGGTTGTATTGAAATTGCTTCGTTATTAAGATAAAAGTGGCCCTCTGTATGAAGATAATGATTTGTTGAGGAGCAAATACTACATGGCCAACTTCATTCGAGACAGACAACTGAGACTGCCAGAAATTATGATGTTCTTTGTAATGGAGGCCGGACAGCAGAGCTCTCAGCTGGACTGGCTTACAGTAGAACTTACGTTCAGAAATCAGCTACATGCTGGCCTTACTTATGTTTGTTCAGTTAAAACAAGTTGTCACGGTTGAGTGGAGGTTTTGAGGACCCAAATGCAGAGATCAGGAGGCAGAGGGGAGTTTTGCAGATTTAATCAGGTTACTTAGGCCAAATCCAAAAAAATCCCAAAAAGAAAGAACCAAGAAATCAGCAGACACCAGGAAAAAACTCACATGGGGAGCAAGACACAAATAAGCAACAAAACAACAAACCAGCACTGAGTAACTGCAGAGGTTGTGTATATTTGGGGAGACTGTACCAAAACAGGCTAATCAACAGATTGGGAGCAGGTGTGGGCAAGACCATCTAGAAGGAAGCCAAGGGGAAAGAAAACAAGCCCAAGGGGGCAATAGATAGTAACTAAAGAACTCAGCACTGGCAGAAAACAACTACAAAGACACAGAACACAAAGAAACTAAAAATAAACTCAAGCAGAGGGTAGAACCCTGACACAAGTATGCTGGTGAAGATTCTCAATCATCATTTTTTGGCCTGACACAGTAGAATTATATTCTGCTGCATGAATAAAAGCATGTAAGACACTGTAGTCTTTTTGTTTGTATTATCTTCATAGTAATGTCTCAGAATCCAAGTAGATATAGTTACAGTGCTCACAGTCTATAAAGTTACACCTGCGTCACAACACCTGATGATTACTATACTATTGGTCTGGGTGTGTTCAAATGATTCTTACAGAAGCATAATATATTTATTCTATTGTTAGATTACCACATTACCGGTGCTCTTGTGGCTATCTTGAGACAGTAAGCAAGGCAACATATGGTATCTACAGCAAAAATACAAAATATGTTTTAAATCTAGGTAAGTGTAGTATATTACACTTCATCTGACAAAGGAACTAGCAGAATAGAGAAAAAGAAATGGAAACAAGGAAAGAAAATTGCAGACCTAGGGCTGCATCTGAGGAACCTACCAATCTACAGGATCTGGAGACTCTGCTATTGTGTTGAAAAAGAAAAAATACCAGCTTCACCACAGAGGAAGCCTCAGACTATGCTTTCTGTGTTATATTTTATTAGATTGCATTCATTTTTTGCACTTTTCAACTCAATGTACAACAAAGCAAGGCAAGTGGATTTTCTTTTTGTTTAAACGAAGGAGCCACAGGCTGTTGGTGTACATAGACTGGGCTTAGCTGTCAATGAGGAAAGGATTTCAAGAAGATGCTGGTGTATAACAAAGGCCTTAGAGGTTTTGCTATTTTAAGTTCCATCTTACAGCTGCAGATGACAGTCTCAAAATGCCCTTTTCTGTCAATCTTACATGACTCTTACATTATAATATGGAAAAAAAAAGATTGTTCAAACATCCAGCATTAGAAATACAGTTGTGCTTGAAAGTTAACATTTTAGGAAATTATTAATTCACCCTATTAATGAAAATGCCACAAAACTGAAAAAAGTAATGATAAATAAAATGTAGTAAGCAATAATTTTATCAAACAAAATATTCATCTTAAAAAACAAACTGACCCATAAAAAAATCAAAGTACCTTATATATATATATAAGGTACTTATAAAAAAAACAAACTGACCCATAAAAAATCAAAGTACCTTATATATATATATATAAGGTACTTTGATTTTTTATGGGTCAGTTTGTTTTTTAAGATGAATATTTTGTTTGATAAAATTATTGCTTACTACATTTTATTTATCATTACTTTTTTCAGTTCATCTTTTCATATATTTATTGTTTGTAACCTAGACCAATGATATAACTGTTATTAGTTATTATTATATCATTATTATATATTATTATTACTGTTCTCTGATTTTCATAGGTTTGCTGTGATTCAAGTTGTTTTTTTAGTTATGCAGTTCAAGATGTTCCTTATTCCTCAAACAATAACAGTTTTTACTCTGACTATTCCCAAGAGTCTTTGAAAAGAGCATTTTTCAAACTACTTGACCAATCCATTTGTCATCTGCCTCTCTGTTTAAAGTGTAACAAAAGCAGGTCCTTGCAACATACTCTACAGTCACATTTGGCATCATTCCATTGGTACCTTTGAATGAAAGAGCTCTTAGAACTTGATACTCTAAATGGGGACTAGGAAGATTTTCAGAGATTGCTGGGCTTTTTTGGTTATTTTGTCTGGCTATTGTTGAACAGCTGAATGGGACACTCAAGTAAAGTTAAATGCTGGTCAAGCAGATTGGTCAGAACTATTCTTTCCTTTTTGCATAATCTGTTAGTTCAAAGCACTCTTACCGTTAAGAGTTTTGTGGAAAAATATTCATTATCATGGACCTTTTGTCATCCTTTGTAAGATTACAGTTGCTGAATACAGTGTATTTATTGGGATTGGATTTGATAAACCACCGTAAAATATTATGCATTTAAAAAAATAATAATAAATGTATTGCTTATTTTTGTGCCATTGCTAATCAGATGTGTTTCCAATTAGTCAGTCAGAGAAAGACCACTATTGCTATCAAAATCCAACTGAGGAGTTCTGTTTTTTCTTTTATTGTTTTATAGACAAAATACATCATGTTGTAAAAGCTTAGACAAAAAGGCACATACGAAGAGAGAAAATGTTATGGAAAAAGTAACTTCTATGTTGACTGGAAATTAAAGAAGGGAAAGTAAAACAGGCTAAGCTTGCTGATTGGCAGTGGCCACAGGATGTAAAACACAAGGCTTTTAACTCTCTTGTGCCTGCAATGTTTAAATCATAATATTTTTTCAAAGTAGCTAATAGCTCTGCTGAGTTTGTTTAGGATTTGAATACATTCATTCACATAAATCAGGTATTTTATAGGTACTTCTAAAGAGCAGAATAAAAAAAAAAAAACAGTTCTCTGTTATAACTTCTTATGTGATTGTTTTGACAGGTTTTTTTAATTACAATTGTTTTAAAACGAAGCCCGCTTTTACCCTCTTTTCTCTGGCACAGCCTCATTATCTGCCAAAGCAGTTTGCTGAAACAAAAAGATAAAAATAATAGCAATGCATGTTGATTGTAGCGTGGATATGTCAGAGTCAGAAGAAAGCCATAAATGTATTCAATACAGTAAGCTTATTGCTTAAGCTCATTATAAGCTCATTTTTAAATGTTTAAATAGGTTTATTGACTCTAGTTTTTACTTAACACTCCCCTATGAATTTGTTTGTATGGGTCTTTGTTTAGCAGAAACAAAACTATTACAAGATTGATAGCTTTGTTCTTTCAGTTGAATACCGCACTATGTCATGATCACCACTTTTCTAATTTGATTTCCTGATCCAATTGCACTTGAATGTACAATTGTGCATTTAATAAAATAAATCCAATTTAAAAATGCAAAGCTTTTGGGAGCAAAAAGTTTAAACCTTTGTTTTCTTTATCATACAGTAATTTGTAGTTCTTGCATAACTGTCCATTTTAAAATGGCTCAAAATGTCACTAATTACTTTGTGTAATATTTTATTTTGTTAATTTAAAAATATAATTATGTAGAAGTACTGGGACTATGCACAAATTGTGTGAAAGCAAAAAGTAGTAAACAATGAGCTACTTCACATCAGCATACGAGAAAAGCATCTCCACTGTTAAGCAAGACAAATATTTCTATAACCCCTCTTGGTTAGTCTTTTTATCTATTTAAGTCACTTATTAATTTGTTAAGTGTAAAACAATATTTAAAAAATAAGGACCTCTATGATAATTTTAGAAGTTCATCATGATCTTGTCCTTATCAGTCCTAAAGTAGCTTAAATCTAAAATCCAGAGGGCAAAATCTTGGCCACACGTTCTTACAATAAGGTGAAGCTAAATTACTTAAATACCTTTTAAGCAAACCCCAAAACCCCTGATTATCCACTTTTACCATGAATCATTCTGAAGATTTTGCACTAACTTAATGTTTTTTTTTTTATTCAAACTGTTTTTTGTCTGGACTTCACTTAAAGGAGAAGTTCACTTTTTAACACTTTAAGCCCATTTTCTGTAGTGTCCAGGATGAAATGGAATGATCGACACCAAAATTTTGACAATTGCTCCTGTCTCTGCTTTTTGGCTCATGCAGAATCCCCCCCTGGCTGCTTCAGAATGGCTTCCATAGGTCTTTGTCAGACACGTGACTGACACGCCCCCTAGCGCCATTTTTGTGGTGAGCGGAAGAAAAACAAAA
>NW_015150618.1:1293146-1306791 GCF_000732505.1 Cyprinodon variegatus
GACTTCGGAAATTTGAGGGCTCTGTGATCCCTGATGTGGAACCTTGAGCTTCGTTTTTTTTATTATCTATACAACAGTATACCCATTGTATTTCATATCCAAATGGTTTTAAAGAAATTTACAGCATTTTCATGCATAGTTAATTTCAAACAAGGATGTCCATGTAGACTGTCCAGATTTTTGACCTTATGTTGAAAAAGGATGTTTATTTTTTTGTTGTTTATTCAATGAAGCCAGCTGAACTCTCCATGGCTTCATTAAACAGCACTTATTTCAGACTGGACCAATCCTTAACCTTTGTGAGCTAATTTTAGCTTAATTATGCTATAAAGAGTTGAAAGATTGTCCCTTGGTTAAAATAGAAAGACCATGGTGACCGCAGAAGGATCTCCTTTACAGTGTGTGTCTGCATACAATCAGTCTTTAGGAAATCAAGGACACGCATCACTCTAACTACCTGTTCTTGATACAGTATTCCTCACCTCTTGCTTTAAATGGTCAACATAAAATAGTGTTCTCCTGTCTTAACTACAAAATCTAGTAAATTATGCTAATTTGATTCTATAACATATTTTTTTTGTTTCCACAACAAAGCTACAGAAGGGGAGTAAGTTCAACTGTGAGGTTTATCATTCAATGCAGGCAGGAGAACTACACACAGGGATAAGCTGAAATAGATGAATAGATTATGTTTTTAGAATAGTTCAAAGCCAATTTTGTCACATAACATGTTTATTCAGAGTATATAAGTTATCAGAATTTTGTTAAATACAAAGTAGAACCTTATAGTGCTTTACTGGATGCTGTATTTAATACCATATTGATAAAACCGTGATTATCTTGGGTTGTTGAGATAGTCCGCTGGAATACAATGCCATTGGCAGTCTCTTTTTCCTCCAGAACTGCCAGATAAACAAGCCAGTTTGCTTTGCCAGAGCTCAATATAGACCTTTATTTTTCCTGACTTGTTGCATTTCAGCCCTGTCCATTACATTCTTGCAAAATATATGCAGAATTCACAAAGGACGGGTGTGTGGGCCCCTCAGGATGGGGAAAAAAAATGTCTGAAAAGCACTGCTGCTAAATGAGACATCCAGCTGAGAAAACCAAAGATTATGTTGATAGGCTCCACAGAGAGAATTAAATTTAGCATTTTTTTTTCACACAAGCAAAGCAAAATTACAGACTGGAAATTAATCTGTTACAAAGGATTTTTTTTTTATTATTATTATTCTTAGCGTTTTACAGATTTTTACCAACAGGCTTCTGTGTGACTCAATGAAAGAAATGCAAAATGAGGTCACTGTCAGACTGAAACAGGATTTGTTTTCATTTGTTAACATCTTCCAAAGGAGTAGATCAAAGGAATAATTTTTCTTATAATTATCAAAGTTCAGGGAAAAGACAGACACCGCACAGTTTTGCTCAAACAAGCAACATTATAAAATCAGATGGTGTGAAGGAGGATTTATTCAGTCTGATAGAGAAGAAAGCAACTATATTTTTAATGAGGTAGGCTCTGTTTTTGTGTTTACAATTTACAGAGGCAACCACAATCACGAGTCCAGCGGGACACCTAGATGTAACCCTTGGCGAGAGCATTGTGCTGCCTTGCCAGGTTTCACACGATCCGACTCTTGACCTGAAGTTCACCTGGTTCTTCAACGAGCAGGTCATCCACTTTGGAAGCCAGGGGGCCTTTTTTGAAAAAGTTGGTGGGGTGAGTGCATCTATGCGTTGTTCAAATCCCCTTGCATGCTTGTCTTCTGTTTAACACATGTAAAAACATGTTGTTGTATAGACAATTGAAATCTAAAATTTCTGCTGTAGAATCTGGTAATCCAAGGTGTTGACAACAGATCCTTCAAGGCCTTCGCGGATCAGAATTGTTTTCTATAGCATATCCCACATGTGCTCTATTTGATTGAGATCTAGGGAATTTAGAGAAGCTGTGGGCAATACTGCAAACTCAATGTGCTCTTCACAGTATTCCTTAACTGTTTCATATTTTTTGGTAGTGTGCAGTATCCTGCTAAAAGTGTCCACAGCCATATAGCTGCAGATCTACAGTCACTTATTGTTCTCAAGCTACAGTATGAAGTCCAAGAGAGAAAAAAATAAACAACAAAAAACTTTGATACAGCGTACAGCAGATTTACTTTTTTCAACAGATTGAGTGAACAGAGAGAGAGAGATCAGCCTTTGGTCCCAGTTGACATGAGTGAGCCTTTTTTAACAATTGGCTCTCCCCTGTTCTTCCTTGGACTACATTTTTACTACAAATAAAGAGAAGCACCAAACTAGGGCTGTAGCTCCAGGGTTACTCTGACCCAATTGTCTCATTATCGCAGTCTGTCGTCAGACTTGTTTATATCTTTGTACTTGCTTCCGCCCCTTATTTCAACATTAACCTTTTGGCTACTTACAGTATATCCAACTCAATAGCAGGTGCCATGGTAACATGAAAATCAGTGTTATTAACTTAACCTCTCAGTGGTCATAATGTTGGGGCTTATTTGTGGAGCTCAGAAAGTACATAGAAAATTACTTATTTTCATGTATTGCAGAAAGGATGCATTTAAAGAGCTGCACTCTATTGAATTAAAAATAACACATGAGATTAAAATATATAAAAATAACTCTTTGCTTTTAGACTTGTCACATGAAACCTGTCATCAGTAATAATTACAAGGGAGTACATCCAGTCCGCTACAATCACACAGTGATCACTGTATTCAAATGTCACTTAATGAGTATTTTGATTAAAAGCTGTCAAAAAAATCTGACTTTAAACAGACAAGTAGCCCCACATTCAGAAAACATCATCAACCTTTGCTTCTACTAAACAGCAGTTACAAGAGCTCTGTTTCCTATCAGTAAAGATATTTTCAAACAATATTACAAAGAAACTCATTAATATAGATTATACTAATAACTGTTTCAACCTAAAAAGTTGCCATAAAAAATAGTTATAGACAGTGTTTGGAATGTTACTTAGAAAAGTAAGTAGTTATTAACTCTGTTGTTGCTCAATCAAAATAAGGTTATTTTTAGTCAGCAAAGTAACAGTGCAGTTAGTTTTTCTAACCTATAAGTTTGATGGATTTGGTTATATTACCTTTTATGGGAACATTGAATACAACTGGTAATTAAATAATCAAATTTAAAATGTTTAATATCAATGATTAAATAAAACGGTAAATGAATTACAAAATTAAAAGCACTAAATATCAGGTTTTATACTGATCCACACCATTTTAAAGTGTGTCATGGTAGAAGTAAATCAAGATTTATTTATTTATTTATGGGAAAGTGATTGGTTGTTTATTTTTCTTTTTTAAAAAGGCTTTAGCTATCTATTAAAAAAAGTACAATGCTAAAGCAATTTAACAAAAATAAAACAATAAAATTAAACAGTGAACACAACATTCAGTCAAAGAAAAACAAAGACTGTACTTCAAGTGCTTCCGTTTGAACAATAAGAGAATTGATTCAGGATATGTTGTACAATCAGCCAGTTGTTAGTTGTGTTGTCAGGTGACACAAGATGTGGGGCTTCATTAGATTAGAGTTGATTGTAACTGATGTGAATAAAGTCTTAGTTCTGGACATAACAAGCAAATCACTGGAACATTTAGCCTTCGGCTCCAGCGAGCACTTCCAGTTCAGGAATGCTATCATTGAATCTGCAGGCCTCAGTGCCTCTCTCTTCTTAGTCTGTGAGAGCAATCAATGTATGCTGAACATTCGCCCACATTATGGCCCCTCAGCCAACCAACGTCATGTTTGCCTCTATCTCAGCACCCATGCTCCCTCTCTGCTGTAAAAATCTGTCCTTCTTGACAGCAGATGGTGTGCACCTATGAAAGGTAACTTTAAAGATATAGTGTAGGATGTTCTTTTTCCGAGTGGATCATCAAAATAAGTGGTCCTCCTAATTGCCAATCATCCTGGTGATATGTTTACGTAAGGCCGTCCTACGTGCTCATCCCCAGGTTGCTATCTTTTTCTGCCAATGCGCACTTTAAGGCGTATATATGTGGTGAGCTACGGTTTCAGCCAGTGATTGAAGCTCACCTTACTCACAATGGCGGAGGGTCATAAGAGAGAAAATGTCTACGAAGTGTATGAGAAGAAAAGAAAGAGAGCACAGGTTGGGCTTCTACTGATGCCTACGTTTCTACTCGACAGGTAAAGTTTAGCATGCTATTTGGAGAAATCCATTTCACATCACTGCTGGTAAAAGTTAACTACCTCTATATTGTAACTTTCCATAAGGTAGGAAGATAAGTTTATTAATTTTGTAATTTGCATCGGTAGTAGTTATATGGTGGCCACAGATCCTTATTTACCCCTCAAACACGTCCAAATTTCCACTGCAGCACACACACATACAAGTAGATGATACATTTATAAGGTACTAGCAGTCTTATTTCCGGGGAAATTTTACTAAATAAATATGGGTGAGATGGGATCCATCTGAGCGACCATATTTTTGCGTTCTGTACATCCAAGAGGAGATATGGGCTCGTGCATGCTCTCGACACGCGTTTAATAGGCGTTCCCTCACAGGAGTGAGTACAGGGTTTTGCATATGCATTTTTTGTGGAGAGGGCAGGTCTTTTCAAAAACTGCGAAAATCCTCCACTATACCTTTAATTGATAAAGCTGTAGTAAAATGCCAAAGGTAAAGGAATAGCATTACTGACAGGAGGAAAAGTGATTAAGTAAGTTGGATTACTGCATCACGGAAAAACTTATGCAGTTACTAAGAGCATTACTAATTCACTTCGTCAGGCCATAAACCAAATCAACTTTCACTTATTATGACTAGAGGCTAGAAAATTCTCACAACAGTGGGTGCTAGAGTGGCCAAATGTATTACTCAGAGAAAATATTGCCCAAGTTCTAATATCTATTTGGACTCTTTAAAGTGACTTCTTGCAATTAGGCTATAAACACCTCACTTAGAATCTGATTCAAATCCTCTTCTTAGAAACCATAAGTCAAATGATCACCAGAAGTCATTTGTCTTGATTATGAGGCTACAAACTGGATACTAAATTCAGAAAAAAAGAAAAAATACTGAATCAAATTGCTAACATGTTCAGCTTGACTATGACTGGAAACAAATGTGATCCGGTTATCATTTATCCCTAAAAATTCTGGATTAATTAATACAATCTTTAGAGAAAGGAAATTTGATTAGCAGGATGAGGAGCTAAGAGTGACAGCATGTGTAGAATTAATATGGATCCCCAGTAGTCTAGTTGAAAAAAAAAAAAAAAAAGGGGATGTTGGATTTTTTTTTTTTTTATGAAAGCATACATAGCCTAGCCTAATTAATATATTTTATAAACCTAAAGCAATATGCATGGTATGGTTGTTAAATGTCAGATACACTGGTCATTGAACTTGACCAAGGCACCTTACAGTAGAACTGCAGTCAGTCCCTGGACTGGCATGGCTATCACTGCCCCTACATAGTTAGGGACAAATACAGAGGACAAATGTCCCGCTGGGATCAGCTTCCTTCTCATGGTAGGCCACTTCTTTGATTTTCTTTATTTTGCTCAGGCTACTCGTGAGCTGAATGTGGAAAGGGCAATATTATTGTTATTACTGTTAATATATAGTAGAAATTTTACACATTCAGTATTAAAATGTCACAGGGGATGGTATGGGGGGATGGTGATTTAAGAAAGATGATGATTTTTAAGATTTTTTTTTTTTAAGAAGGGAATGCCATCCCCCCTCAACTGAAGTACTATGGACACATTTAAAGGTGGCCATGAATCTCTTTTTAGTTGTTTTTTCATAAATACACCTGCTTTAAAAAAGTTCTACTAAAGACAGTTTTGATTAGATTTTAACATTGATGTCTATAAATACACGTAAATTTTGTAAACATTTTCTTTCTTACAAGATCTTATTTTAAGTTATCTTTCTTTAGTTAAAGGGCACCCGGTTTTTTACAACTCACTTCTTCATTTGCTTGCATAGGCTTAGAACTTCTAGATATAAAATGTTAGATTAAGTGGTAGATTTGCAATCCATTCCATCCTGAAATATTTTTGATGGCAGGTTGAATCAAAGAGGGAAATATTGGGAGCAGCTGAATTTTATCTCCATAAAATGTCCCTGATTATACATCAAAGTAGCTCCCAGAGTCACGACTCCTTTTACAGTTTCTCTCGTCTCCGAGATAAGGCATAAACTTTACATTAGCTCTAACTTTAAAGTTGAGAGTTTACTGTGTGTTTGGCATTGAGTCATTTTCTGTAGACTAAATGAAAGCAGGGAGAATAAATAAAAAGATGATGCTGAAAGAAAGCTTTTAATTCCTCACAAAGAGCTGCCCTCATAAATGAAGATGAAAAGCAGCATTCGTTTATTTGATGTGTCCCTGGATGAGTGCTTTCTCCCTCTCTTCTCTTAATGAAATAAATAGAATGGCACCAGAAATTGCTTTGACATTTCACATGCTTTACCTGTTCTCTTGATTCATTTCTGCAACTTCGTGATTCTAACAGGTTTTTTTTTTTTCAGTTTCTTCGTTTTCCTTTTGTTTCTTTTTATACTTTTCTTATATTTGATTTCTCTCACCTACATCAACAGCGTTCTGCAGGTGACATTATGATAAGGAACATCCAACTAAGCCATGCTGGGAAATACACCTGTGCAGTTCAGACCAAGGTGGACAGTGTGTCAATTGCTACAGATGTGGTTGTTAGAGGTAAGGACTCTCCTTATTTATCAAAAGAAGATTTAAAATTACCAATGCATGCAAAATACATAAAGTTGCAGAGATGAATGGATCAAGAAGAATACATCACATTAGATGTATGAATCCCAGAGTGCCAGTCACGGTCTATGGGACCTCAAGCACGGATAGGTTGAATCTGTTACATTTTATCCTCTATTAGGATATTATCTCATGCAAAAAAACATCTAAATGTTTAATTTTAGTGCATTAAGTGAACTGTCAAAAGGTAACAAGAATCCCTGACTACAAAGTTGTTGCCATTTAACTCGGTAGAGGAGCTGTTAGAAAAAGTCTCATTCTAAAATTTCTGACATCATGGATTCTGTTGCTCTGATTAAGGTAAAGGTCGTGACTGGGAACAAAGGGTCTCATTGCTGAAGTAGTTCTCTGTGGGGAATTACTCCAGAAAACAGAAGTTAAAAAAGAGTAAAAAAGTTAAAGACAGGTTCACAAATACTGGACTCTTGGCTGCTTCTCATTAACCCTTCGCTGCAAGCTGGATTATCGCAAGATCTGAGTTTTGTGTCTGACAACAAATCTATCTTAAAAGACTACCACTAATACGTCCATCTCTTAACAACCAGTGAGTCAGACCATACACTTGCCAGCAGTGTTTTCTTGGGGTGGGCCATGTAGGAATTACAACATTGAGAAGGGCCTTGCTGTGGCATTACAAACATGGCTAACCTGGAGGACTCACCTGTCGATACCGCAATTAACTCGGTTTTAACTAAAATACAGACAATTTCACGTTTGAAAATGGAGCAAAGAAAAGCACCTTGTGCATTTGTTGATTAGAAAGATGTCTTTGCTTTTTTTCTTACAGGATTTGGAAAAAGTTTGATTTTCCAGCTTACTGCTCTAGTTGTGAAAAAGTCACGATTCGCTGTTACGATTAGCTGAAACCGTATTATGGAAGACGGCATTAGCTGGCCAGTCACCCAATCAGCTCGAAGTATTGTACTAAACGTCCCTCCTTTTCAAGGACAGACTTAATGACAGGCGTCCTAGATTGATAACGTAGAACTCAACTCAGTTCCACACATATCAGTCTGGCTACTGCCAGGTTAGCTTCTTATTGAAAAAAATAAGAGAAGTTCTTCCTGATTTTCTTTTACTCTTAAGTTAATTTTTTTTGCAGGAAAAATTATTAGCACATTCAACTTTGTACAGCACAAAGTATTCAGTGAGAATATTTCATTCATTCAGATTTAAGATAAGTTTTTAAAATTTTTTTGAGAATTGTGTTGTAAGAATTTAATATAGGAAAAAATCATAACATTGTCTAATTCTTCTTAAGGTATGGTTCATTATGTTTTTGTCAATCTATATTTGTTTTACATTTTGGTCAGGTTTGCATTTCATTATTAAATAAAATAGCTGCTACACCAAATCTCACTTTCTTCTAATCCATTTGGTATATAAACCCTGATCATGATCCAACTTATCCATGTCTAACGTCTTCTTCCTCTTCTCCTCATTAATCTTTCAAGTGTTTATCTTTCTGTGTAAGTGGACTGTAACTTATCATTCTTCCAGGTCCTCCAGACCCACCATTAGATTGTCAGGTGAATGAGATGACTGAGACCACTGCGTCTCTGTCTTGGAGGCCTGGATTGGACAACCACAGCCCCATCCTCAGCTACACTATCCAGGCCAGAACACCCTTCTCCCTCGGATGGCAAACTGTTACCAATGGTAAGCTTATGCTTTTAGAGAGACTATCTATGTAGGTCAGAAGAAATATAAATATGCTGATTTTGAAAATCTTTATTTGTTTCAAACAATATTTGTGAGCTGATATGTATAACATTGCATAAGTTGATCAATATTTTTTCCTGTGCTGATGAAACATTATTTATCATATGTCTTTTAGTCCGAGAAATTTTAAAGGGGAAAGAGCTCTCAGCCACTGTGACTGATTTAAGTCCCTGGGTTGACTATGAGTTCAGAGTTTTGGCAACCAACAGTGTTGGAACAGGAGAGCCCAGCAAACCCTCAAAGAAGACCCGCACCAAAGAAATGCGTATGTATTGTTGGGACTTTTTTTTTTGTTTGTTTTGTAAGTCTATTTCTTGCTCCTTTCTTAAACCAGTGTTTCCAAGCCTTTTTTGACTTGTGTACCCCATTGGGCATTTTTGCTTACCATGAGTACCCCTCACAGTCAAAATTATTGATGATTGTCCAAAAGTGGAATGTACAATAGCTGAAATAAAGACAATTTTACTTAATCTTTTAATTTGAGCATTTTATAATTTCATACTGTCCATCAAAGAAAAAAACAACATAAATATGTTGCCTGGAAGTTAGTAAGGAATCAAAATAAATACAAAATAAAATCATATTATAAACCTGTATTTAAATAAAACTGGAGCTCCTATGAGTAACTCCCTTATAATTACATTTAAAATTGATGTATTGGGAACAAAATACAGAATTAAAGTTATAGTCAGACTGTCTTAATTAGTTTAATTTGTTTTCATCAAGACACATGAGCTTGTTTTGATTAGCTCTGATAGCTCAGTGTGAAAAACAGCTGCTACCAGGCTGTTTTCTACATTTAGTCTGTTCCTCTGCATTAGAAAACTTACTTTTTGATTGATAAAAGCATGTTCAATTATTCAGTTGGCTCCTCACAAAGCAAAACAGATCCCAGCCCTATTTTATATTACTACCGGATAAATAAAATATTTTCGTGTACCCCTTGCATTGCACTCACGTACCCCTAGGGGCACGCGTACCCCCGGTTGGGAAACACTGTCTTACACAAGTTCAAATAGAATATTGATAAAGAAACATGATGAAAATACTAAAAATATAGATTGATTGATACTATCAAATTCTATGTTTTATGATAGTTACCATATAATATTGGGCCGTCTTACGAAAGTTGATTTCAAAAATGTTTTCAGTTTTCAGTTTCAGGCATACTGTATGTAGGCTCGCTTTGCTCATGATTATTCACAGAAAAAGTATATCAAGTTGTATTTTTAATAAAGTAGCTCCTCATGGGTGTTTAATTCATCAAAATTCGTTTTATCCACACTCAAAAAAATCAGATATGAAAATGATAAAGCTTTTATGACAAAAACATACAATTCCATTGGAGATTCTGGTTCTGCTTGCAACCATAACAGACTCTGAGTCCTCCTGTAGGTTGCTTTGAGTAAAACAAGCTTCTCTCACAATCCATTTTGCACATGCACCTTTCTCTTATCATTAGCTTTACATTTTGACACAGCCTTGTTTCCAAACATGATTCACGTGTTGGCAGCCATATATGTGAGAGAGCCACTATTAAACTGAATATCTTAGCAGTTTTTAATTCTGGTTCTGTCTTAGTTTCTTTACCTATTTTTGTTTTTTTATCCCAATACAATCAAACCAAATTTAATCAAATTCTGAATCATATTTGAACATAATATAGTGCACTACCACATTATACTAGACTTTGCAAAGTATACACTGCCTTTAAGTACAAAATGTGTCTGTCTAAGAAAACCAGCAAGTGGAATTGAATCCTTGTTTAGTGCCAATCTCTGATGCTGAGCAAGAAGTTTATCATTGTAAAAGGAAGGGACTTAATTATTACAATAAATCTCAAGCAGAACCAAGTTTAGGGAGGTCAGCTATTTGTGTCTACTGGCTCAGGGCTGAAAGGACAGGACAGTCACACAACAACACAAGTTATCAAGGAAAGCACAAAAAAGGTAATCATTATAAGTAATAGATGAATGAAGACATCATGCCTACAGCAGTATAGCTGTTGAGGAAGCCTTTGAAAACCAGGACTATGAAAATATCAAATTTTTTTAAAAAGGGCAAGTTTTAAGCTTTCTATAGAAAAAAAACTGCACGCTAGTTCCTGACTTTTAGAAACTAGCAGTATACCTGCAGCAATGAATACTTACTGTTCTTTGGGAACATATGGAAAATAAGGTCTAAAGTATAAGACGGTACTTGATTATTAAGGACATTATAAGTAGAAGGAAAATGTTAAAATTCAATTTTACTTTTACCAGGGAGCCAAAGACAAGAGGCAAACCTTAAGAAGTATCCCACTGTCTTCCAATTCATCAAAACTCTCACTTCAGCATTTTAGAATAACTTAAGAATTTCAATAAAAGATACTACATTGCAACGCCTCTGCTTCCTATTTTCAAAAACTAAAATGAGTCAACTAAAGGCAACATTAAATGCTTAAAAAGAAAAAAGGTGCCACATCTATCATCCCTGCTTGATTTTTCTAAGAATTTTGAGTTTGTTGTTGGATTCAGAGAACAAGAGGCTAAGTAAGAAAGCCGTATACAAAATGCCAGGTGTTTAAAAGGCAAATTAAACTGAACTGTGTCAGAGGAAACCTTTTTTGTATGTAGCTTCAATAGCTTTATTGTGTATTATAGCCAAACCCTAAAAGGGATTATCTTCTAACAATCAATACACATCACATATATAATTTCTTTGCTGCTTCACTGGTTATTAAAAAGTCACTTGAATAAACTGCAGTTGAACAAAATTTTGCACAAGATCAATGTTTTGGTTCTTTTAGGATGAGTTTTAATGCATTTTGAATATCTATTACATGTTCAGCATAACTGCCAATCTATATTATCTTTCTTGATTGATAAATACGGTTAGTTTAACAAAGCAATGTTTTTGGCGTGTTAGTGCCTAGAGTGACTCCAGCGAGGGTAAGCGGTGGTGGTGGAGGACGATCGGAGCTTGTCATCACGTGGGAAGTAAGTGTGCAGATAATTACATGTGATTCTTTAAGCTTTACCTGGTTGTACGTGTTATATTGGTGTTTGGTTTTTAATATACGGTTCTATTTTATACTACTAGAGGCGACAAAAGTAAGGTTAAACAATAATGACTCTCAAATTTACAAGATTTGCTTGTTTTTTTGACTCAGCACTTTAGTTCTTCTATATTTCTTTGAATCGGGTAACATCAGGAGGAACACAAAAGCTTCCTTCTAATGAGTACTTTGTCTGTTTTTTGCTGCCTCCTTAGCCCGTTCCAGAGGAAATGCAGAGCGGGCCAGGCTTTGGTTACGTGGTGGCTTTCCGCCCTCTCGGAGCACAAGGCTGGATGCAGGCAGCCGTCACATCCCCTGATGCTTCAAGATACGTTTTTAAGAATGAAAGCATCCCTCCCTTCTCCCCTTATCAAGTCAAAGTTGGGGTTTACAACAATAAGGGCGAAGGGCCTTTTAGTCCTGTTACTACCATCTACTCAGCAGAAGAAGGTGCATACCATAAGTATTCTACTCCGGACAGATATTAAAAATGTTTTAAACAGCGACTACACATGTTTGTGTGAAATATTAGTCAAGAAATTACAATTTCTACAGCACCAAAATAGTAATAAAATGATTTAAATTCACCAAAGAGGTTATCTTTCTCTTGAAATTATAAAAAAAAATACTAGATGAAGCCGCTCTATTGTTTAGTCATAGTGTGAATGTGGGTGTAGAGAATGCATGAAACTCTAAGTATCATGTGTATGTTTTAGAACCCAGCAGAGCTCCAGTCAAGCTAAGGGCGAGGAGTGTTTCAGCATCTGAAGTCGAGGTCACCTGGAAGCCGCTGGCGTGGAGCAACAGCCGAAGACGTATCCTTGGCTATGAGGTCAGACCACCAGAAGCTGTCTTACTTTGACATGCAAAAATGCAGTGAACATTGCAAAAAGAATTTGATTCCTTTTAATGCAATGTGCTCCTTTTTTTTCTACCATTTTGTTTATTTATTTTTTTATTTTTTCAATCAGATTGCACGTAATGCCCCATGCTAAAGAGGGAAGAAATAAAAGTGTACAGTGGAACTGATGAAGTGTGACCTGAACATCTTTTGTGTCTAGCTGCTGTACTGGAGAGAGAAGGAAAAGCCGGATGCAGCCAGTGTGGTCAGAACAGAGGGGAATAAAACATCAGTACTCATCAGGGATCTGGAGGGCAGCAGTACCTATTACATGTCCCTGCGGGCCTATAACAGCGCTGGAGTGGGTCCACAGAGCTACATAGTCAATGTCACGACCAAGAAACCACGTAAGGGGTCCACTTAAAAGATGCTGTTGGCGAATGGAAATGTCCTTTTGTGTATTGTATTTTCCCTGCTGCTGTCTTGTTTGTTTTTTCTTCCTTTTACCTTACCTTACAGGCCAAAGTCTGTTGAGTCACTATTAGATGAGGAAAGTGGAAAACACTCACAATGGGAAGATTAGCTCCTTTCATTTTTTCCTCTGCATCAGCTATTTTAATAAGTTTGTGTGTTACTTACATGTACATTTAAATTAATTATGTGCCTTTCTAAGCAGGGTGGGTCAAACATCTTAATTAAATTTATAATTTTTAAAAACAAATAATTTGAATTTATTGTCATTGTTTTCTAATACAGTCATTATATGTACAGCTGCAATAAACTTTTAGATATTTACTAATTACTGAATATCTTTTAGCAAGTTGCACTTCTAAAAAACTCTTTAACAAGCTTCTAAATTTGTTTCATCAGTAATTATAATGACTGGTTATATGACCACTTTATTTTTCATTTGTAACAATAGTCTAAATTGGTTTTTGAAATTGGTTTGTTTCCTGGCATGACAACAAAGAATACTGTAGTCCACAGTGAGGTTTAAGTGAGGGAGGTGTGATGGTAATTCCAAAATTTTTAATATTTCCTTGTTTATCTTTTCCAAGATCAGTTAGGATGTGCCTTTTGGATCTTTGCAGTGTTCAAAATGTTCCAATTATGTTAAAGCTTTAACCATTTGACCCAAACCACCAGGCTTGGATAAAAGTAACAGGTTCGAATGATTAAGAATGATCAGAAACTACTCAATTTTAAAGCCTCAAATGAACCGCAGTGTTGAATTTTACAC
>NW_015150619.1:0-43323 GCF_000732505.1 Cyprinodon variegatus
CAGAAATTAAAAAATCCTTGTGTGATCAGTATGTTTTGCAACAATGAGACAATGAAGGTTTTGAGTTTTTTTTTGTTGCTTTTATCCATCATAAAATGATTCCTGT
Source organism: Cyprinodon variegatus (assembly GCF_000732505.1). Classification (NCBI taxonomy): domain Eukaryota; kingdom Metazoa; phylum Chordata; class Actinopteri; order Cyprinodontiformes; family Cyprinodontidae; genus Cyprinodon; species Cyprinodon variegatus. Next base: position 107 of record NW_015150619.1, read on the forward strand.
GTGACATTTGGACTGAACTAACTATCAAGGTTAGGAATGGCTTTCTGATCACTGATACCTTTCAAATAGTGTTTCGGCTTTTCATGATACTTTTTCTTTGTGTTATTATACATAACTTAAATTCTGAGCTTAGTTGTTTCAGTTTGTCTGAGCATATGGATTACTTGGGTTGGTACCAGCACCTAGTGGGAAAAAAAAATGGTGTCATGTTCAACACTTAGTTCACCAGGCATATAGTAAAAAGCTCTCAAAATATTTCAATCTGAAAAACTCACATGAAGAGAAAGGACAATTAGGAGAAATGTATTGATACAATTACATTTTCTTTGGCGCTCAGACCTCGGCAGGAAACATAGCGCTTAATTTTGATAGATATGCATGAACAGGAGCAAAGAACAGGGCTGTTTCCCCCCAGGCCTGAAACTGGTGGTGGAGTGGAGATAGATGAAGTTGGTCAGTCTGAAGACTGCTGGTTAGCGAGACGGTATGCTGAGCTTTATGGGGAGATCCAGTGGATTGCGTAAGCTGATACTAGAGCTTTGGATAACACAGGTTGAGAGAACCTGTCCATGGTGAGCAAGCATGAAGTGACAGTGGAGAGGAAAAACTCCCCATTGGGTAGAAACCTCTGGCAGAACCAGGCCCAACATGGCGGTCTTCTGCCGGACCAGTTAAGATGAGAAGGGAACGCAGTAAGAGTCCGGGAGGAATAACACTCTGATGAAGCTTTAGCTACAATGGTGGAGGAGGGACTGGAGGTGGGTTGAAATGTTGTCATCTGAATGAAGACACACAAGCGCGTCCGCCGCCTGCCCACAGGAGCAGACAAGTGTAGATCGGAGGCCTTTTAAGATTAACTTTGGATGCCGATTGGCTTTCGTGGAGGTGTGGTTCAAAGCTGATTGGCTGTGTCGCAGGTGGATGAAGGAAAGCAGTGAGTTTCTTCAGTTGAACTTCCGCCTGGGCTCCATGTTAACCTCATAGCATCAAATATTTTATTTCTAAACTTCTCACAACGCATGCATAGGCAGCTGTGATGGGTACAATTCTACGGCTGCATCGCACCAACAAGAGTTAAAAACTAGCCAACTTGATCCACAACTGGAATATAAACAATTGATCAAATATACATTGAGCAAAGAAAGAGCTTGGTTTGGTCAAAACAAGCTCAGAGTTAGATTTTCCAGCTAACTGGGCTAGTCTGACATTTTCCTCAGATCTCAGCAAAATCACAATGATGAATGAATGTTTTTTTTATCATTCATATTCATATTTTAAAGCCTAATTAAACAGCTTTTAATAAATTCAATTATCTTATCTTCTCCGCTATTGTAAGATTGAATTCAAGATGATACAAACAAAGTCTTAATGGCGACAACCTCATGCTGGTGGTGTAGAAATGCACACTTAACAAAACCATCCGTAAAAGCTGCAATTTTTCAACGACCTGGTTGTTCATCTTATTCTGACAGATGATTTAGACTCTCTCCTCCCCTCCAGCTGAATAGTTTACACATGATTTGGTTCCATGCTGTTTTTGTTAAACGAAAACACAAGCAGAAGAAGAAAAAAAAAAACAGAAAAGAAAAACATTCAGGTTAGGGAATACAGAAGTGCAAATATAGCAGACGATAAATGTTAGCTTTACATCACATCGGTTCAGGAAATTATTTTGGTTGCAGATAATTCAGCTGAAATTGGACAAGATTATGTACAGGCACAGCACAATGAGCAAAGAGTTGTGAGAGGACAGCTTTTGTGAGGGTGTGTATGATGAGATGAGGGATGTGCTGAAAGGGTATACAGAGCTGTCAGCAGAAATGGATAGAGATAGAGGAATTTAGGAGCAGAGCAACAGCAGGGAGAGCATTATCATATGTGAGAGCAGGGAGTGGGGACAGACAGCAGAACAAGAATCAAAGGAGTGCAGGAGGAGGGTTTGGACAGAGTGCAGGTCTTTGTATGACAGCAGACAGATGCTAGAGTCACTGGAGAGCTTAAGGGGAGGTGAGGCAGTGGATGTGACAACTCCATAGGGAGCAAGGGAGTGAAAATAGGATGTTGGACATGGAGGTGTTGTCCAGAAGGTAGAAAAAAACAGGCAGATGTCTTTAAATAGTCACAGTGGAAACATGATGGTCTGGATGGTCTTTATTAACTAAAAGCCACTATGAGACCAATTTATTTAGATTTAATGAAAAGGGCAGAGGTGGTAAAGATTCATCAGATTTTCAGGTCTAAGGTTAATGCAGCTCTTGTCAGATCTGTAAGGACATTCAATAAGTCCAGGATTGTAAAATTATTTTGGAGTTTGTAGGTAATTATTAAGGTTAGACTGATGGAACAGATTCCAACAATAAAAAAGTGTATTTTGGATTTGTTCTCACCTAAGCATGTCCGAGTTATAAATGCAGCTCTTCAGAGAAATATTTACACTATAAAAATTTCAAAAACAGACACACTTCCAACTTTGTTTGTTTCCACTTTTGTCTAATTATTCTATAGCATCCTTCACCTTTTAGATTTCTCTGCTTCAACATATCTGAATCAAATGGCTAAATTACCTCCTCAGTACACAGCAAAGGTCTCCAGAGTCCCGCTACTACCCTGAGTATTTCACTCAGATGTGCATCAGCAGAGAAACATGTAAAAGGTGCAGGACACCAGATCGCAAGCACTAGATTTGAAGAGGTCTGGTCTGTAGAATATTTCCCCAAACTCTTGAGAATCAGATGTTTTAACAAATGAACAATTTGCCTTTGTTTTGTTTTCTTAACGATTTTTACTCAAGTCTCTCCTCGATATCATTAGTTTTCCATCCATTGCTGTAGATTTCCAGTATTTTGTCACCTCCTCTATGAGGAATCTCTCATCTTTCAACCCCCTTTAATCAATGCACGGCTACCCCCAGCAGCAAACTGACTTAGCATTCTCTGTAAGCAACTGGCAACAATGCACTGTAGCTAAATGAAACAGTCTCCCTCCATATTTTGGAATGTAATAACAGCTCGACCAGCAGATTGAGAAGTCATGGAGCGACTTGCAAAGTCTAGATAGAAATCCTACAACAGAAACCCAATAATATGTCTGATCAGGTTAGCGTCATTGGTGTTGTTGGATAACAAAACTTTTACCCAAGTTAGCTCTGGTATTTAAGGGTAGCTCAGAGTTCAATGTAACTACTCTCTGGGTCTCATGACTCAGTCAGTGATGAATCTGACCCTCTAAGTTACAGCAACTTAAGTTAAGGCAGGTTTTTGAGAACGACAGTCTGCACATAGCATTGATATAATATATGTCAAATTATGCTAATATTTGGGTCAAAAGTTATGCAGTATTGCTTTAAGAAAAAAAAAAAAAAGGATAAATCAATAAAGGAGCAGGGTTTTTTTTTTTGTGGCCAGAACCAATCAAGATCCATGGGGAGGAAAAACCTACTTAACTGTGGAGAGTGAGACATTCGATTCCTTAAACTTAGTTTTTTTCTGAGCATCCAAAGCAGTTTGATTTATTGCATGTATAACCTCTTCAGTCAGATGGTTAAAACTTGGACACAGTTGAGTTACTCCAAAAGAAATAGAAGAAAATTACATCTATCTTAGCCTGCATGTACAGTTTGGACAATGTGTATTAGTGAATCCACAAGAAATGGAAACGCTGGCAGACGGTTTTTGTACTCCGCACCTACAAATGGGACAGTTCTAATTAACCATGACATTTCAAAATTACCAGGAGAATGCTAATTCTCTAATTTTGATATTCAGTTAAACACTAATAGATTAGACCTGAGGCATGAACAAACACTGGGCCAAAAGACAGGGTTTATTTTTCCACTTCTTTGTTTATCTATAGGTGTATGGAGATCTTGAAGTGTATTTTAGTGATGGCATAGATTGATGGAGGTAACAAAGGTTGTAGCACTAGTCAGAAAAACTCTTACCACAGCAAACGAAAGAAACACACACAAAAAAACAAACTTGTGCCATTGGGACATTGTTGACTATTATGGTTAATAGTGTGCATTGTCCCTGAAAATGTCACAATCCCAGAGGACCTTCTGGTTTTGGTTTTGTCTCAGATTAACGGACTGTGTGTCAGTGGGTCCAGCTGCCAAGTTGTCCCAACTCATAAAAAGAAAGATTGGCCAAAACCCAAACTGTTATAGGCAATGTTTTTAACACATTTCAATGGGCTTTTAATTACGCATTTGTATTTGTATTTAGCATTTCTATATTGGTACAAAAAGCCATTTATGTTTTTTTTTAAACAGTCATAGGTCTAATCATTTGCCATAGTGGAATATCCTAGAATCAGTACATTTTTAACAAACATTAACAAATCAACTGTATTTGACAATGATAACATTATTAAAAACTCAACCGTTTGAGGTAAACAGGTCAGAGGCTCTATCAAACAGGTATGCTTCAAAGTGTCAGTTTTCAATTCTTAATGCTAAGTACTGTGTTGGTTAATCTAATAACAAATAATCGTCAAATGTATTTTCGTACTGCTACTTTTTTGCTGCCAGGTTCACACAAAGAGAAAATCTTAAATCTGTAAGAAACCGTTTTTCTTTCTTTTTTTTGGAGGTTTTTGCTGCACTAGTGGCTCAATATTTTAAAGTAGGCTGATAGGAAAGGGGGAACAAGAGAGGAGGGGAGACATGCGGCAAAGAACCACAGGCCGGATTCAAACTCTGTTTGGCCACGTCGAGGACTAATGCCTTCATACAGAGGTCACGCCACTTACCGCTGCACCACCAAAGCGGGCCCCCAATATTTTGTGTATTTCTAATACAAAACCGTTAAAAAATAGATAAAGATGTGGAACATGTTTACATTAATTATGTAATTATCATTAATTAGTATGCTTAGTTGTATGTAAAAAGTCATAACGGCAGCAAATTTTATACCATTAGAAATATAATTTCTTTCTTTTAAATGTCATAAATGTAAGGCAAATACAGCTACAGGTTATGAAGCAGAGTTAAGTAAGTATGATGGTATGGGGATGCATCTCCCTGACTGGGAAAACAAGGCTTATCGTTACTGAAGTAAATCTTGATGCAATAAGACACTAGATGGACCATCATGACCAGGCTTTTGAGGGCATGCACTTTTTTTAAATGCTACAAAATCCATGGTTCATTAAATCTAAAAAAAAAAAAAAAAAAAACTGGAAAACAAGACAGTTGTAAACTATCACAAAAAGTTGTGTTGAATAAAATAGGCTTTTGTCTAATCTTTGGAAGCTGGTGCAACATTTTAGATTTTTAAATCCCATTTCACACAAAACTTGAAAACAACTTTTATGAAGAACGTTCAGTTGTTATAATGAAGGTAGTTGGACAGAATTCATTATAATCACAATGACATTTTCAAGAATGGTGTTGCTTATGGTCTCCTATCACTAGTGGTTAGCTGCAAAGCAGAAAAATGAGATGCTCACTCACAGCTTGAAAGACTCAAAATTATCTCTGATGGAATCTTTTACCATCAAGTTAAGTTATATTTTTTGCACATTTACTAAGTGAAAAGATAAGGTACAAAATTATTTTACTGTGGAGGAGATTTTGAACTCACCATTGAGAAATTCATGACCCTAATAATCCAGACAGTGAGGGCCAGGTTTACTATCATGGTGACAAAGAGCACCAGAAGAAAGAAATAGAGGCATCTTTTTCTCCAGCCGTACAATCCCACTGGATATACGGCTTCACAGCTCGCTCTCTGGAGATGCAGGGACTGAGAGGCCAGAATAAACTGCTCCTGGGTAATCTGGAAAAGAAACACAGAAAAGAGATTTGTCTCAGGTGGTCGTCCATCACACAACTACATTGGTCATTCCTCACAAAGCCAATCACATGCTGTAAGTGTTCATTACCCTGAAAGCACCACTAAATTGACTCCATGATATTAATTGGCTGGTACGCCTTTAAGTGATGACACATTGCTAAACAGAGGAGAAATAAAAAGAAAAACAAAACAAAAACAACAACAACAACACTCAAATTCTCATCTTGCCACATGTAGTGAGGGCTGTGTGGACTTCCATTGCCATCAATTAATTGCAAACCCTTTTTATACAATAATAATCCCTGACAACCCCCCTAAACCCTAACCATAACCAGTGTATACCTAACCCTAATCTTAATCTAAACTCAATTTACTCCTTAGTCCTAAAACTGATAGCAAAATCAGAAGTGAAGACCAACAAAATGTCCTCTGGTACAAAAGGTTCTCAGTTTTATATCTTCTGAAATATTTTCCTCACTGATCCCCCACCCACACGTCTCTCTATAGTTGGCCTTTCCATTAATTTCCATTCACTTCTAGGGCTTGAAATAGTTTTAGTAACCCTAACCATATATCTAAGCCTAAAGCTAAAACCTAACCTCAGCATTACAGGTAACCCCAACCTAAACTTAATTTACACCTTCGTACTAAATGTGACCCCTGATCCATCCATCCCATCCTTTCTCTGATACGCTTAATCCCAAGTGAAGTCATAAGGGGTGCTGGTGCCCATCTCCAGCAGTCTACGGGTGAGAGGCGGGGTACACCCTGGACAGTCCAAACAGGATACACAAGCATTGACGCACACACTCACACCTAAGGAGAATTTATAGAAGCCAATTAACTTAACACTCATGTTTTTGGACTGTGGGAGGAAACCGGAGTACCCAGAGAGAACCCACACATGCTCAGGGAGAACATGCAAACTCCGTGCAGAAAGAGCCCGGGCTAGGAATCAAACTTGTGACCTTCTTGCTGCACGGCAGCAGTGCTACCCACTGCTCCACTGAGAAGCCTGTGACCCCTGATCTGGCAATATAAAAGGTCCACACAGTTATAGACATAGCTATGTATTTATATAGTTATAAATAAATAGCAGAGGAAAGTGAAAAAGTAAAAAAAAACAAAAAACAAAAAAAAACACAAATACTGTACAGTAAGAGCAAAAATTATGTTTTGAATATAGATATAGTTCTAGAGCTGTTAGTCCTCACAAAAGCTATTTTTCCAGAAATTGCATCCCACAATGAATCAAATACACACCTATAAACGTTGTGTCACCATACCCTTGTGGGAACTATCCATTGACTTCTATTCATATTGCATTTATTTCTGTAGCCTGACCCTAACCATTACCAGTACATACCTAAACCTAACCTAAACTCAATTCACACCTTAGTCCTAAACCCAAACCCCACCAAAAGAAGATAACTTCTCCTAATGGGGACCAGTTGTTGGTCCCCACAAGTACCTATAAGTCCCCAGTCCCCTCCCCCATACACACACACACATGCAAACAGTTGATTGTTAGTTGGGTAAAAACGAATTTTGAGCTATAGCAAGTCATGAGCTAAGGAATACAAGTCTTACAGGAAAACTGCCCTGTAATCAACAAAGACTGGCACCTAACAAGGAGATAAATCAATTGCTAAACAAGTGGAATTATCTGTCAAAATTATTGGTTACATGCAAGTTGTAGGAAAATTAAAAAGAGATTATTAAATCCATTAGATTTTGGAGCTAAATTAAATTAATACAAGTTACTCTCCTCAAAAAGAATCTTGAATATTCTACTAAAAGGCTTTTCACCGTGAGAGGTCATTTGTATGGATTTAATAACCTGTCACAGCTTTGTTTTCTATGCTAATTGCTTGTTGACATTTTAGCATCTCGGCGCTTAAATAACAAACAAGTTTGTCTGAGTGACAGCTTCCTGCAGCTCTCCTGTTTACTCCTCTGCTCATGCAGAAATGTTTAGGAAGTTGCTGCCAATCAATGTCTCATGGAGAATCTTTAAGTAGTAGCGCAGTAAGATGGCTTTGTAAAGCTGATGGTAAAACCCTGGGAATGAGCAAATTGTCTCTCAAAGACACGCATCAGCTAAGAGGGTTCATAAGTAACTGGCCACTTTCTGATGAACATGTTAAAAAAGTTAGTGTAGGGATTTAAAGTTCAAAAATGTGCTTAATACATATTGTCAGGAGTTGACTTTAAACTTTGCGAGAATTCTTTTGAGTTGAGTTGTTTTGAGGAAAAGTAACTGTTTAGTTATTCATGTCAAGTCAAAAGGCCCATGAATGTTTTAGCTTGGCTTCAATGAGCAATGTCATAACTTCCAACACGATGCCGATACTAGAAACTGATCTTGGCATAATAGAAACTGCTTAGCACAGCGTTCTCAGCAGTTTTTTGTGAGCATAACAGGGAATGTAGAAGGTCTGGCCACCTTCCCCTACCCATCTCTTTGTCCTTTCTTGTTTGCCACTTAGCTAACTAAGTCCATTCCAATTTCTTTCTTTGGTTCTCTTTTTTGTTTCCTCATCATACACGGAGGGACCGTTTAGGTCTCCAATTAGTAAACAAACTATCAGACTGAAACTGTGAGTCATTGCATTGTTCCACCATTTTGTGGGATGCGGTTGGAGTGTTCGATCAGTGTTTTTTGTGGGGTAGAATTTAAACATTCTGACTATTGCAGCTCAGCAGTTTAGGAGTCCTTGGCTGTGTCTGACATCCGCCCCTATATAGAGTGCTATATAGTAGTTATGCCATTTTATAGGAGTGTCCGAATGTCTAGTGGATAAAAAAAAAAACGACTCAAAATTTCCCATAATACACCTTGAAAAGTAGTTTGCAACCATGTTTACTAGATGAGCAGATCATGGGCTTTGTTTTGGGGGCAAGAGAGACAAAAGGTGGGGTAGGCACTGTGCGGGGAGTCTGAGTCACATGACCAATGGGGAGCGATAAGTAGTGATAATCTGTCCGAACGGTCACTTAACTCAGTTCAGTATAAAGTCCACTATGGAAACCATGCTTTATATAGTGACTGAGGGGTTAGGGCAGATGTTGGGATGCAGCCCTTGTGAACCTAGTTATGACCACTCCAATCTGATACAATACCTGGGCTTAGCGTTCAATGAACAAACAAACATCTCTTTTTTAGCCTTCTCCTAAACACTGTTACAAATGTCACAGTTCAACACAGATCTAAATGTACTTTATATAATCTATTAACAATGTTAATAAATGCAACACAAAGAAAAAATAACAGTTGTAAAGTGCACTAGAATGGATCAAAGTGTCTCTGGAGGGTAGTGTTCATCCGACTAATTTCAGAGTAATTCTGATAACTTTCAGTGTAGAAGCATTATTTGCTTTCTGGGTGTATATTACAATACAGTCTTCTGCAAAATAATGACAGTTGTCAGGGTAGAGTGAGGTGTAATCTCCTGATGAATACTGGACAAGGACTAATGGGAGGCCACACTGGAACCAGCAAAATCAAGGGCGTTGTCTCTATAAAAGAAGACCATCATTTTGACCCCACAGGCCCTTCTGTGGGGTCAAAATAATAATGAGAACAGTGAGCAAAAATCCCACAACTGCACAGAGGCATCTTATGAATGACCTGAATAGTTGGGACAAAAAAGGCTACCATCAGTAACACACTACATTGAAATGTCCAGGCCCTTCTGAAGATTGCCAGAGAGCATATACATTAGATCAGGGGTAACCAATTAAAAATCAGCAGGGTCCGAATAAAGAGAATCAACAAACAGTAAAGGTCAGGAGACGTTTTTAATAATATTCCCTTATTTTAAACAGCATTTATCACTTAAATAAAATGCATCTGTTTATTCAACCATTTTATGCATTGAATTTTTTAAATAAAAATATTTCAGTTTTGGTTATTTCACTTGCAGTTTGGTATATAGACAATTTACTGACTCATCTTTTTTACAAAACATCTAAACAGTTTTTTTTTTTCCCCTTTCTTTTTTATGGATTAATAAGAGCAGTGGGCTTTAGGCTGACCTGCAAGGCTTTAAACCTGGGTTTGATAGGCGACAAAGCCATTCTCAAGCACATATCAAGGTGCTCATTTTGAGCCTGGATCGATATTTATTTCTGATTCTGTTCATGGTGGAGAATCCTGCTTTCTGACTATTGGTTCCTGCAGGTTGAGCCAAACATACTCAAAATGTGCAGGGTCATCTCTGAGCACGGCATTTTACTTTTCTTTCACCAGTTCACCACAGTAGCTAGCAGCAGCAACCCAGACTGACAGCTCATTAAATCAGGTTGGGTCTGGATTAGCACGTAGGTGGGTACGAATCTGGACCCTGGTCCACTAATCCGTGACCTCTGCATTAGGTGATCCAAGAGAGGATTGGTAGAATATCATGCGGGCAGATAAAACATTAATTCATGAATTTAGCAGGTGAATTACCAATAGAATAAGACAATTAAAATTTAAAATAAGAAAAAACAACTGCAGTCTCTTCGCATATCAGTGCCTAATATGTAATTATCTTATTCTAAGATTAAAAAAATATGCATCCCATTGACAGATAATCTTATTTACTTACTAAAATTAAAGGTAAATACAGTTATTGTACGATTTTTTGCATTGTTTTTAGCATAGAATGAACTTGGGCTATGAGTTGTGAGAATTTAAGCCAAAGACCTGCCATCAGTGAGAGCATTGAAAGTGGAAAGTGCCGAGTCCTCCAGCATGACAATGATCCCAAACACAGTGTTCAGAAATAGAGGAGTTGCTCTGTTAAAAGCATTTTAAGGTCCTGGAATGGCCTAGCTAGTGTATAGACCTCATCCCCATAGAGATTTGTGGAGGGAGTTGAATGTCAGTGTTTCCCAGCGGCAGCCCCTAAACATCAAGGCTCATGACGAGATCTGCATGGAGAAATGAGCCAAAATCCACCCATCCTCTACATTTAACCCATTCCCTTTTGGGAATCAGTGGGCTGCCACTGTGCAGCTCCCAGGGAGCAATCACGGGTTAAGGGTCTTGCTCAGAGATCGAGAGTGGCAGTCTGTGGGAGTGGGTTTCAAACTGCCTCAGGATATCAATGCCTATGCCCTAACCAATAGGCCGCCACTCCCACACATGAGCCCTAATATCAGGTATAAAAACCAGGTAAAGACCTACAGGAAACTTTATGATTGCCAACAAAGTTATGCTAAAAAGTGTTGAGATGACCTTTTGTTATTAATTTAGATAAAATGCAATCTTTTAAAAAAGTTTATTTTTCTCATTTTGTCTCATCGTTTTAAGTAGGAGAACCTACAAAAACTGTATACACACTATTTTTCTCCAGTTTCTTTTTGAAAATACTGTGTTACTGTATGCTGATGAAGATTCTCAGTCATCCAGGTCATAGTCATTCCGTTAAAGTTAAAAAAAAACAATCCACTGGACTTGGTTTCAAAGATTTGAAGACGTTTTGCTTCACCTCCAGGAAGCTTTCTCAATTCAAATGTCTGGATTCACAGTGAGTTTGAGTCTTTATATAGACAAGGCCTTGTATTGCTTGGAAACATGCGAATAGAAACCGACGAGCGCGTCGTTTGGTTCCATTGTAAGCCTGTAATATCTGAAACCTGTCTATGATTCTGAAGGTCTGTAGTTAAAGGGGGGAGGATTGTCGTTAAAGGGGGAGATTGTGTCCTGTAATACCTGAAACCTGTCTATGATTGTTAAGGGCCGGTCGTTAAGGAGGTATTGTTCACCAGCTGAAGAGAGGAGGTACTTTGTTCCTCTGTGATGGGGTAGGGGGTGTGGTGATATCTGGAAGGGATCATCTCTATAACTGAATTGTAAGTTTTGGAAGCTGGAATCTGAGCCCAACACCTCTGTTTAAAGTTGTTTTTTTCTCTCATAACATAGATGGCTTCTTTCACGCACCTCTCAAACCACCTATTTTCTTTATCCAGAATGTGAACATTCTGGTCCTCAAAAGAATGTCCTTTGTCCACAAAGTGTAGATGTACTGCGGATTCTTGTCCAGAGTAGGCCGCTCTTCTGTGTTGGGCAATGCGTCTGTGGAGAGGTTGTTTGGTGTCTCCAATATAATGATCAGAGCATTCCTCGTTGCACTGAACAGCATATACCACTCCACTCATATTCGGTCTGGGGGTTTTATCTTTAGGATGCACTAGCCTGTGCTTAAGGGTTTTGTTTGGCTTGAAATGTACTGGGATTTTGTGTTTGGAGAAAATCCTCCTGAGTTTTTCAGAGACTCCAGCAACATAATGTCATAAGGGGAGGACAGATGGACCCAGTATTCAAGGAGAGACAGTCAGTAGAAAAGTTCAAAACGTACTGCAGGAAGGGGGGCAGGGCAACGCCCAATCTCAGACACTCTGTGGGAGAAACACAGGTAAGTGACCATGATCATCTGACGATGGGCTGACAGCTGACGCGGATTGCATCACCCAGAGAGTCCCCGGTGCTGCAGCTCCGGAGGAGTTGCAGGAAGCCGATCCAGGCCAGGGATACAGGGCAGACAGGAACAGACAGATCAGATGGGATCCAGATCAGGCAGGAACAGACAGGTGACAGGATCTAGGCTTCCAGGCAATAACAAGCTCCCAGACAGGTTCGGAATCTGACAGAGTTCAGAAGCGTGACCAGACGGTCACGCACAGGAGCAGACAGGATCAGGTGCAGAGAGGGAGGCTCAGTGGAAGAGGGTAGGCGAGACAGGACATGGAACCAGAACTGGATGCAGGACCTTTAAACTAGTCTCCTCCTTGGAGCCAGGCTTACAGAGATAAAAACTGAACCCCCCCCCACATATGGAGCCAAAACCCTGAGGACTCAGCGGGGGAGGAACAGTGGACGATCAGGAGACGAGACAAACACAAAAACCCTCTTTCCACTGGCCGACAGGATCCAGGACAGGAACCATGGCATCACTGAACGGACAGACTAACAGAAAACAAATAATGATCTAGCCTTAAATGCTCAGGCTGAACAGACTATAAACCAAAGAAAACAGGTGATAGGAATAAATGATAACTGGGGCAAGGAGGGAAAACGGCAGGTGAAAGAAATATCCAATTAAGGGGGAGCAAACAGGCCAGATCATGACAAATAAGGGATTGTAATGTTTTTGCGTTTAATTTTCTCACTGCTATCTTCTCTTGCGTGTCTTTTGCATTTCCTTGCCGATTTGATAAATGCCCAGTTTGGATATCCACAGTTTTGGAGAGCATCTTTGATGTGTTTCTGTTCTTTGTGCTTCCCTTCTGTTTTAGTAGGGACATGTTCTGCCCAGTGTTGTAAGGTTCTGATGACTGAGAGTTTGTGTTCCAGTGGGTGGTGTGAGTCAAAAAGAAGATACTGGTCCATGTGAGTAGGTTTCCTATACACTTCAATGTTTAGGCTCTTATCAGAATCACATCGTAGGGTTTGCATTTCCTAACTATAAGCATGCATGCCTTTTTTTTCTTACATCTATATTTCAGACAAAACAATATAAGACTATAAAATTCCTACAGAACACAGAAAGCAGGCAATAGTAGGGCTAAGATTTGAAATAAAGACAAAAGATGTCCACGGTCAGAGTGGATCTGCTCAGGCAGGGATGAGTATTTGCTGTTCTCCAGCAGATCGTGACCGTAGGCTGACTGTGTGAGAATCCCCATCACCGGGTACAAGGTTGGTTGAGCTTTGAACTGTTCCACACAGCTGCCGTAAAGATGAAAATTGCTCCATTTTACTCTCTCACATAAAAGCTCTGAGGAAGAATCAGCATTTTAAATAGCAGGAAAAAATGTCCAGCAGCAAGAGAATGTTCCTCATAACCCCCCTACAGGAGGCGCTATTAATTTATCATGCTAGTGTAAAATCCTTTGATTGCTGACATACTCATTTTTCCCTAAAACACCTGTCCACAGCTTTTCCCCCAGGGCACCCTAGACATGTAGTCAATGCATAATGTCAAAGTCATGCCCCACATGCTTTATTCACACTCAGCATATCATTAGCATAAGACGCTGATGGCTAGTATCATTAAACTGTAGTTTTTTTTTTTCTGTCAGGCAGTCATTAGTTGAAGCTGTATCTATGCAAGCTGTCTATTTCCCCCTACATTAAAACAGATCTATAAACCAAGTTTCTCAGAGAATCAAAGTCAATCTTTTATTGGCTGTATTTGTCAGTTCATGTGAGGTTTCAATGCAACAACACATCTGTTTCTGAAGTGGGGACAAAGAGAAAAGCAACCTCTGAATGTACTGTTGCAGAAAATCAATACTTCTTGTGGGGGTGAGCAGTTGATGAATTTCAGTCATTATAAAACAAGAAACACAGAAAGGCTGATTTTGGAAAGGATCGTGCAGGCAGTGCGTGGTTTAGTGGTTAAAGGTGGATGCCAGAAATAGGCAAACAGCCCTTAGGCTGCCCATGGTTTCATGGAAACAGATGTATTTTCAGGCGTTTATCTGATAACGTAATATTCTTCACTTTTCTGATAAATACTGAAACCATATAGAAAAACAAATGAGAAAAAAATGTACTTCATTAAATACTGGTACTGAAATAGTTATTTTGATTAATGTAATAAAACAAAAAAAACATTGTCAGCAGTTCTAAGTTTTATGAACTTAGAACCAGCATATGCCATTTATAACCTTTATGTATTTATTGCAACATTAGATCAGCTGGTGAGAAGAATAGGTCAAAGAAGATGTTAAAATTAAAGCTCAAATGCTACACCTCTGATCATCCAAAAAAGGCAGTCATAATCCTGTAACTACTATGAACTGAAATGGGTTGCAGAATGAGTGTGACACACTGTAAAGCACAGACAGCTGCTGCTACAGCATAGCTCTGCAGCCGCGCACAGAGGGAGGAATCATATTATCATATCTTCTGGTGTATCTCTGATTTAAGAAATATCCTGATCAGCAGAACCTGAAGCAGCCATTAATAGGATTGCACTAATGCCATAAGTCTTACTTAAAGCTATGAATGTAATTGGATAGCTTATCCATTCCAGGAGTTGGGTTTCCCCTTGAATTTATTTATTGCAGAAATTAAGGCAGGAAAACTGCACACACCAAATGTGCAAAGTCCTTTTTTTGTTGTTTTGCATGAAGCAATGATACTTTCTGCTACAAAATGTATTCTCAATATCAATTATCAATCTGGCAAAACTCGATTTTGGCTTTGAAACAAGTTTTGCCTGTTGTAGCATGTCAACACTTAAGGTGCTTTGTTGAAAAGAGAAAAAGGTAGAATAAAAAAAGAAAATTTCTTCCACAGAGCAACAACATATTTTTGTGATTGGTTTAGGTTATGCTTAGATTATCCTTTAACATACTGATATTTATCAATCAAGTCTATACTCCTGGAAAGGATGCTAGCACCTAATGTGAATTTCTACATTTGCCTTACAGTAGTGACCTGACACTAACAGGTATTATCCACCATATTGCTAAATATTACACTGAGTTGCATTTATTCTGTTGGCAAATAGTTCCTTGTAGTGCAAATACTAAAGAGACCAAAACTTTTCCATCACAAATAGGGATGTCATAATCCATAATTGATATAGGAAATTAGTCCGATATCGGATATAAAACAAATATCAGAATATATCACTCTGCAACTAAAGCCTTCAAAGGAGTTAACTGATTGCAACACTCCTGTTCTTAATGTTAAAGGTATAGTGTATGATGTTCTTTTTCCGGGCGGATCATCTAAGTGGTCCTCCTTATTGTCAATCATTCTGGTGATATGTTTACGTAAGGCCGTCCTACGTGCTCGTCCCCATTTTCACTTGCCGGTGTTGTGCCGAGAAATACCTGCCTGCCGAGAATTACCTCCCCTCTCACACACTGATGAGAAAACAGATTGAAATAAAAACGTAAAGGGAACTTTCAAACATATTCTTAATGTTTTTATATTTCTTATACATGGATGCCCTAAAATTGGGAGTTTTGGTGGACAGATAAATTCGAATGAATACAATTTTTACTTGTATGGAGATACGTTTTAGTCAATGTGCATCAGTCAGTGTCCGATGAATATATTCTCTGCTCTGTGGGTAGCATTTTCCGGTTTTGCTATCAACACCATTCCATATCATTTCTGACAACACATTAAGAATATGTTTAAAAGTTCCCTTTTCATTACAGCATTGTAACGAAACAGCATTGGCAATTCTTGGCAGGCAGGTTATTTCTTGGCATTTATCTGTCCACCAAAACTCTTAATTTTAAGGCACCCATGCATAAGAAATATGAAACATTAAGAATATGTTTTATAGTTCCCTTTTTGTTCATATTTCAATCTGTTTTCTCATCAGTGTGCGAGAGGGCAGGTATTTCTTGGCATAACACCAGTGGTGAGTCTGACATAGTGGAAACATAGCAAATCTTCTTTTGGAAAGTAAGCTTGTATGATTGATGCAAACAGCAATTTTTAAACAGAGCGTGCACGAGGATAAATGGGCTCATGCATGCTCTTGCACGTTTAATAGGCATTTCCTCACGAGAGCGGGTAAATGGTTGTGCATGTGCATTTATTTTTAAGTTGAGAGGGTTGACCTTATCAAAAATTCGCTAGAATCCTCCAATATACCTTTAATGTTACTCAATGGTTGATAATAAATGGGTAATTTGCACTCATACCCATTGTCTTTGGCTATATCAAGCTTATATAATGTTCCACACTAGAAAATGGGTAATAAAAGTATGTTTGATCAATACTGATATTGTGTCGGGTTAATATTGTTATCAGTCATGTTAACAGCTGCAATATCTGTATCATATCAGAAATGAAAATGTTGTATTGAAACATCCATAAATATAAAACAGGAAATTATAGTAAAAACAGACCCTCCACCTTAGAAACATTGAGGGAAGACCTGAATAAATTGAGTATAGTTTTTCAGTAAAATCTAAACAGCAGGACTAATAATACAGCTGACCTCATTAAACCAACTTCTCAAACACCCTTAAAGAGGAAGTTTCTATGGATGAACCCTCGGAGTGGTGGCAGATGTCTCACAAATAGATGGTGAAAGTTGGCAGCAAATACAAATGATCCACAGCTCTGGCCTAGAAATGTCAGCGAATCCAATTTAACCAGCGTTACAGCTGAGGGACAAGGGTAATATCACAGGCCCCAACAGAAAGTCACTGAGTCTAAATAACTCAACTCATTTTCACATTCCCCATTTTTTGCAGATGAAGTGCTACCAATATTAGACAATTCACAATGTGCATCCAGTGAATACATAGGCAAGAAATGACTGCTTTAGAACAAGATTTTAGTCAACTGACCAGCTCATTAGTTTCACTCAGTTCACTGTTGCCAGGGGAAACCTGGAAAATGTTCCCAACCCAAAGAGTTCCAAGCACAAGTGAATTCTATTTTCTTTGCCACATTTATAATGCATACATTAGTTTATACCTCCAAACTTTGGCTTTTCCTGACTCAAATAAACGTACTCATCTCAGGGACTTCATTACAGCCTATCAGGAGCATTGGAGGAGTAGACTAAATGAGATCCAGCTCTAAGGGGTCTTAAACCTTTGACCATTATGGTTAATGTATTCCTTTGCATTAGATGTATATCACACCAGAGAGGTAATTATACTAAACATTAAAGGTGAAGATTGATTGCAATTATGCAATTCATCCACTTTAAAGTAAAGCCCAGCAACAAATGGTACTAGAGGATAGGAACTATGAAAGAAATATCTCCAGCCATCCACATATTGTATGTTTCCTTTACAAATAATTGGAGTTAAAGCTCCCAACCTTTTAATAAAGTGAGTAAACTAACATTCGAAGTTGTTAGCTTACTTTTGTCTCTGAGGATGTATAATCAAGTAAATTTTGCTTGTATGTTTAATTCTAATAACCTGTTTGTGGCATTTTCTTTTTTCTTTTAATTAGGTATCGACACATATCTTCATAATGGTCTGAACTTTCTAATTGAAATCAAATCCAAAGATGATTAAAAAAAAATGATTTTGCAATACCATTATTTACAAAACAAAAGTTAAGGCTACAGTATGGCTTGGAGTGGAGAAAAACAAAAAAAAAAAAAACAAAAGGAAGCATTAGCTGCATCCATGTGATGTATGTAGCAACTAATCAAAGGCATCTGATTAAATGATCACCTCCAGGTGTGACTATGATGATAAAAGGAGGGGTTCTGGCTGTTTTCTGAGCACACAAGAGTGTGCCAACAATGCCATGAAGGAAAGGCTTATGTGTATATTGTACTAAAATAACATTTTATTCTAAAATTTTGAAAGTTACGCTTTAAAGACATTTATCTCATTCAGTTTCAAATTTTAGAGTTTTTAATGTATTCAAGTCCTGGGAGACTAAGACTAAGAAATCAGAAGAAATCAGAATGTGACCAAGCAATTGGTCCCCTCGCCTAATTATTTTTGTTTTAATTTGTTCATGATAAGAATCTAAAAATATGGATGTTTTTTTTATGGTGAAAAGATTACTAAATCAATTTAGTTTTTGTCCGAGTTCAAAAGCCATGCCCAGTTCCAATTACTGCCAACCCTTTTTTCAGCATTCACAAGAGAAAGGCGTTCAACACTTAATCACACGCTCCAGATGTCTTCATGTGGCTTTATTTACTTTGATGAGTTGGAAAAAGTAGTTTCAACATGTTTTTAAGCAAGAAAGTCCATCTCAACACATTATTTGTGAAGTCACTTTATCAGGATTAGGATCCTACAAGAATATCCCATTCTTGGGAGGCAAAATTGAAGATACATTTTTTAGGTTTGTGATGGAAACAGCAAGGACAATTTTTTTTTTTTTTTTTTTTTTTTTTACATTTTTAGTTAATGTAGGCATTTATAAACTGTAATAATGATTGAAGCTCTCTCTTTTACTTGTACATTAAAATACATTCTCTTGGCTTTTTAAAACACTAGTGGAGATTAACCCATTTATATACAGTTGCACTTTAATGCTGACAGCTCTGCAGAATCGATCACGGCTCCTGGATCAGTATCTCTGATTGGGTGGTGCTTCACATCAAGCTGCAAAAGTTCAGATACTCTAAACTCTAAAGATACTTAACACACTTCAGGTCAAATGCGCAGGACAAAACCTGCAAAAAGCTTCAAAAGCGCAAGATGAACGTGATGCACTTTTAGAAATCTTGAAGCCCCTTTAGGGATTTTTGCAAGTCCTCAGCAAAAATGTCGCAACTGGCCTTTGTAAAAGACGCTAGATGGTGTCATCGCCTAATTTGCATAATTCATGTCATCCAGCTCCAGGAGGAGATTCTGAATCCCTGCAATTGTTTTTTTTCTTTGGCTGTCTGTAAAAGAAGTCTGGAGAGAGGTAAAGCTGGAAGGGAAAACATGTTGGGATTTTAAGAGTAATTACATTTATAGTTATAGCAAGTATTTTTATTTTTTATGTGGGACAACTATGTCAGTTAAAAAAAAGATTTTCAAGACCTCACTTTGCCATCTAAGGTGAGATAAGCAGCTCCTTTGCACATGCGCATTTCATTAGCAGTCTGATATGGGAGCAATATTGTAGCAAAATTATTTGCCCATGTGAGTGGAGAGTTGTGTGTCTGTATCTCGATTTGTGTGTGTGCAGCAGGATATGAAAATGTGTAAATAAATCTGGAAATGTGGGAGGAGATTTGTGTGGCTTTATAACAATCTGCAAATGTGTAAAACTACTTGTGTGTGTATTCCGGTTTGCAAATGTGTATAAAAAAATCCACAAATCTGTATTCAGATCTAGATTTGCATACGTGTACCAAGATCTGCAAATGTGCAGATTTGCAAATGTGTAGATCAATCTTAAGCACAAACAGAGACACTTATATGTAAGTGTTTTCGCTTCAATACCCAGAAATACAGACCACTCATTGGTTACAAGTCAAGCGTTTTCTCGGTTGGCTCTCTTTACAAATGAAATTTTTGCTACACTTCTGCCGTGTGAGATCTGCAAATGCGTAGAGCGGATTTGTGTATATAATAGCTGGATTTATTTGAATAGTATAACCAGCTACATTATGGTATGCATGTGTAGCTCAGTTTTTTTGTGAAGGAAAAAGAGAGGCCTTTTCACTCAAGGTTAGCATACAATAAAAATCTTATACTCCATTTCTACCTGTGACTGACTTGATTTTAAAGACATACAGCACTTCTCTTTAATTAATACAGAATATGCTTGTTAATACTCATTATGTCAAGTTAAAGAAAAAAGAAACACGCATGCATTTTTAGAAGACAGTTATTTTATTAAATGCATCATAATAACCTTCTCCTAAACTGAAAACCTAGAAGATTGCAGTCATTTATTTAGCCACAAAGGGCTCCTTTATCATAAAACCGCTGAAATAGAGTCTTTCTCCCCTCCAAAAATACAAACTTCCCAATGAACAGATGGGTCAGAATCCACACACAGTCCTTGTTAAACTCACTGTCTATTATTAGAAACCAAACACCTACACAGCAGCACGCTACTTTGAGGTAGAACAAGCCAGAACATCTCTGTGGGTGACGCTCTGAAAACCTCCTGGTGGAATTGCAGGAAAAACCAAAACCTTTGAAAATTCCACCTCATCAATCCTATTCATGTTTGCACTCTTTTTTTTTTTTTGCTTCAGAAAAGATCTCCAAGAATTCTGGCTGTAAAACAAATGAAACAAAAACACCTGCAACCATCTAAAGCCACCAATCAACCAGCAACTACCCAGCAGTCCCTTCACGCTGCCAGCGCGCCTCATCTTCACCAATTATCGTCGAGGCTGATGGTCCGCATGCTGCTTTGATCAAGCGATGACATACTGCAGAGACAGCAGAATACAGCCAAGAAGCAAAAATAATGAAGGGAAATTATGACCGATATTAATGTTTGATGATGTTAATCAGAAGAAAGAAAAAAAAAATGGATCTCTCCCACTGTAGCGCCGCTGGAGTCCCCAAAGACTCCCACAGCAGGAGGTTTGAGTCGCCCTAATGATGATGCACAACAAATGGACACTATATTCTCCAAAAAACACACACAAAAAATAATGTTTATTTAGTATTCCTGTTGGATTTTTCAGTTTTTTTCCTTTTTGACCAATCAAAGGCACTTGATTACAACCAACTATAACCGAAAGAGCCAATTACGTTGCTCTTGTTTGCAACTGGTGCTTTTATGTTACTTTTCACATCTCCTTGATGTGACAAGCCTGCTTGGAAAAGGCAGCCGCTGTCAATACTCATCCATCTTACATGCGAAAATGTCCTATTATTATTTCTTATTTGTATCCTTTCATGCTCCTTCGTCTCCGCTGGCGCAACAATCATTGAAGTTTGTCACAATGGCTTCATCGTTTTTGGAGGCAGTGCCCTTTCTGGGTGGATGGCTGATTGATGGATAGAGGGACGGAAAGATGGGCTTCTTTTGACTCAAAGCGAGTCGGACCAGCAGGGATGAGTGATGTCCAATAAGTCCAGCAAAACAACAACAAAAAAAAAGGTCGCAGAAGGAGACCTGAGGGATTTTTTTTTTCTCCCACGACAATACATCTATCAAGAAAGCCTTCCCCCACAAAAAAAAGCAGATATTTTATGCTCACCTCTGTGCATTAAAGTCAAGAGCTGTTATGTCTCAGGCACTTAAAGATGTGACAGTTCCCTCCTGGGTAATAATTGCTTAGAGGGGCAGACAGACAAATTGCTGATGTAAACAGACAAACACTTCCCAACAGTAAACTCCTGCCGCTCGCTAATCCCTTTGGAAATCCTCAAGGGAGGGCGGCAGGGCCCCAGTTTTGGACAGCATAATTTGCATCCGTCGGATGTGTAACACTGAGCGCCGCATTGCCAAGAAAAGTAACACAGCAGAGGATTTTATATTTTTGGATGAGAATATTATAGCTCTAAACTTTACTTTGGAGTCATCTGCCTGCAGCGTAACAAGCTGCTGGGTTCATAAAACATGACAGGAGAGAAACTTGCAGGACTCGTTGGCCAAGTGTTGGATAAGCTCCGAGCCGGTGGATATATCTTGGGTGATTTCCTGACTGATAAGCTTGAACCAGTGAGCCCAGAGCTGTGTGTGTGTCACAATGTGTGTGTGTGCCTCGGTCAAACAGAGGCTCTGCTGTGTGGATTTTAGACACAAGATTGCTCTTTTCTTATTTATTTATTACTTTTTTTTTTTTACCTCCTATTCTTGTTTTTTTTTTTTTTTTTTGCACTGCAGCAGCATGGAGGATGGGATGCACATACTGTACCAAGAGGTTACTGCCTCCCCTTACTAGACTGGAATGATAATGAGAAAGCATGCAGGCGGAATATTCATAGGCTGTCACATTACAGCCATTCTTGAAGAGGAGAGGGGTTTGCAGCAAGACAGAGATATGTGAGAAAACTCCAGGTAGGAGTCGGAAATGTTTGCTTAGGGGCTTTGATTACTATTAGTTTTATTTTTGCCTGGAGGGGGAGAAAAAAAAAAAAAAAAACACATAAAAGTTTTATTCATTCAAATAAAGATGTCCAGTGTTGAAGCAGAGGGTGCACCTGTTGCAGAAGGCTTGAGAAAAACTTGAGAAAAAAATGCATAAAAATATTTAAAAATTTAAAATAGATATATATTAATTATTAAATTTGAATTAGAATATTTAGAAAAAACAAAGAAATAGAGTATAATTTCTAGATAAAAAAAAACGTTTAATTGATTATAAAGTTAATTGATTTAAAAACAATAAAAATCTCTATAAAAATTTTAAAGAATAAGTTAAAGCAATAATATTTTTTTTTTTTTTATGCATAAACCCTACAAGGATAATCATAATAAAAAAAACTTACCTTAAGATTCTCTATATTCAGAGTAGCCGACTGCTCCATTTTCCGTCCTTATTACATATTTCCACAAAGTTGTAACCAACGAGGATTTCAGTCCCTGAAGATAAAAGCTCCTTTCATTGTTTTTCGCCGCTGTTTTATTCGCAGCTGCATCTCATTAAAGGAGACAGGGTGCAGGTGAACAGTTCCAGGTGCTCACCTCCGATACTCACTTTCCATCCGTTCGCTTCTCTTCAAAAAGTCAGCCGCCAGTAAACGTGACGTAATCGTGCGCGGCGCTTCCGGTACAGGATTTCAAAATAAACACGTAAAGTCAGCCACGCTATGATTGATTAATTTACTTTATTGATCTCACAGTGGGGAAATTTACTCGTTACATCAGCTTAATTAGTCAAAGAAAGGAAGAAAAAGGTGACAGCTTTATACAGGGTGTTTACATGGGTATTTGTATAGATGGAGATTTATATTTTTATATATATATTGTTATTGCACAGGGGATTAAATAGTAATTGCAAATTATAAATTGCACAAGTTATTGTATTGTTGCATTGTAGAATCTGGTTGCAGCAGGAATGAATGACCTGCAGGCTCCTTTTTGCAAACAGGGTGTAAAAGTGTTTCACTGAAGGAGCTGCTCAGCTCCTCTATACTCTGTTGCAGGGGGCAGCAAGGTGTTGTCCATGATGGATGCTTGGACAGCCCCCTCCTCTCATCCTCTCGCTCTGCTGAGTCCAGAGGGCAGCCTAGAACAGAACTGCCTTTCTCACTTGTTTGTTCAGTCTCTTTTTGTCCTGCTCTGTGCTACCAGGGGCCCAGCAGACGACAGCGTAGAGGACAGAGGAGTAGCCATAACATTTTTTTGTATATATATATTTATTCAGAACATATGTCCAAATAAATCTACATCCAATGTACAATGGTGTTTTTCTTATTTTTGAAGCCTTAAATAAACAAAAACAAAAAACAAACCCACCCACTTTCTCCCTGTAGAAACACATGTACACTGTAGTAGTACTATATTCAGGGGCGGATTTAGGAAATTTGGGGCCCTAGGCAAAGACAGGCAGGGGGCCCCCTAAGAAGAAAACCCATAAAACAGACCCATTCTACAGATAGAGAAATGTTAATAGAATAGACATCCATTATTTGTTCTAGGTTTTGTCCCTCTCTTCTTGTCCCTTTTTCCTCTCAGCGTTCTGATGGCATTTTAGCCAAAGGATTTTTATCAAAAACATAATTAATGTGCACAAATAAGGATTAGTTGTATTAACTATACATGTAAACAGAGTTTTATGGGGCCCCCAGAAACTTGGGGCCCTAGGCAACTGCCTAGTATTGCCTAATGGTAAATCCCCCCCCGACTATATTAAGCATTAACCATGCTTTTGAAAGGTCAGAATTAAGAGAAAACAGCACAACAAAAATATTGGAATGATTGAAACACAGAGGAGACCTGGTGCCACAGAGTCATAGAAGGTTTTAAGCAGGGGCCTGCTCACTCCAAAGGACCTCAGCCTCCTCAGGATTACCAAACACTTCAGACAACACACACTTGTTTATACTAAAAGAAGCATGCTTGTAAATGCTTAATAAAGTGATTTTGTTTTCTGTTAACCATGGATATAATTTTGCTAAAATAGTTATTAAATTTAGTAAAATAATGAAGTTCAGGGAAAACCTTTCTTGATTTGATTTTTCATCAACTTTATACTCTGTTATTTATTTGTTGGAATAGTTGTACAGCAAACATCCATTCTGAATTGTGTATATAAAAAAATCTAGATACAATGAATTTAATTTATGCCACTCAATGTTAAAATGAATGTACGGCTAAATAATAGCCTACCAACATCTCCTTTCATATTAGATAGTTAAACCATGGGCTTTAGTATATATATATATATATATATATATATATATATATATATATATATATATATATATATATATATATATATATATAATATATATACACAACAACAAACATGTCTAAATAACTGCCCTTGTCCCTTGTTTTTTTTTTTTCTTACATTATTGCACAGTTCTGTGTATCTCTGTAAGATTTTGTAATGTGTGTTTTGCTTAATAAAAGCAAAGCAAAAGACATGTTTTCTAAGGATTAAACGTTTTTCACTGACCTTCATCATGGAACAATTGTATTTTATTTTGAAGGTAATTACTTGGGTAATATCCGGGATACATTTGTGAAATACATTTGCTTCATCCTAAGAATTCTGGTGCCTCACAGTTTGCTCAAAAAAGGTTTAAAATGTTTTTTTTTTTATGAGGAAATTGGAATTAATTTGCAATTAACATTAAAAAAGACCTGACCAAAATAATATAAATTTATTTTTTGACTTATTAATGAGATATATTTCACATAATTGACAGCCTTACAATTTCCCATTCTTTGGGAAATATCGCGCCCTGCAGGAGGATCAGTCAGTTTGGACTGCAGAACCAAAAAAATAAAAATAAAAAATTAAAACCTTTGGCTTGAACGTTTTTCAGAAGTGTGTAATTTTAAAAGGAAATTTACTGGAACAAAACAAAGAAACAAAAAAATCAAATTTTAACACAGCCTTTCAGATTCGCCAAAAAGAGGATAGTAGTTTTTATTTTTGCCAAACTCTAATTAAGGTCATTAAAGCATGTATTTGCACATGACTTCCAGTGAATGCAAAGTCCTGCTGGAAAGTGAAATCAGCATCTAAAGCTGGTCTGCAGGAGAAATGATGAAGTGCTTTACAACCTGAATATGCCATGGCTCACTGATTTAGACTGAATCTAAGAGGAAACTCACAGGACAAATTATTTTATTGACCTTTTTTAAATGAAAATTGCATTAATGTAGATCATGTTAAGTATTTTAAGGGAAAATTTGCTAATTCATTTTTCAGGAATCCATTTAGTTTTAACCCAAACAAAAAAAAAAAAACATATAGGATTACTTTACTCCATTTCACAATGTACCTTTTAAATATGCTCCAAATGACAATTAGACCTTTTACCAGGAGGGCAGAGTGGAGACAGTGTATTTTCATGGCGGTGCAGAAAAGCAGGAAACAAGAAAAAGGTCAATTGAATATACTAAGAGAGCCACAGAACCAAGGAGCTACTTGTGTCTCTTCACTGAATGAAGTGAAATTTCCACAGGTTAGTTTCATTCAATTTGTATTTGTTCCAATTTAACAAAAATAAATAAATTAAATTAAAAAATCACTCTACTTTTCCTAAAATACAATTTAAAAGCTTACAATAGGAATAAAAGTAAATAAAGATCTACTAAAAGTTGAAATAAAGCTATTCTTTGGAATATTAGGTCAATGAAAGATCATATGATAATGATAATATTAAAAAACATTATCACTTTAAATATAACTCAAATAAAACTGATCAATTCAGCTGTATGAAATGTGACTGTTTACTTATAATTTGGTTTAATTTAACATTTAGCAGAGGGAAACTGTGATCCTATATCAGTAGAACTGAAGCTATCGCCTTAATTTTAAAATCACAATAAAAAATAACTTTAAAGGGAAAAAATAAATAAAATGGGCCAAAGAGAGCAATCAATTACTATTTCTGTTCCAGCGCATATCATCTTCGTAATTTTATTTTAATATTATGTCTTTAGTAAAGGGGTCATAACAGGGAACAGAATCAGTTCTGCAGGGGCACCACTCCCTTTAGGGCCCTGTCTAGAACCGCCCATGTGTACTACCATTCTATTTTTATCATCATTGTTTAGTTTCCTGTTAACCTCTCAAATGAAATAATATTTCAATATCAGAACGACATAAAAAAAAAAGTTAGTATTTTGTTGCAGTGACCTTATCCAGACGGCAGAGGGCAGCATCATCCTAAATAACCACAATCATCCTGTGTTCGATTTTTTTTTTTAAAGGATTAATAATCAAATGTCGAGAAAATAATTCTGCAGCGCTAAGATGACAGACCCGAAGCAAATGATGGCACCAAAGAGGTATTCTATCTGGATTATATGATCTTCCAGTGCCTGCTTATTTAGATAAACCTATTTGATGACAGATGTTGGCCTACTCTCTGGTATTTACATTATATTTCTAAGAAAGAAACAGGAATTAAAATGTAATTATTAATATTTTTTTAATCAATTATATAACACCCTCTTAAACTGTTAGTTATTTCCTATGCATTGCAGGTTCATTTTCTCTTTTTCCTTGTATAATCTGCCTGTTTCAGTGCTAAAATTGCAGCTGGAGCTGTTGTGTGTGTTGAAAGTGAAGTCAGAGGAGATGTCACAATCGGTGAGCCTTTTCCTTTAATTCCTATGATTTATATTTGCTTCATCCATGCAGCAAATATATGCTTTGCTCCCTAAGGTGCTAGAACAGTCGTCCATCCAAAAGCTCGGATCATAGCTGAAGCAGGGCCTATAATTATTGGAGATGGTAATCTGATAGAAGAACAGGCTCTTATTATCAATAGGTAGGTAGAAACATCTGCATCTATTTCAAATCTTACTTATTGATCATTTTGGTTTTAACCTTCTGCTTGTGTCTGCAGTTATCCAGAGAATATAATGCCAGACTCAGAGGGAGTTGAGCCTAAAACAATGACCATTGGGACCAATAATGTGTTTGAAGTGGGGTGCGGTATCCTTTACAGTTCCTGCTCATTTGATCATGTATGCAGGGGTGGAGCTTGATGGGGGGCCAGGGGTAGCCATGGCCACCCTTAGCCAATCATTGGCCACCCCTAACATTTTCTTCCCTGTAATACTCTCAGGTGGAATATTCAAAACATTAAAATTTTTCATATATTAACAATTACTTGACAACAAAAACTCTGTGGTTTAATATGCACATCAATATACTAACATTAAAGATGATTAGTGCAGAATTAATTATCTTTTCAGAACTAGATTTTGTGTTATATGGGGTATAGAGAAAACGCAAGTCATCTAGGAGTGTTTAGTTAAATCATACCTAACTATTTCAATAAAAACATATGAAATAATCAATTTATTAATTGATTGACTTTATTGATCTCACAGTGGAGCTATTTGCTTTATGTAGATATTAGGACTTGTAAATAATCATTTTATAGAGAGTAATTATTATTAAAAGTAGGTGTTCGCCCCAGAGCTCATATCTGAAAGAATTTTATCAACTATACCATTTATCCAGGAAGTATGGATGGACGGATTAAATACTGTATATGCGTCTATTTGTTAGTAAAGAGGTTAGGAAAGTATAGTTTGTCTTTATTTAGAAAATATGGATGTTTTGCTTGTTCATTTTCCTGACCCTGAGGTTCTGGTGTCTATTCGCTTTCGGCCACCCCTCATTTTACATTGGTTATTGCCTGGCCACCCTTATGAAAAATGTTCTGGCTACGCCTCTGCATGTATGAATTCATCACGCTTGTTTTAGGGAGGCCATGGATTCTGCAGTAATAGAAACAGCCTCTTCTGTTGACGCTATTCTATCTGCTGTCCACCAGGGGTCTCTATAGAGCTGATCTGTTTAGGTATCATGGTTCAAATCCTTTATTCTATCTCAGTATCCCAAGCTTTGAAAATCGGAGATAACAACGTGATTGAGTCAAAGGGTGAGTATTTTATTTATACTTTTTTTTTGTTGATAAAAAAAAGAAAAAGAAACAAGTTTAGACCTGGCACAGCTTCTATAAACAAACCATAGATAACTCTCATATGAGGTTTAATATCCCTTGAAATTTCAGCTTGTTTATTGTCAAACTGCAACCACCAATGACGATGCGATTTAAGAGACAGCCCAACACAAATAAGTACAACCTTAATTTTTAATTATTTTATTTTATTTTTACAAATTTAAATCTGGAAGGCATTTATATTGAACACTAAACAAATGCAGCATATAAAACCACCGTATACCAGATCTTCATATAAACCTTAAAATTACAGAATCCCTAATTGTCATGGCAAAATAAGGCCCTATGAAGACCCATGTGTTGTTTGGTGAAAGGCTTTCTTGCCCTGCAAGATGAACATTTGATTTATTCCTCCTATAAAAAAGAAAAAACAAAACTCATTTATATTAATGGTATTATAAATGGACAGAAATACAGTGTAGGTTTAGCTTATATGTTAGATTAAACGAATAAAAGCTAATTCTTTGTTTTGATAGTTATTTCCCCTCCTCTCTACTTGAATGTAAATTTACAAAGATATTTTTCAACACTTACTTCAGACTTCGGAAGCTTTTTCGCCTGTTTTCTGTCCAGTGCTTCTACATGACAGCATATTTTGCTGTCAAGAACAAAAAGTGTGTCCAGCAGAGTGATTGGTTGGTAGAAAATTAGCAAAAACTTGATCATGGATTCCAGAAGATTCAATCATCAACTGTATGCTGAAGGTTTTAAATAACGGCTCTTTGGAAATCACCTGGATGATGATGAAATAGGGATTTGAAAACAAAAAAGCTACATGATCTTGAAACAAATCTATGGATCCTTCAGATAAAAGACTGCAATGGAGAAGATTTTCAAGCAATCCTTAAGATTTTTTACCTCTTACACATTTTATTTATCCATTGCAACACATTTTACACCTGATTTGATATTATCAAACTGATAATAAATTAAAATTAGTCATTTTCTTCATTCCTATTTTTTAAAGTTTATTTTTTCTCCTTTTTTAACAATTTCACCCCAGCTGATGTCGGGAGAAATGTGATCCTGACTAGCGGCTGCATCATCGGTGCATGCTGCCAGGTGAACACATGTGAAGTGGTCCCGGAGAACACGGTTGTTTACGGCTCCAACTGCATCAGACGCGTGCAGAGCGAAAAGCCGCAGGTCGGAACCTCAGCAGTTCAGGCAGACTAAACTCTTGTCCTCTTGTGTTTATGACCTGAAATAAATCTTTATTTCATTTCACAGCCACAAACCCTGCAGCTTGACTTCCTCATGAAGATCCTTCCTAACTACCACCACCTGAAGAAGACTGTGAAAGCAAGCGGCACGCCTTTAAGAAACTAACCAGAGAACGCTGGCAAATAATTCCTCTCTTTAAGAGAAATTAGATATGCAAACACAAAGAGTCTAAAATGTCCCAATTTATGGTATTTTTCCCACCACAGCACCCCTCTGCTATTTTCTTAGGTTTATCTTCTGTTTCTGTGTGTAACAATGTTGCACCTGAAGTTTAAAAAGTTAATGTGCAAAAAAAGACATAAATAAAACTATATATCACAATAAATATTCAATCTAAGATCACAGATTTTATATTGTCTCTTTTATCACCACAAGATGGCACTGTTGAGCAAAAGATTCTGTACATTTTAGGAGCTTTCATCTACTGCTTCAAATCAAACCTAATATGTGGTTATTTTTAATGCTACTAAATATAGAATTAGTATGGGGGTATTTTTAGAGCAAAAGAAGATTCATATCTGAAGTTCTGATCTAAATATAGTTTCTGCAGTTGACATGAATAGCAGCTGTATCTTTTATCACCAGCAATTACAGTGTAACACTGATGCACCCCTTTTCCTGGATTCGATGGCAATTTGTTCCCCTTCAAATTGGCTCTGCGAATGCAGCTGGGAATTCTTACTTTATTTTTTTATTTAATTGACATGGGTGTGGTTGCGCCTTGCATTTCTGTGTTATTCTCCCTGGGGTGGTGCACCCATCTGCGCCCCACACTTGCAGATTTGGATGAGGATGGGTGCTTGAGAAGAAGCAGCGTATCACTGTCTGCAACACCTGGTAGAAAAGGTTCAGATGTTACTGTTTTCCAGGAGGTGCAAAAGAAGTTCAGGGGCTCCAGAAAAAAATAAAAAACAAAAGAAGAGTTTTTAAGGGGCTTCATGTTGTGCTCAGTGAACAGAGCCCTCCACAGTACAGCAGTCCTCCCTGTTGGAGGCCCACAGCTGGTGTCACTCTCTGCCAATACTCATTTGGACATGTCATGGTGGAGTCCCACAAGGAGTCCACACCAACCAGGGGCTAATTATTTTCTGCAGGGGGAGTGCAGCCGGGGCCACATCTAGGCTCCTCATTGTTTTAATTTGGAAAGGAGAGCAGCTTGCCTGTGACAAGAAAGATGGATGCTGCACACAGTTGCACGGATGTGCAGAGTGATAAAGCCCTCATGGGGCGCTTGTGTGGCCTTTTAATCTGTACCCGCAAAATGGCTGTGATGATGATACCAACCCAAGGCAGGAATCTAAAAGGAAGTTCAGATGTTGCTCTAAATTTGGTCGTTGCTATTTATGCTGTGGCTCTCTACTGTACTGTGTTCAAACTTAATTAGCCAGTTACTCTGATACATCTCAGGGCGTGTTTGCTTTTCTTTCCATGACCTTATCCCCCGCTCACATTTTAGTCATACTATTATCCAGCAGTCATTGATCAACTCAATAATGTGCTGTTCAAAATCTGACATATAGTGTTTCATAAAAGCACTCAAACCTCTCGATTTCTTTTTTTTTAATAGTTGCACCATACTTCTACAAGCTTTTATGTATTTTATGTAGTTTAAATGAAAGAGCATCACAAAGTCATGCATAATGGCGAAAAAGGATGGAATAAAAGAGATTTAAAGAATGAAATATATATTTTCATTCATGACCTAAAGTTTTATACAGACTAGGACCATCTTTTGCAACTACTGCTGACTTTCTATCAGGGTATTTCATGACTACAGACTAAAACTTGAACCTTTTTCATCCATACAGCCATACACACATGTCCATACAGTGTTGCGACGGAGAGTTTTCTTTTCTCTGGACCGGAGGTCTTTAACAGGGGGTCCGCGACCCTTAGATTGTACACGGAGGTACTGAATGGGGTTCGCAAAAGTTTTGGTTGATTAGACTTTTTTTCTTTTTTTTATATTCCCCCCTACAACTTTTTCCACTAATTGAAATGTCTTTAAATGCACATTAACACGAATTCAACGCACAACAGATAAATGGAGGCAGAAGATGTCTTTCAGTCATCAATGCACACATTCAGCAACACACAGCTTTCAAGCTGGGCACCGTTTCATTCACAACACCTGTCCCATCAACCAGGAATCAGAAATACTTTAATAATCCCAGGGAGAAATTACTTTCCTTACATTACTCCATCTGTAATACAGTGACTATAGGACCAGTTTGATATAACAAAATTTCATATGATATATATATTTAGGGGGTCCCCGCTCCATCTTGCCATCAGTTTGGGCGTCCTTGGCCTGAAAAATGTTGAAGACCCCTGGTATAGACCACGACAGGACAACTTTTCCCATTCTTTCTAAAATCGAAAAAGCACAGATAGGTTAAACTGAACTTTTTTTTTATTTATTTACACCATTTATGTTGGTTAATAATATACAATCCAAGTAAATTACACTGAAGTTTTTTATTTTATTATCGCAAAATATGAAAAACTGCTTCTGGCAGTGATTAGTTAATATTTTCTTTTAATTGTTATTAAAATTATTAACCATAAATAAAGATCTCCTTTATTTTTGTTGCACCATGATGGTATTTTGAGCATCTCACTCACCTATACAGCTCATCCTGTTCACAGGCCACCAGTTGCTTTGGGAGGATAAAGGCTTTCTGACAGCTGACCTTTACATCCAGGTCCACTCCACCTTTTAAAACTGAAATGTGACCTATAGGCCACAGTGATTCCCATTGCAGTCCCACAGAAATAATTAATCACCTGACAACAGGGACCCAGAAACCACTGGAAGTTATGCCATTTTAGTCGGATCGGCTCTACAAAAAATGGTTTACCTGAACCTATATGATCACTTCGCTGCTTAAAGCTCTACATTTACTCAGTAGGGGGTAAATTCTCATTTTATCCTGCAGTTCCACTTTGGGCTTTAACTTTACAAATCTACTGTTTGATCAGTTTGATCCAAGCATAGCTACTCACAGTCATGTTAATTCAAAGGTTGTGAAAATATGTGCAAAATGTACGAAATAATTCACCTAACATTCTACTACACTTTGTGATTGGTGCTAATTAGGTCATTTTAGCTTATTATGGTAATTTCACACTGATAATGAAGGTACATGTCAAATTTTCACCTAATTATCAAGTGAATGGAGGAGTTAAGAAGGGGACATACCTCTGAATTAGTCACTGAATTATTGATAACACATTTTTCATATTTGACATGATACATACTAAAGAAAACCATAATTTCCCAACTATATTAATAAAAAGTAAATTTGGAAATAAGTAATTTATAGGTGATATGTGATTATAAACAATATATAATCAAGAATCTACGATTAAGCAACAGGACTGATCTTTATATTTTTTGTTTGCTATAAGTTTCAACATGAGGCAACAATTTTTTCAGCATTTATGTTTTTTATGGGTATATTAAAGTCATATCTGCATGGCACAAAATCATTTTAATATTATAGAAAAATAGTAAATAACATTGACACAGAAATAAAGTTATACCAAATGATAAGTAATAGTTTAATCAAAATAAAGACACAAAATCCCTTTTTTAAATTTAATTAAGCTTGAACAGACATTAAGCTATTTTCCTTTAGTTGCATTTTAAAAAATTGTAACTAAGAAAGATCTTTTTTTTTTCTAAACTTCCAGTGATTCAGTAACTGAGACTATATATTTGCCGTCTTTTAACTTCTACCATAAAAGCCATTAAAGATTTGACTGGAAATTGATCTTGATTTTGTCAACAACAGTGAATCAAAAGTTACAGCAGTAACGGAGGAAAATAAAACGATAAAATATCACGAGGAAGATTTAGTATGCAGAAAGTAAAGACCCATAAAACTTGCCTAATTATGTTCCTACACAAAACCTTGGAAAACAAACACGCTCTTTTAAATGCAAATTTATTTAGTGAGCATTAAAGGTGCTCAAAGAGGAAAAAAGACTCCAGGGAGCTGGTTTTACTTTAACCTTTTATGGGTTTCACCGTGCAAGACTGCAGAACATATAACCATACATATCCTCTATTTGACCCGTGCTTAGTCGTTTTAAGACCACTCACAGGCAGTCAAAAAGAAGGTTATATTGCTTTGCCTAGGAATGTGTCAACGTTTGGGAATTTAAGCCTCGGAGACATGCCTAGCAATGCCTTTAGCCACCACTTAACCCTGACTGTTCATTGGACCATAAAAGCGTAATGTACAATCTAATGTTAGCTTAACCGTCGCCTCTTGTTTGAGTTTCAGAACAACGAAACCACTGTGGTGCTACGTGAGTAAATGGATATGCACTGTGGTTCTATATGAAGGTGGACCTTAAAAACTGTTAAATTCAAGCTGGCTTAATCATTTCTAAAAAAAAATTATATTATTATAATTTTTTCATGATGAAGTATACACTTTAAACCTTGATTTATTGTTTGATCCTCTTTAAGCTTTAAAGTTGCATCCATAATTCTGTCAAGGATTTCCCAATAAGGAAGACCAAAGTTTCTGCTTGGTGATTTATTCCCAAGGCGGGATTTCCTGGAAGAAATCTTAAACTAATTCTGGCAGGAGTGAAAATGTGCATGGCCTTATGAAAGCTGTTCTCTGATAGGAACTGTATAACAGAAAAATATATCAGTGACTTTAAGTCTTCTAGTTTTGCTGCAGTGCTTTTTTATCAAACCCGCATTTTAAGCTACACCAGTTGCTTGGCCTGAGGATTTGAAATCGCTTTGATCCACCCTGAGATATTGTAATTTATTACAAGCAGTAAAAATTAGCACAAATGTACAGATCCCCCAAAGAATGAATATAAATAACTTCACCGGGAGCTTGGAAATATATATTTTAGTCAGGTACAACCTTGCTCATGAAATTTGGCTCTCTTCATCTTCTTCTATTGCCATCTTCAGAGGTCAAGATGTGAATGGGAGTGCAGCACTGACTCTTGACAGGTTGCCCTGCATACACTCCCACCTATGGACAGTTTTACTGAACCAATTAACCTAACATGCATTTGTTTGAACTGTGCTGAAAATGCAGTGTCAACACCAAGAAACATAAAACCTACTCCAATCATTAAAAGAGGACCTGGTGAAGATTCAAACCACTAATGATCTCACTAAATGTCATAAGTCTTAACAGCTACCCCATCGTACAAACATTTCATTCTAGTATAGATCAGATTAGAAGGAAAAGGAAAGTAAAAACAATGGGAAAACAATCTACATGTTTTTATGGTACGTTTACTGAATATATTGGATAGTTTGAAATACCCAGGCTCAGCCCTTGCCTGGTAAGCATTAGCCTTGTTGAAAACTTGATTTATGGAGAAAAGTGTAACCAGTTTGCTGCGAGGACCCAAACCTGGTCATCAAAGTCCACCAGTAATTAGCAATATTTCACCTTTCAGAATTAGCTGGCTTTTTTTTTCTTGGTTAAAAAAGAAGCCAATTAGTAAAGCTAGTTTCATTACATGTTGCAGCGATCAGGGCTGTGCCTGGGTTTGAATCCCCACTGGGGGACGAGAAAAATAATATAAGCTGCCAGTGTGGGTCCTTAGGCAAGACCCTTTGCGCTACTGCATATCGGCGGATGGATAGCTCAAGTAGTAGGCCCAGGTTCGAGAAGAGATGTATACCGGTATGTGGGTTCTTAGGCAAGACCATTCACGGTAATGCCTACCTCACACAACGATGAGAGACAATATAATGAATGACATGCCATCTCAGACGTCGCCCGGCCAAACAAGGTCTGCGTCAGGTGATGGGGAACTAGAGCACCTTGATGTCAAATGGACTGCTGGAACAATACGAAGAAAATGGACGAGATGTGAGAACAGTTACTACCTAAATAACCCTGACCAGAGAGGCTATATGCAAATGATAAAGGAAAAATCGAGACTTCGATACCCACAGTCAACAATCACACCTAAACAACTAGTAACTCAATAGGCATCAGTGGTACCCGTGGTCATTGGGGCACTCGGGGCAGTGGCCCCCAAACTGGAGGATTGGTTACAGCAGATCCCTGGAAATACATCAGACATCCTGGTCCAGAAGAGTTTTTTATATATATATATATATATATATATATATATATATACGAAGAATATAAATACCATGCTGATAAAAATCCAGTCCACGTTTTCAACACAACTTTAGTGCTAACACTTAGTGTTAACCTAGCATTTGGCAAATTATTCCGTTTAAGGCTAGTTGGAAAAAAAGAGATTTTGGAAGCATACATAGCCTAATTAATATAGTCTATTAAGCTAAAGCAATATGCGTGGCATGGTTGTTACATGTCAGGTATGCCGGTCATTGACCTTGACCAAGGCACCTTACAGTAGAACTGCAGGACAGGACCTGACTGGCATGGCTATCACTGCCCCTACATAGTTAGGGACAAATGCAGAGGACTAATTTCCCACTGGGATCAGCTTTACCATCATGTTAGGCCTCCTCTTTGATTTTATGTATTTTGCTCAGGCTACTCGTAAGCCCACAAACCAGCAAATGTTGAAAGGGCAATATTATTGCCATTACTGTTAAGATATAGTAGAAGTTTTACACATTCACTAATAAATGTCACAGGGGATAGTATGGGGGGGATGGTCATTTAAGAAGGGGGATGATTTTAAGGATTTTTTTAAAGAAGGGCGATGGCATCCCCCTTCATCCCCCCTCAACTCGAGTACTGTTTAAGGTTTGATTCTTTATACTTTTAGATAAAAATACTTTTAGATATAAAAAAGGGATGAGCAATGTGAACATTTTTAAGCCTTGGCATTGTAGACAAGAAGCAATTTCTTTCTTTGTATTGGTTTCAGACTGTGATACAGCCTAAGATGTGGAGTCCCTAGTGCAGGGGTGTCAAACCGGTTCCAGAAAGGGCCGTGTGGCTGCAGGTTTTCTATCCTACCAAGCAATAGCACACCAGATTCCAGTCATCTCATCAAGTGAGTCCAATCTGAACATGATGACTTGATGAGATGACTGGAGTCTGGTGTGCTATTGCTTGGTTGGAAAGAAAACCTGCAGCCACATGGCCCTTTCTGGAACCAGTTTGACATCCCTGCCCTAGTGTCTTTGTGACCTTTTACATCCTTTTAAAAGTTTTATCTTTTTAGAAGGTACATCGTTGCTTTCCAAAAAACTCTAAAATTTAGCACAGTGAGCCATTAGCAGCTTCACATGGGAGGCTGGGTTCTGCATTCTCAAGACATTTTCCTCCCTTCTTATTTTTTTTTTCTTTTGTTCCTGTCATAATATAACTGCAGACAGGACAGCTTTTATTTTCCCTTTATTCTATCTACACTGCAGATTTGCCTGTCTAAAAAGCTTACAGGGATTGTCAGAAACCCTTTTCTTCCAAGATCTGGACACTATGGACGATGTGAACATGAATGTTAAAGAAAGGCTGATTTA
Source organism: Cyprinodon variegatus (assembly GCF_000732505.1). NCBI lineage: Eukaryota > Metazoa > Chordata > Actinopteri > Cyprinodontiformes > Cyprinodontidae > Cyprinodon > Cyprinodon variegatus. The sequence goes on from NW_015150619.1 coordinate 37,106, forward strand.
TAGATTTTTTTTTGTTAGTTTTGTTGCTGAGGTTAAAATGAGGTGAAGTGAAGACATTAAAGGAGCCTTGGAAAGCGAGCCCTGAGTTGACGGTGCAGTCTTGTTCAATTTAAAAAGAATTATTGTGGAAGAAGACATTTCTTTTCATCTACAGCTATATGTAAAATAAACTGGGTCTAAGGACAGACATAGATTTTTTTAACTATTGCTTATAATTAGTCAATTATTGTTATTAGTAATTTTTTTTTTGGAGATTTAATTGGAGATTTTGCTGTGAAAAGGCCCTCTGAAATACAGCCAACTGAGACAAGGAATAAAACCTCCCAAGGCTAATTAGAGCAGGTCAATCTGACCACAAATTGCTCATTAGTGATCTTAGAGGAAGATCAAAGGGCACTAAAGCAAGAAGAGAAGAACGTTGAATATCAGTAAATCACAGAAATGGAATCGCCTGGCTTAAAAAAAACAAGAAGAAACACTTACCACACATTTCTTCTAAAGGTTAAAGATTGCTTCTTTCCCGAATACTGAGTTGCTGTCATGTTCTCAGCCAGACCTGCCTGCTTTTACAGTTGCCTTCTGAACGAACCCTCCATGATACTTTGCTTCATGATCATAAATGCTCATGTTATTTCTTGTACAGAACAGCAATGAGCCATTTGGACATGTAAAGAAAAATGAGACCAGATATTTGAGTCATCTGACTGCCAACTGAGTGAACTTCAAGAACCACAGGGATCCAACCTCAGGGATCCGGCACAGGTCAATACATTGGCAATGTGTCATGATAGATTCTTGTTTCTGTGCTTACATCATGCTGGTCTTTTAACTGCGAGTCAGTGATTCATATCACAGTATTGAAGAATGTGATGCTATGTCTTAATCTTTCATCTTTTTTTATCCTTGTTGAATCATTTATTTAAAGTTGGGTAAAAAATATGAAAGTAGCTGAACTCGAGAGACACTACTATACAATACATGTAAAACAAAAAAAGCATTTTGGTGAGCAGAGCCTGACAGAAGAACTTGATCTGATTTTTTTTTGTATTTCCCACATAAACATGTAGTTTGATAAAAGTCAGTTTCTTAATTCAAACTTAAATCGCATTATACCTCAAACAAGAGGCAAACAAAACGAATTACAAAGAAACTTCTTGGATTGATATAATTAATCAAATCATTGCAGCTTTCCATTTGTTTTGATAGTGGTTAAGAGTTCCAGACCAGAATAAAATATTAAAAATATCAGGATTAAAAATCAACCTCCTAAGTCAGGATCCTAAATCCTAAATTTCCACTACAATGTTGCTGCAGCAAAACTAATACATTGCTTTTCCATTAAACTATCAATGAGCAGTTAGACAACCTGCATCTCATTACATTGGTTGTGCATAAAGTACCAACCAGTCTGCATTAGATAAAGTGTTTCACATACCTACAGTATCATGCTTTTTCTTGATAATAGGAAACAGGTCAATAAGAAATATGAGTTATAAAAGCAGTTTGTAAAATACATTTTCTTTTTTTGAGCTTCTGTAAAACAATTACATGACTAAATGTTCTGAATGCTGAGGAATGTGGAATTCTGCATTGCTAGAAACATAGATTGAAACCTTTTTATATTTTAAGAAAACATTTCTACACTACTCCCTTCTACTATTTAATTGCCTCTCAGACGTTAGCATTTAAAATCTAATTACGGTACTTTTAAATTTCATTAGTGTAAAAAATGACCTTATCCAGAAAAAAAAATACATGTATGAACAACTTCTTTGTGTAAGGACTCAGAACAGAGACCCAGTATTCAGGACAGACAGACAGACAGTGGGATAACTTCAAAACACGTTTATTAAAACACTGATGATCAGTGGATCTGCAGCAGTAGAGGATAGGGTGTGGCAGGTAACACTGAAGGGAGAAAACACAGGTTAGTAACCACCAAAGCCTGACAGGAGGAAGATCTTAACGCAAGAGTTACTAGCCTGGTTATATAGTTCACTCCATGCCCAGAGAACGAGGTTGGTTCCAACCGGTCGGCTGCCAACAAGATGCGGCGAACGCCGCTCAGAGAGTCCTAGACATTGAAGACCCGAAGACTGAAGAACAGGGAGGAAATCAGAAGCAAGCAGACGAAGGAGAAAGGATAATCCAGAGGCCAAAGTCAAAAGGCAGATTCAGGTTCAGTCCACAATAGAATCTAACAGAATCCAAAGACAGGTCAGGCAAACAGATCAGAACAGGTACAGGCAAGGTCAAAGGTCCGAATACAGAACACTTTTAGTAATGCTGGAAAACTCTTTAAACCAAAGGCTTAAGAACAATCTGGCGCTGATGGCTGGGACCCAACAGTTGAAATGGGAGCAGAAACAGGTGGATATGATGAGCAGTGATGAGAAAACTGGGCAGAATTGGACAGGTGAATGAAATAAGCAATCAAGCCAAGATCATGACAGTTTATGGTTATTTAAGATTTTTTTGTCCATAAACTTGCTGTGAAAACTTTGCCTACAGCCATAAGAAAAAAAATGCAAATCCCATTACAAACTATTTAGCTGAAAAGGTTGATAAATGCATATTTAACATGCATTTCACCAATAGTTGCTGACATTAAGGGATATTAACAAATAATAAAAAAACTCTGATGGTTTGGGAATTATTTTCTGCAGTAGGATGTGGACCTGGCCAGCTCCCCAATATAAAATCCACCCGCGTAAAATAAAAAGTAAAACATTTTCGCTACCTTAAAATACATCTTTTACAATGTCACCTTGGGAGATTGCTAGAATATCTTCACCACAGTAGTAACTCATTGTCGCTGTTGGACAGAAAATTATTTTCATCTCCAACAACAACATTCGTTTTAGAAAAATGAAAAAGAAATCTCTTCTAAATGTAAATTTATACTGTTTGATCAATATCCCATGCTGGTTTTGGTTGCTGTAGCCTGTAGTGTTTTTAAATAAGCAATAAGAATAAAGTTTGTTCTAAGGACAAAAGCCAATGCAGCAGGGATGGTATCTGACCTCTTCTTCCACATGTATGCTCTATGCCCTATATGGGTTAGGCTAAACTGCAAACATCAGCAATGGTTTCATAGGTTTGGACTGCACAGAGCTCTGTGAGAAAACTTGAGAGATTGTCTTATGACCTTTTTTTCCTTGGTATTCTAAATACTTTGTGCTCAGTAATAATAATAATATTGATTGAACATCACTGATCTCACAATGGAGAAATTTACTTCTGCATTTTAACCCATCCTTTTTGGGAAGCTGTGGGCTGCCACTGTGTGGTGCCCCAGCAGCTGGGGGTTAAGGGTCTTGCTCAGGGACCAGGAGTGCAGGCTGTGGGGATCGAACCTGTAACCTTCTCAGAGCACAAGTGCACTGTTCTAACCACTAGTCAAACACTCTCCTCAATGTAATGTTCCCTAAGAAACTTTGAGGTCTTAAAAGAACTGTTGCATTTATACTGGGATGAAATTGCCCACAGATAAACTAATTACAAAAATGATAAGAGCAACAGTTTAATTTTTTTTATTTTATTAAAGTGTATATGAATGAATGAATGAATGAATGAATGAATGAATGAATGAATGAATGAATGAATTAATTAATTAATGGATGAAATGAATTGATGAAATTTATTTCTGACAATTAACAAATGCTAAAAATAATAATAAATAAATCAATTTCAGAAAATATTTGAAACAAACAGCCATGTACCACAAAAAATTGGTTGATTACAGGTTGAACATTGAAATAACTTCAATTAATTTGAACATAGACAGAAGCTAATAAACAAAATGTTCCACTTAATAAACATAACCAGTATTTTATAGCCTGATATCTTACATTGATTATTGATTCATTTGTGATGTTATTGATAATATTAATATATTTATTAATTGTTTGAAAGGAATCTGAATTCAAATGCTTTCCACACTTTTCAGATTTTTTGTAATCAAACAGAATAATGTTTTTCCTCCACTTCTTTCTTTTGGTTTAACACATAAACTGTTAAATGTTTAAAATTGTTGTTGTGACATGACAAAGGGTCAAAATACACAAACCAACAAAACCCTGAGAGAGCCTACAGAACTACAGCACTCACTTTAGAAGGTTTCCAGAAGATTTGATTTCATGAAAATTCAGTAGCATGAAATTAGGCTTGGTTATAAACTTCTGACAGTACTGAATATTTGAGAAAAAAAAAATTCATGCATGCATTTCCTTTGTTTCCCTATCATGTCTAAAATAAGAAAGCCGCCTGACTGATGCTGTGCTCTGCTCAGCCGCTGCAGATAACACACAGATATCCTCATGTAAGGCTGGACCACGTCAACGCTTGGTGACATGTTACCCAGGACACCCTGACCGCACTCTCTCCAAGCTGCTCCGCCCCTTTCTTCGTCTTTGTGTGTGATTGTGTGTGTTGTTGGGGGGTTGAGGAGGGGCCACCCATCTCTCCCCAAGCATCAGACCACACAACTCAGCTCTTAGACCTGTCAAACACAGCTGGGACATCTCTCCCCACCTACCCCACCTCTCCTCCCCCTTGCTGCTCCCCAGACTCCAGCAGGAAGCTTTGATACAGCGTTGGTGAACGGCAAACGGGGGGAGATTTCCATTTTTATCTGCTTCGAAGACTCCGGGAGCCTCCCTCCTTCCCATCATCCCCCAACTGACTCTCATCAGCATAAAAAGACTGAATGCCATGTCCTTCCTTCATTGTGTATGCTTCAGATGAGGCGTAATTGATATAGACATGATTAGGGTGGAGGAAAGAGGAAACATTTTAAGACTGCTTTCTCCTCTTCTCTTGCTGCTTTTGAGGTGCAAGTGCAGCACAAAACAAAACAAAACGACAAACCCCTGACTTTTTCTTTCTTTTTTTTTTTTTTTCCAGCGCCAGCTGTCACACAAAGCGAGAGTCTGTCCTGAGCAATAAATGTCACCTAAACGTATAGTCAAGAGCTACTGTCAGCTCCCGAACTTTAACTGGCAGAACACAGGGCGAGGCAGCTGCTCAAAATAAATGTTTTGATATTTGGGAGTGTTTTAGGGTGCCTTGTCACATGATGGCTGCTGTTAGAGGGTGTTTTGTTTGCACCTTTTGCTGTGTAGACAATAAAAGGCGCGCCTGTAAACTTTACAGTGTTTTCTCATCTCTGCTGCTGGTTGAGACATCACTTCCATAGCTCCAGGGGTCCTGCTGCCTCTGCACTCACAGGTTGTAACTCAAACAGACTTAGGTGAGCTCACACCCTGCAACCTACAGGAATCCGCTTCTTATTTACACACCCAACCCACACAATGCGTAATTTTTGCACAAAAATGACACAGCAGTGACACCGGCGAAGAAACAAAACACAATTTGATGGAGTTGAGATGATGAACTCAGATCCGCATGCAAGTTATTAAACACTTAGGTTGATAATTGCCTGTGTCTCCTGATGCATGCCTCTTAACAGATGATAGATTATGCTGAATGCTGCGTTTAAAGACGCTGAGGTAGCACATGCGCATTCAGAACTGGATGACAACCTCATTTGCCATATTTATGATGGAAGCTGTCATGCATCTTAGTTAAAGGTTAGACAAGCAGCACTCCCAGGGGTGGTAAAAATAAGTAACTTTTAAACAGAGAGATGAAAAGTTTGCACAAAATATAATTGCTTTTCAGAAGAAAACTGTGACTCCATAATGAATAAACTGTAGCCCTGGAAACTCTTATTTCCTGAATGGTTAAAACGCTCACAAGTTCTTAGCCTGAACCTCTTACAAGAAGGGATTACTAATTAAAAATAGAATACAGCCACTTTCTTACTAACTGGAAAAAAAAATTTTTAAATGTGTAAAAGCCCTGAATGACTGTATATTTATTTCAAGATATACTTCTATAACTTTATAAAGTCTTACTCTATAATACCCTATCATATACAAAATATTAAATGTTTATCATGTTCCATAAAACTCATATTCTATTACACACCCCTGTGCCACTATTGTGCATTTTGAGCAATATTTCATTGGTGTAAGAAGAAAGGATGTCATCATGCTCTATTATTGTCATTATTTATAAGGCGATGTTTTTAGTTTTGTATAATATATATTAACTGTTGCTCTCAAATACCATGTTTACCACACAGTTCTCACAGCTAAAGATATAGATCAAATATCAGGCTATCAGGATCAGGCAATAAGAATACAATCAGGAAC
>NW_015150619.1:43434-48737 GCF_000732505.1 Cyprinodon variegatus
AATGAGTATACAAGCCAGTCATCAGCACCAAGATCATCACAGTAATTATTTTATATCCGTAAAGTAGCAGGAAATCATATTTAAATGTCAAATCATTCTGGCTTAAACATGTCTATAAATGTACTCTTTATCAGACGACGTTGTCCCAAAATTTAGAAAATTTTTATTTGAAAAAAAAAAATCCTGTCTTAAAATCTGTGCAGACCAGTTAGTTATACGTCAGCCTGTAAACCTAAATTCGGCCAATCATATATCAACATTCATCTGTCAATCAAATTTTTTTGGTCATAGTATCTTGATTCATATGTCGCAGCTAATATATGCAACTGTTGAAATAAGAAATAGGAATCATTTACTTTACTATTGAGTTAGGTCCCAGTGTTCACGGGAATGGACGTCTCTGTCTTCGGCAGGCGTCGAGCTAAAAGGACTGTCATCGTTGCGAGGCAAGGACTCAAACATGTACGGCTGTAAACCTTCTACGCCAAAAGAAGCTTCTGATGCCATGGCGTCCACAACATCTTCCCCGCTTTCCTCCTCTAAATAAAAAATCTATGACGGAGGAGACTCATCCACGACCTCTGACACAAAACTCTCCTCTTGCATATTTCCGCTGTCCATAGTGTCCCTTGACAGTGTCGTTGCTAAGTGCTACTTGTTCCCAATGTAATTTCCCATTGGGAACATATTAGCACTAAGTTGCTACCTGGTTAGCAAGATGCTTCTGTGAAACTAGCCACAATCAAAATGCTTGTGAACCTTCCGCCACAACAATCCCGCCCCCTTGATAAGTGACCAATCATATTCATTTTATTCAGTCGCGTAAAGTCGGGAACAACTCAGGAGAATTCGGAAATGCAACGGTTGGAACAGCCGCTTCCCTACGACTTTAAACATAAAAGCATTCTATACAAATATAATACGTATTTTGCTAAGATGATAGATGCAAAAAATGTTTTTTTAATTATACGCCAATTCTAAAAGCAGAATTAAAAAAGAACAATTAAATCACTATTATTATAATCTGGATAGTGACAACACAGCACTGCTCAATCGATCAAGTGAAAATTAAAAAATTATGGCTCCATGCCAAATCAAGAAAAGTAATCATCAAATGCTTTATCATTGGAGGAGCTGCACAGAGCTACAACTCAGGTGGGTGAATTGTTTGATTGTAAGAAAGCCATAAAAAGTATAATTTCCAAACAAGCCATGTAGGGGACACAGCAAACATGTGTAGCAAGGACTCAATTCTGAGTAGACCAAAACTGACAAGTTGACCTTTATGCAAATTATTGTGAATAAAGTTTCACCACACATCTCTCACAGCATCCCTAGAATGTGGTGTCGGGGGCATTATGTTGTCAGGGGCGACGGGAAGCTGGATGAAGCTAAATGCTGGTGCTCCCTAAATAATAATTAAAAAGCCTTAAAAGCTGCTGGGATGGAGGATCATCATCCAGCAGGATAAAACACCTAAACATACAACCAGAGCTACCATGAAAGGGATGTTTCATCAGAATGGTTCAGACTAACTCATACTCTGTAAAACTTGATAAGTTAAACTCAAATTATTTTAGGAAACTGATTGTCTTAAACTAGCTAAATCTTCTAATTTAAGACATTAAGTTGAATATAAAAAAACAAGTATCCTTAGATAGAAAACTTTGAATTAATTTGATTTTATGATCTGGTGAACTGTAAAGTGCCTTGACATGACATGTGTCGTGAATTGGCGCTATATAAATAAACTGAATCGAATTGATATGAAATTTCGTTTTGTATACACTCTATGTACAATATGACAATAAAGTTTGTCTAAGTCTAACAAGTCACAGCTTTGTGTGTTTCTTTAATCTCCTTTCCTGTTCCTATTAACCCTTTAAGATTCTTTTCTGTCATATTTTGTTTTAATCTCATTCTTTCTTCATCATATTTTCTACAATGCAATAATATATGTTCTTTGTTTTCTGTTATTTGACCTTCTAGACATGAGTTTTACTTTTGCCTAATATGTATTTTTTTTTTTTTTTGGTTTGACCCAGTATGATTAAATCTTAATCGATTTATAATCCCCTCCTTCTTCATTATTTTATTTCATTCCAACCCTTGGGATTTATATATTTATATACACTTTTCATCCTGTTTCTCTGCATCCTGTCTATTCTGCCATTACTGTATATCACAGTTAATTAGTCAAACAGAAACCTCACTCATGCTGTTGCAGTGCTAGCTACTGCCACTAACAACTAATCAGCCAACTGGGTCTTATGGCAAAATCTGTACAAGTACTTCCTCATTAAAATGAAGTTGTTCCTTGTTTGGTAATTTATGTTTTATTTTATGAATACACAAATAATTCAGAGTAATTCAAAGAATTAAGACAAAGTTATTGGAAAAACAAGAAGATTTTACACCAACTTAACACATTTGAGTTAGACGGGTTTCTAGTTTGTCATTTAAGGTACTCCGTTAAATCAATAAATTTTAAAAATGTAGGTTTACAGTTTAATTATATGTATTTTAGCTGAAAGTAGATGTTGACATACACCCTTCATCCAATCTGATATGAATGGATAAGTTGTTCAAAGCTGGTAGGGACATGCTACATAACACTTTACATTTGATAAAGTATCAGTTTGACTGGACTAAATAGAAATAGTCAATTTTTAAATAAAACACAACTTATTAATCCTGGTAAAAATCTACTGTTGACTTGTTTTTTTATATGTTTTGAAGTTAGGGAAAATATTGACCTTTTTGTGGTTATTTTAATGACATTCTGTTGTAAAAAAAAAATAATTTAAAAATTCTCTAAACAAATTCTTAAGCTACTAGGACTGGTATTTGTTAGTTTAATATTTTCAAAGACAACTGTTTATTCATTTTTAGTTACTATTAAGAACCTTTGTAGAGGGTCCAAAGAGCCACTTAAACTCAGAAGCTGCAGTTACAGAGAATTCAATTCAATTCAATTTTAAATCAGTTTATTTTTATAGTGCCAATTCCCAACACATGTCATCTCAAGGCACTTTACAGAGACAATTCAACCAGATCATAGAATAGAACTGATTCAATGTTTTCTATCTATGGAAAACCAGTTGATTGCATCAACTCATTGACTCAAATGCCATCCATTACCCCAAGCATGCTTGTAGCGACAGTGGAGAGGAAAAACTCCTTTTTAACAGGAAGAAACCTCCAGCAGAACCAGGCTCAGTGTGAGCTGCCATCTGTTGAGACTGACTGGGGTTCAAGGAGACAGAAGCAGATGTACAGAAAGAAGCAGAGATACAAAAGGCAACTTTTAGCCAGCTCCACAAGAGGCCCCGTCCAGTTTCCTCCTGTCCTAGACCAAATTTACCAGGGGGGTGTGACCAAGGTTTTTATGGAGGCACATATCAAAGGAATAACAAAAAACAAACAAACAAAATGTTTTTTAATTTTTTTTGTTCAATTTTTTAAGACGTTTCGCATCCAATGAACTTTTTGGAATGACTATGACCTGGATAACTGAGAATCTTCATCAACAACAAACAGAACGCATCATTTAGCATATTACCGAGCAACAAAACAAAGGTTGCAGATGATCTAGCAGATGAAACTGAGATGCTATCATACAATGACACACAGTCATTTCTGAATAATTGGTAAATTAAATGTATTTTGGAGGATTTTCATACGTTTTTTTTAGGAGAGCCACCTTCTCTACTTTAAAAAAATGCGCCTGTGAGAGCATGCATGAGCCCATTTCTCGTTGTGCACACTCTGGTATCAGGTAGGTTTATCCTCTTAAAACCTAGACCGTAGACCTTAAGTGGCGGTAATAACCCAGAATACATAAAATTCCACCGGTAAAATTTTTACCAGCAGGTGGAACCATTGCACGCAGCTCAAAGGTAACACCAAAAGTTCAAAGCCCCACAGCTCTGGAACTGTTATAGCTAGAGCTCTGAAATGTTCTGCATTAGTGGTTGACATGATGTAGAATATAATGCAATAGAACCTGCTTTATCTTAAGAATGTCTTTGGTACTGCTGTTAAAAAAAAGACCCATCATTTCCGACAATAAAAAAAACAACAAATTTGAGTCATGTTTGAACTGATGCAGGTTGGTCTGTGTTTTAGTCAACCAATTTTAATTTATATATTCAGAAACTAGAGTGTGTTAGCTTTCAAATAATGTATTGCACATGTAATTTGGGCTTACAGTCCCCAAGTTATTTGCTTTTTCATTTGGGTATGCAAAATAGGCGAGGATGACCCAAAATGAGGTGGATGTTAAAAGGTTAAGAGGAATTTTTCACACCATCACATCTGCAAAGAGATGTCCTAGTCCACAATTGTGTAGGGGGCCTACCAGGTGTCAGTGACTGCCTGGGCCCTTAAGCAACTGCAGACTCTCCTTACCGATTGCATGGTCCCCCATTGGCCCCTCACTAGAACCGCCCATGCCAACTTTTAACAGGCAGTCGGATAAAATAAATAAATGAATCAACACATAAGCCAGCGCATTAGGAGAGTATTTCAGGAATGTTTCAGGCACTAAAATAACATCCAGCTGCTCCAAAAGGTAACAGGATCGCATTTGATCCCGCAGCTCTTCCAGCGGTTAATAAATCTCCATAAACGCTTCTGCGGCGCATCCTCCCACCCCACCCTGAGACCCCTCCCTCCCTTCCTTCCTCCCTCTCTCTCTTCCTCACCTCCTTCCTTCAGAGGGGCGGACGGTGGGATGAGGAGAGAAGTTTGCCTTCGGCGCGTTTCGCTCAACATTAAACCGTATTTCATTTTAGGGGGGGGACAGCAACAAGAGGAGCCTTCGAGGGATTGCTGAGAGGAGTATTCGACAGCGGAGACACCAACACAGCTGACCCCCTTTATTTACTCCTTTGATTTCATTTAAAGATAAACCATTAATGTCGCCGAACTAAAGGGAAGAGACTCGGGTCCAAGTCGGAGGGCTTTTAATTTAATTTGTGGAGGAATAATAAGAAAAAAAAAGGACAAAACGAAAGAAAAAGAGGAGCAGCTTTCGAGTGAAGGGAAAAAAAAAAGTAAAGATACTGACTCATAATGAATAACAACAAAATAGAGAAGGAAAACGAGCAGAGTGAGTTCAGCAACCATGAAGAAGAGGTATGTATTTGCAGATCAATCTACCTGGACGCTCAGGTGTTGCTGATTTTAACAGGTTCAAGCACGCGCTCCACTTTTAAAAGCTTTTAATCTGAAATCCTGCGCTGCTTTACTTCTTTTGTTGAAGTTTTATCACACCTCCTGCATGCTTCACTGTCAAAGCT
>NW_015150619.1:49166-57335 GCF_000732505.1 Cyprinodon variegatus
AAATACAGAATTCATGCTCTTTTCAGAACTAGATTTTGTGTTTTATGGGGTAAAGAGAAAAAATGTGTCTCTGTAAGTCATCTAGGAGTCTTCAGTGAAATCAAAGATAAATAACAATATTATTAAAAACTTATCAAATAATCAATTTATTTAGATATTAGTGCTTGTAAATATCAATTTTATGCAGAATGTTTATTGATACAAGTAGGTAAGTGATTAAATGATGATTGATTTACACCCCAGGACTCAAAACTGAGTTTTATCAACTATACCTGTTATCTAGAAATTACGGAGGTTTAAATATATGCGTCTAGTGGTTAGGAAAGGCTGTAGGAAAGTAGTGTTAGTCTTTATTTAGAAAATATGGATATTTTGCTCGTTAATTTTCCTGTTGGAACAGTCTAGATTGACCGTGAGGTTCTGGTGCATATCCGCTTTCGGCCCCCCCTTAGTCTATTGGGTATTGCTGGCCACCCTTAAACAAAATTTGTGGCCATGCCTCTGTTTTTAGAAAGTAAAACATTCAGAAATAACTCTGAGGTGTAGAAAGGAAACAGCGCCTCCTACAGTTTCTGTATACGATGGTTACAAAATCAAGTGCCTGTCTTGAAGTATAAAAGGAAGGAACCCCCTGGTAATTTTATTTTTATTATTTAGTATTTTATCTATGAAGTTAAATAGAACCTAATTTACCAAATTTTTTAACCTATTTTTTTTGTATTTCATTTTCTACTAAAATGAACTTGGCCTGTAGTTTCTGTGAAGTTGCTGCCCATGTATGGTAGGGAAAAATGTAGCAGCAAGCGTTACCTTCATCCAAACTCTTAGATATTCTCATACGTCTGTGTTTGTTTGGATGTGAAGTTGGACAGCTCCTCCTGAATAGTTTGTCTGCAGTTTCTTTCTTCATCACCAAATCCCTCACATTTTTGTTACTTTTATTTTCCAACCCTAATGGAAAAACTGTGACCTTGTCTGCATAAATATTTGCAATGATAAGAATTTCAGAGAAAAAGAAAAAAAAAAGGCTGAAAGTTTAGAGTCTTAATGTAACGTAACTCTAAACTGAACTATAAAAAGAGATTCTGAGCCAAAGTGAAACAGTTTTCACTGAAGCGCAGAGGAGTGGTTGAAGTTCAAACAACTGCTGCTGCAACATGTAGGCAATAACTCTTTGTTGCATTACAGCTAACCTTCTCCATCCGAACACAGCAGACCGATTTGTTAGAGAAAAAAAGGGATAATATAGTCCCTTTAATAGATAAGATAATGGTGTAGATTCTGTAAACACAGCACTATCTGGCTTAAAATGACCTCTGATGAGGTCTGGTGTGTGTGTCTCTGCTTTGACACAGATATGTTTTAATTCAAAGGACAGAGACTTGTTATTTTAGAGCTCGGCCCATCCGCAGAGGAGGGATACAAGAAAAGGTGTAACAGACTATGTCAGATATTTCTCTTGGAGTAAATCGGATTAAGACCCATCACTTTGTAACTAAATAGCCAAACATGCCTGGACTAATGTGATGCCATATATGGTCCGGAGCTGAGGGGGGGGTTACTATGGATGCAGGGAGTTTATATTGCTTTGCTTCAGTGAGGTACAGGATAAGACTGAGTTCTTTGAAGCTGAAAAGTCAGTTTTGAACCATCCCTGACCTCCAGAGGTGGATTATTTGACAGGCTGTCCATGGTTCTGTCTGTCTAGGTTGAAGTTATAAAAATAATCTAATAGTAAGGGATAATTTACTTCTGATGTCATGTCACAGCATTTTAGCAAACACACAGGTTCATTTACCTTTAGTAAGATCCAATCCAAGCGGATCCAGTTCAGTTTTAATTAATTTAAATATTCTAAAAGAATCAATTTACTGCAGTCAATGAACTATTTAGACATCTACAGACAAGTTAGTCTTGTATTAATCTGTACCAGTCTTTTTTTAAAATCATATTTCTTTTTCAGTTTCATATGTATGATAGTTGTGTACATTAGATTGTTTTATGCAACTGAAAGAAATGTATTGTCTTAGATTTTTCAATCTGCGCCTCTCCACCTGATGCAGATCAGTTTGTTTCAGGCTTTATTAGAGGGCTGCTTTAGGCTTATCCACATTGTCTCTGTAAAATTTAACATTTCTTATCCAATCAATAAGATCAAGTCATGATAGATAGAAAATATCCCAAAGTCAGTTCAAGGATTTTATCAAATGATCCGGCTTAAGGGTTTATAATGTAAATATAATATGCAGCGATCAGGCTTTTGCTCTCCGGTACTGAAATCTAATTTTTTCTTCTACCGGACATAACAATACTTTAACATATATAAGAGAAAAACATTCTGGAGGTTTCTTATTAGAGGTATTAGAGATGAACAGAAACTGAAACCCTCTAATTATCAACCCCTATTTCTCTAACCCTCATCTATCTGATTTATAGTCATCTTACTAAAGTGCATAAAAGCCCTTGTTTAATGCATGTGTAGACTGAAGATGGACGTTTGTAGTTTTAAATTGGGGGGTTTCTATCTTTGGCAGATCACTTAGGAGTATCAAAAGTGAGTTTACACATACAAATGATGAAAAAGAGGATGTATTTTGTCTAGTCTTTAGAGATTAAAATTGAAAATAGGGCAATAAAAATACACTACATCTAAATAAAATCAGAACTTTGCACATTTTGGCTCCAAAAAGAACCTCTGAAATGAGGTCACTGCTTTACATAAACATCAACACATTTGAAAAATAATATAAGCTCTTACTGTACACATTTTAGCATTATATTGCTTTGGTTTATAGCTGATGTGCGTCTGTTCAGATAAAGGAATTTACTTGCTTTTTTCCTCATTTCATTTAAAATTTTGACCGCATACTATCAGATATCACGACCTTGACCCCTGGTAAATTGCTTCCCGATATAAAGAACCTTCAATTGAATATCAATGAATAATAATTATTTGGTTTAGCAGAGTTTCTAATTGAAAAATGCATTTGTTTGCAGCCTTGTCTCATTGGACTGATAAATATCTTGACCCGCTCCAGACATGTTTGAAATTCTGTACTGTCCACGGGTTGAGCCACCAGACGAGAGATGTCTTGTGTAAAAGGCAGACACAGAGACAGGGAGAGTAATGGCCTGAGGAATTTAATGTTGTAGAAATGTTTGGATCTCGTCCAGACTGGCGGAGACTTACATTTACTCGGATGAATTAACATAAGGTTAGACAGCACCACTTTGTCTTTGCTCTGATGATTTGTGTTTTGTTCAAGCTGGAAGATGGGAGCAAAGAGGTTTAGGCTGTTGTTTTCCACCTGTGCACACGTTTACAGACAGGTTTAGATGTATGCAAAGTTCAGAAAAAAGTAGAAAGACTTGTCTTCTTTCTGCACCATTTCTTAGATTTGCCTTTCCTTGAAACATACCCGCCCACATATAAACTGTAACCTTACGAGAGGCAAAGTTCAACAGCCTGGCTGGTGTGACTCTCACATGCTAAACAACATGATGGCCTCCCTCTCCACTCTTGCACAGTCTGAATGGATCACTGATTCTCACCAGTAAAGCACTGTTGCAAGCTCTGCTTTGGTACTCAGCCTAGATGCTAAGTGTTTATCTTGCGTGCACCGCCGCTCCCCAAACATGGTCTGTCTGCTGGGGAGGTATTCAGGGGGATGTGGGGATATTTCGGCCCCTTGCAGCATCTAATCTGGAGAGCTGCTGCGATAAGCGTGGCTATCAGGTGTTCTGGATGCTTTCACGTTTTGCGGCACTCAGCTGATGATGAAGTCGAGGTGACAGGCTGGTAACTGTCAGAGATACGCTCCTGCTGTGGCCCGTTTCCAGACCTTTTTTGGAAAAGACTTCTGGTTCGGACCCCAGAGGGGACTTATACTGATCTGATAGGAGGAGAGGTTGATAGAGAAATATGGTCGACTTGTTTGCTAATTTTAAAGGGGAAGAATGTTTATGAACAGACTTTAAAACACTCTAATGACCTCAGAAAATGGCATGCAGAGTGAAATCCAGATATTTATGGGTAATCCTGCAACTATCAAAGATTTTATGTCCCAAACAGAAAAAAAAAAAAAAAAAAAATCAATAAGCAACTAACAAAAAAAAAAAAAAAACTAAAAAAAAAATATAATAGATAAATTAGGATGCATATGATACAAAGTATGGTTTTATATCGAATGTTTTGGCTCTATGCACTTTATCCCTTGGCCAGGCTTGGGACTCTCAGTCCCTCATAAGGCTGAAATTACATGTGATTCAACAGCAACTTTATCGATAATGGCACAAAAATTCCTTATTTTAATAAAAAATATCGTTTTTTTTTTTTTCATAAAACTAACACCTTTCCATAGAGATCACTGTAATTTCCAACACAAAATTTAACTTTTAGCTATCTTTTAACCTTTGTTTAATTGCAGCTACATCAGTTGTCATGTGACGGTAGAGTTAATGGCAGGATAGCAGAGTTAGCTCAATGAAAGGAAGGGAAACTAGAGGAAAAGTCGATGCAAAGTTTCGCAAAAGCAAGAGTAGATTTATTGGTCGTCATTTCCAAACACCTCATATTTCATGTGAATGTACAAATAATGTCAAAAATACACATTTTTATTGTGTAGTTTGAATATATTTTATGCTTACTCTAAAACAGAGATTAGAACACTAATTTGTCTCATGATTTTAAAGAAATGCTAAACATTGTGATTTTTACAACAGTCATTTCCATCACTAAATATTATATTAATATATAATGTATGTAGTGTAATATTAAGGTATTTTTTTTATTACAGTTATCAGTTAATATTTCTGCAGAGTGTAATGAAGCAGAACACATAATATTATATAAATATAGCATTGTTAAAGTACCTTATTTACAGATATTATGAAATATTGGGAGCTATGCTGCACATGATTTAGTTTGCACTCTTGAATCAATGAAAACATGCAATTTGTAGTTTCTACGTAAACTGCCAACACCAACATATGCATCTTTTTATTTTAAGCAGAAAACTATTAAATCTTCCCAGATCTGCTAAAAACATACATTACATATTGATTCTTACCGGTTATTGGTTAGGCTAATAAAACACTAATTAACTAGTAAGAAATTGCGTCCAACTTCCTCCATCACTGCTAGGTTTCCCTCTATCGATATAAAGGTTCTTACAGAACCTTCTTTCCTCTGCTTTTAGCTGTTTTAAAGAAAAATCTGATTCAAACCAATTAAAAACAAAACTGGAAGATTTCCGTTTTAGCTAGATTTATGTATATTTTCCAGGAAATTGTGCAATTTTAAGTAGCTTGTTGTTTTCCAGAATAAGGGGAATGATAAAGGTGTTACTCTTTTAGTATAAATAGAAAATGTATTTAGGTCGAAAATAAAATCTGCCACCTTTTTAGTAAAATAATTCCCCAGTTGATGTAATGTTTGCTGATTTGTCCTTTCTTTTGAGTTAACCTTTATGTGATGAAAAGTCAGATCAGTTTAGTTCATGCGCTTCAGTGATCAAAGGATGGTGGTAATCTGGGTTTCAAAACGGCTCCCTCTCAAAGAACTTGCTGTACATTTTTAATGGTAAAGGTCATTTCAAATGTATGGACAATGTTTTGTATTTGGTAAAAAAAACACAGTATTAACAGATCTGAAGCTAGTAGAAAACCATTGAATCTATTCTGATCAGTGAGAGCCTGATCAACTGATTTAAGGAGACTGAATTTTAAAAACATGTTTGAATTCTGGCTGGTCTATTTGAACAAATAAGGCATTCATTGCATCTTCTTGGACAGAGAAAGATGGAACAAACAAATGGTGTACATTCAGTGCATCTGAGCTTGACAAATCAGCCGTGTAAGCTTTGACCTTTAACCTGTGTGTTTTCAGGTCTCCTCTCAGTGTCCTATGTCTGCTTAAGTTAAAACATGTCCATCCTCTTACAGCCTTGATAGACATACTAGCTGTTCAAGACAGAAAAGATCACAGGAAGACGATGTTGAAGTCCAACCTAGAACATTTCTTGAACCCTCTTAAACTTGTTGAATGTTCCCAAAGCTACAGAGAACATCACTCGACCGAGTTCAGCAAACGTGGTGCATCTCCCTGAGGGTTTAACTAGGTTGTGCTTGGCCTGCTTTAGGTATCCTCTTCAAAATAGCAGGTCATGTGGGCAGTGAGCATGACCTTTTTTTTTTTCTGGTCTTAGGTGGTGGTGGTGGTGGGGGGGTGGTCTCCCTGCTGGAGAAGCTCAATCCGCAGCGCGGTGGCGGTGGGGATGCGTGTGATCTGAGTGTGTGTGCACGGATCTATGAAAAGGGCACATTGATACGTTAATTCTCTGTGACATGAAGCGTTACCTGAGGCAGGGGTGCCATGATAGGGCGCAAACGCTCGGAGAATCCGACCAGACACTACATCTACTGTAGATAAGGAGTCTGAGAATTGGAAAAAAAAAGATACCGGAGAAACAAAGCCAGTGCCTTAAGAACACATTGGTAAAATGATTGAGGTAAGGGTAATGTTGCCTTGCAAAAAAAGCATAAAACCATGCTCCATCTGACAGTCTGATAGGTTGGAGTTTATTTATAAAAGCCTGAGGGGAATAGTCATCTTATCTTAGCCATTTGTCAGCAGTGCGACAAGAGGTATTTGAAAAGACAACAAGAAAGCCGGGCCACATCAGGATAGATCTGAGAATAAAGGAACCAAACGTATATATTTATAGTACAATTTCTTGTCTCAGCCTTTTGCTGTTCCAGATGGTTCATATATCTAATATATCTGGTGCTGCTACCCTTAAAAGACCTTCACTGTCAGATCTTAGTTTGTTTTGTAGTTAATGATATGATAAAACTGTGCTGTGACGGACGGAAGTGTGAACTTTTTCCTAGACGTGCGAGACATTTTACCGTCCTTTATCATACTGTCAGCTTTACTAAATATTACTCACTCAAGAGCTATAATTACCCGCCTCACAGCATGGAGTGTATGCTCTCAGTCTCCACACCTGCTATTTAGATCCTTTTATGTTCATTACTCTTTCTGAGACTCACTATTTCATCTAATTTCTTCCCTCCATCTATCAATCCACTCCTGGTGCTTTTATCTCCCTTCCCCTCCGTTTCCTTCCCTCCCGTCCTTCCTTCGTCCCACCCTTTCCCTGCCCTCTCTCTGCTGTTATCTTGTTCTCTTGCTGTTTCCTCCCTCTTTCCCTCGCTCCACCCTGGCACCGTTTAGAATTTGCAGAGCTATCAACTCCGTTCTTTTCCATCCTGCATGGCCACATTAAAGTCCCTGTCCGTGGCAACCCTTATCCTTTATCTGGCCGTTGGTTGAAGGATGTCTGAGATCAGGGGCGGGTTTTGGTTGTGGAAATTGAGAAGGAAGCCGGTGACCATCAACCCTCCCTCCTCCTTTTCTTTCTTTTTTTTTTTGATCAAAGGATGATCTCACTAATGCCTTTGTTAGCTCCAGTATCCTTATTACTATGGACAAATATAGATATTTATGTCATATTGCATAAGCATCCTGCTGCTTTGAACTTTATTATCATTAGTTTTTTTTTCCATTGTTAACCTTTTCTTCCTTGAATCTCTCTTACTTGTATTGCATGTTCCCATATCTCTGCCCTATTGAAAATTGCCAAAAATATGTTACACAAAAACTAAATAAGTTTTTTGTAAAGTATTTTTTTGTCCCTTAGTACCAAAACAAAAAACAGGTTTCTTTTTTTCTTTCTAAACTTGAGAATGAGATGATGTCACTTCATTTTTGTTTAGATTAGATTTAATGAGAGTAAGACACTTACTCCAGCCCTGTAGGGGGCAGTAAATCCCCTTCACGTGGGTTTGCCACCACACAGAAGTAGGAGTGGGCTATGCCGGGAATTTTGGTACCGTTCCCGTACCAAATAAAGCCAGGGTCAGTATCGCCGATATCGTTACTGATACTTTTTTATGTAAGCTAGATGTATTATGAAGCAGTTTACCTTTTGGTTTGTTTGTGATTTTCTTGTTTTATTACAATTGAATAAAGGAACGTTAACAAAACAAAGTTTCAAAGCAATTCAAAACAAAATCTTAAGACAGATCCCATATAGATATATATCGCATATAGATAAGACAGATATACACTCACTGGCCACTTTATTAGGTACCCCATGCTAGTAA
>NW_015150619.1:58381-73667 GCF_000732505.1 Cyprinodon variegatus
GTTTGAACTGCAGGAGATTGTCTTGACCATGTCTACATGCCTAAATGCACTGAGTTACCACCATGTGATTGGCTGCTTAGAAATTAATTGTTAACGAGCAGTTGGACAGGTGTACCTAATAAAGTGGCCGGTGAGTGTATATGCCTGATATATATAAATAAGTCTTGCAACAATGGACTTTGGATAAACAACTTTCGAGGTTATGAAAAAGCAGAAACGCCTTTTATTAAAAAAAATAAAAAATTATTAATTTGGGTGATATAAAAAAAGAGAAAGCGTCATAAATTAATTGTATTAATTTAAATGTATTGTTGAACCAAAATAGATCTATTTTGGGTAATCCTCGCCTTTTTATTTATTTATTTCAAAAACATGAATCTCATCAAGCTATCTGAAAATGAATGCACAAAAAAATTCATACATACTGAGCTGAGTGACTCCAAAGCTAACAGCTTCGATAAACAGACGGTGATGCATGATGATAAAGATTTGACCGGTGGTGACGAATCTTATTTTCACCCACTTTGTTACCGATGACTCAGGATCAGCTGTGAGCTTTTTGTTTGTTTTTATTTTTTTCATCCTTGCTTACATCAGACACATTCACCCTCAGCCCAGTCAACCACAACAGAGCAGACGCTTTAAGGTGTTCACTTGGTCGACCAGCAACAAAAAGAAAGACTGATGAACGTTGGAGTGGAGATTAGTTCCAATTAATGAGCCCTCAGGAATTTTAAGTCCATTCATAGAGAATCATTACATGACAGAAAGGAAGAAGAAGTCTTAAGCTGACAATCAAAGGGGTCAAACTGACAGTCTATGAAGAAAAAACTGAAAGGCATGTTTTCTCTGTCATGTGACACCAGGAAGCTGATTTTTGGGAAAGAAAAGGAAAATTCTCTAAACAGATTATCCTTCTTTTGTTTTAGGCAGGATTAAAAACACTAGAAAATCTTACAGAGGCAGGAAGAAAAGAACGAGAGGAGAAAAGAGAGCACAGCTACTCGGCCTTTTGTTTTTAATTTTTTTTTGCTTTAAAGGTTAACTTTTTGGAACATTTACGGAGTTCAGAAACATTTTTTTTATTATGTAACTGTCTTAGCTTTTGTGGAAGTTAAGAAGGGAGATGGAAAAAAGCAGAAGACGATCTCCACTTGTAGTTGAGGCGTGACGCCTGGAGTGCACTTCAGCTCACAGTTAACCTCTGGCCTAAAAACAACAACCTCGACCTAACCTGTGACTTCTGACCCTGAGTCTGAAACTTGACCCATTGAATCCTGGTCATTAGCAGACAGCCAGGATCATCCATTTATGGTTGTGTGACACCTCCTGGGCCTGCAGTCGCTCACTCCTCACATACTTTAACTTACAGAATCAAGTAAAAAATGATGATGATGAATAGGGATGCCAGAACAGAGCAGTGACAACGGGAGAGGCAGGTGTGCAGCACAAATCAGCTTGGATGTTTTCCCAGCGAGGTGCAAGGTTACTCAGCTAATGCAAGACAACTCAGCTTGGTCTCTACTCCCAATGGATAATAGGTGAGCTTCGATTGCAGGCCATTCTGAAACTTTCAAAGCAATTCATCAGGAAATTCAATCTTTAACCCTATTATTCGTTGCTTAGGTATGTGAGGCATTTGCATAGTAAAATGCACAGTTGCATAAGATAACAGTATTCAAAGAATTCAATTCAATTCAGTGTTTTTATGTAGCGCCAATTCACATCACGTCATCTCAAGGCACTTCACAGTTCAAACAGATCATACAGTCAAATTGATTCAAAGTTTTCTATCTAAGGAAAACCAGTTGATTGAATCGACTCATTGACTCAAATGCAATCCCTCACACTAAGCATGCTTGTAGCAACAGTGGAAAGGGAAAAACTCCCTTTTAGCAGGAAGAAACCTCCAGCAGAACCAGGCTCAATGTGAGCAGCCATCTACCAAGTTCGACTTGGGTTTTAGGAGACAGAAGCAGAGACACAAAAAGCAGCTGTAAAAGGCTGACCCATCCAGGAAACACACAGCCAGCCAGACGAGCTCTGAGCCAGCTCCCATGTCAGAGGATGAAGAGAGCACATCCAGCCAGTCACAGTCAGAGAAACAGGACTACACTGAAAAACAGGCCTATCTCCAGCACCTACAAAGGTGTTGATGGCAGCAGCACAGCTGATGTTTCTCTCCAGGATGATGTAACGGCCAAACAGGAACAGTCGACGCAAAGCTACTATGCGAAAAAGCAGAGCAATAACGTTAGATTGAACTAACAGAATCTACATAATGGGAGAATAGAGATAAAATGAAGCAGAATTATGAAAAACTGGTCCCTACGTCCTCCAACAGTCTAAGCCTATAGCAGCATAACTATAGAGATAGCTCAGTGTAACCTGAGCCACTCTAACTGTAAGCTATATTAAAAAGGAAAGTTTTTAGCCTAGCCTTAAAAGGGTAGGAAATGATAAGGAGCAAGATGCTAGTTTGTTTGGAATAATCTACTGTATGTGCTGAATCCAAAAGATCTTTCTAAGATGTCCTATATTTTGCTTTTTTCAAAGCCTTCCAAACTCAACCATACACACATATATAATACAATATTGCCTTTGGCTGTGTGGAGTATCTATTCCTCCGAATATATTAGAAGTTTTCTTATTATCTGGAACACAGACACCTGACTTCAACCTGACACCAACCCTTCCTATGTCGGGGAATCACACATTTCATTTAGTTCTTCTTTATGAAGGTTGAGCAAAGCCAGAGACCTTAGACATTAGCTAAAATAGAACAGTTGCTGTCACTGTGCAGATTAGGTGCTAAAGGAGCCATTTCTTCTCACTCTTAAACAAAAATATTTTCTCTCTACCTAACATCAGCGCTCACTAATCAGGGAAGGTGAACATCTTGTTTATAACGTATAATGGAGGGTTCAAGCTAGAGGCTTTCTAAGGGGGACGAGTTATGACAGCTCAACATAAAACTGTCATGGACAATTGTTTTTTTCATAACAGGGAGCAGAATTAATTAGCAAGAAATGTGTGAATAAAGGAAAATACTACTTTGAGCATAATTTTTAGCTTCATGAATTAGTTAAAACCTGAAAAAGTAATCATTTGCATGGTGTAGGCTTTTTATTGTAGTGTAACCGTCTTAACCAGAGCAATCCTATTAAGGGCAAACCCTGAACCTCACAGTTTACCAAATGATGAGGCACACAACCTTAATGCTTGGAATACCTTGAAAATGATTATTGTAAGTGAAGTATATTTTCTTGTAATGTTACTGAATTGTTTACTGTGGTTAGGTAAAGTGTAGCCTAGTTTTGTTGTAAGAAGGCAGGCATTCATAAGGTTTTGCTTCAGTCTAAGACTTTCAGCTTCAGTGTTTATGTAAACACAATGTGTCTTAGTTTTTTATGTCTGAAAAAAACTAAACTATATTAATCCTAACGCTGACAGAGAAATATAGCACGAATGTAACATTTTTCTTTAAACAATTTTAAATCGGAAAGTTTATGTATTTTAATTCGAGATCTCATTTTTAAGATCTTGAGTTTGAAAATGCCTTCTCTGAATTGACTCAAATCGGGACCATCTTGACTGATATTCAGTAATGAAGTTCGGTAGTGTTTTTTTTGTGTTTTTTTTTTTTTTTTTCATATTGGTTTATTTGTTTTTAGAATCACTTCCCATTGTATTAATGCGGGGCTTACCTGTGGCCCCATTGCCGCATGAAACCAAATCATTAAAATCATTGTATACACTCGCATTATCAAATGATTCTGCAGGAAAGACATTTGGCCAGACACCATAGTGGTGACCTGATGAACTCCTGAATTTCATAAGATAAACAGAAAAAAAATATCTGTAAATTTTGGAATGAAACAAAACCACCAACACTACCTTGACCGTCCATCCGTCCGTCCGTCCATTTTCTCCCGCTTAGTCATTGTCAGGGTCACGGTGGGGCCGGTGCCTATCTCCAGCAAAAACACAAGGAAACAAAGGGGCTATTTCCAAGAGAAAAAGTTTTTCCATAATAATTCCATATAGAGCGTTTACCCATTTGAACCTTTTTTTTTCTCTCTAGCACAATTTCTGCACTTGGAATCCCAGCTGGGCCAACCTAGTGGCAGCATTAGGCAGTTGGGACTTTTTGCATTATGCCAGCTTTGCTGCACCTGTACTGTATTCAGTATATCCTAAGGGTGATAAGTGTCAAATAAGTACTGCCTTGTTGAGGGGCCAAAACTGCACCTGGAATCAGTTTTAAGTTTGATCAGTTGCTTTCTGATAAGTATTTACATTTTGGTATTTTAGACTGATAAATTTGCGCAATTTGGTTATTAAAATATAATCTGCATATTGATGAAAGCACACATGCAAAATAAAGTTTTGCACCTTATATGAACACCTGCTCTGTGGGTGCAAACAAATTTGAATGTTTTATTACACAGAACATTTTGAAGAATTGTTTTAGGCCTCTTTGAAACTTAAAAAAAATGAAATCCCTTTATTGTCCCACAATGGTTAAATTTACTCTCTGCCTTTAACCCATCCCCTTGGAGAGCAGTGGGCTGCCATTGTGTGGTGCCCAGGGAGCAGTGTGGGGTTAAGGATCTTGCTCAGGGACCCAGAGTGGCACACTGTGGAAATGAGCGGGACTTAAAGTCAGAACCTCCGGGCCCCAAGGGCAATGCTCTAACCACTGGGCCACCACTCCCCCCAACATAATGATAAAGGTAAAAATCAACAATCTGTCATACAGAGTTAAGCTCAACCTTTTCTATATGTATCCACTTATGCTAGTTTTAGATTATAATATTGAAAAAGATAGCCTTACTTTATATTTAATTTAAAATATTAATATTACCCTTTTTTTCAATTGTATGTCTCCTTTACTGTAGGCATGAAATAGTGACCTACTGTTCAGATCAGTAAGGCTATGAAAAGAGATTTCGTATGATCTTAATTTTATTCCAAATTAAAGCAGCAAGCAGCATTGGGCGGCCCTTGCAGCTTAGCATGGTTCACTCAATGGTTCATTAGAAACAGAAACCTACTTATCCTATGTAAAATCAGCTTCACAAAGTTTGTTCACAGAAGCAAAGAGTTCGACTTCAGTTTTATCAGCTGCTCTAAGTATAAAGGAATTTAGGTGTGACTGTTTAAATATGCTAACATGCACTTTTTTTTTTTTTAAAAAGGTCACGCTGTTACTCCTCCTTCCTAGGTGTAATAGCTGTGTCCAAAACCATTCAGCTCAAAGAAAACGCTGTCTTCTTAAATTCTTTTTTTTGACACCTTCTTTCAAGGAGGGCGACAGAAATGCGCCCTCACATTGCAACAAAGTCAGGCCACTTAGTACAGACAGTTTGAGGAGTCAAAATAGCATTCGATCAGTGTCAAACTAAGTATGTGAGCGAGTCACCCATTGCTTCAGATTATAACAAAGTTTTTCAGAAAGAGGGTGTAGCAGATTCAATACTACAGGAACAGAAATGACTGTTGCTTGATTATCCAAATGGAGCTTTTTCATACTGGCCTACTGAATCACCAAACAGAGGTTTCGTTGACCTAAATAAAAGATTTGAAGACATGCTATTTTGCCTTTCTAATGATTTTTTAAATTGAGTCGTCCCCTTTTGCTTTTTAAATTTCTATAGATTTAAACTTGTTTAGTCAGAATATATTAAATTTGTACTTTTGCATGTTTACCAAAAAAACAATGCCAAGTTTTTAAAGTAGTATATTATGTTCACATGCAGGCTTTGTATAGTACTTTTAACATTCAGCCACACCATTACATCACCTTCTAATATCCTAAACTATTAAATCAACTGATGACTATATCCTATTATGTTGTTGGGGAGTGGCAGCCTGGTGGTTAAGGGATAGAGCTTGGAATCCTGAGGTTCTAAGTTTAAGTCCCACTCCCACAGACTGCTACTCTGGGTCTCTGAGCAAAGACCCTTAAACCAGCACTGCTCCCCGGGCGCCCCACGATGGCAGCCCACTGCTCCCCAAGTGGATGGGTTAAATACAGAGATACATTTCTCCAATGTTAGATCAATAAAGTTAAATTCTTTTTTTTATTAGATTTTTATTTGCTGTTGTCCAGGTTTGGTTAGCTTGTATGAATTATGGGTATGGGCCATGGTTTGGTCTTATAGGGCTGTACCCCATCTGCTTCAAGGTCTTACGTGTTTTCATGGGTGACATTCTGATAATATCTTTGTTTAATTACTGTTGCTTTTCTAAGAACTCATACCACTCCACCCATTCTCTTTTGACCTCTGGCATTAGGGAAGCATTTTCATCTACAAAATGGCTGCTCCCTGGATGTAGAAAGATGATTGGGTATGAAAATCCCATTGGATCTCTGAGATATTCAAACCAGCATGCCAAACATGCTGGTCTGAATATCCACCTGGTTGTATAAAAATCTAAAAATCTTCTGATCAGTTTAAGCTTTGGCGAGTCATCTTTCCCATTTCATTCCTAGATTCTTCTAGAAGTGGGTTATTTGTTTTCATGCAGAGAAAGTGATTGGCTGATTTTTTTTGTTAGTGGTGACAAGAAGTTAGACTTTACTTAATAGTAAAACAGTTTTGTGTTCACACCTGCTTGGAGCTTTTAAATAAAAGCTTTTTTTTTTATTTTGGGTGATAATGAAAACTTTTTACCCCTCTTTCTTCATTAATAAAGGGGTAGAAGAGAACCTGGAATGTGCATTGATGGGTGAGCCAATAAGGCGATGACCTCATCAGGTGCTTGTGGAGTCAGGGATCTCTGATTAGGTGCATGGATCCCCCCCCAGGACAAGCTGCAGAAGTGGCCTTAATAGGATGTGATGTTTTTGGCCCCGGGGCTACGCTCTCTGCCTTGCTCCGCTGAGACGTTGCCAAGGAACTGCACTGATACGCCGACTGCAAAGCACTCAGCTGGCTTACTGTAGGTGGTGGCTGCTGGTTTTAATCGAAACCTGCCTCGATGTTACCCTGTGTGTGTGAGAACACACCATAAATGGTCAACGATTGAAAGGCTTGAACCTGTGCTCTTTTAGCTCTATGGTAATTTAGGCATGTGACTCATGAGGAAACCAATAAAAGAAACCATGTAAAACAGTAGCAGAAGGTTTGACTTTGTGTTTTTTATTACTGTTTTCCCAGTGTTGTGACCTTCACTTTGGTTTAATGCATCATACGACCTCACAGTGATGGCAGCCCCTTTACAGCTCTGATAGTGGCATATTACGCCGACACAGTAATCAACAGAGGACATATGCTGTGAGAGACTCATGCTTATGGATCATCCTGTAACCACTGTGTGCAGGATATGCAGGAAGAAAAAAAAAAAGATCTTATATCACAACAGCTGACGTCAGGAAGTCTCAGGAATGAGGTTGAAGCAGCCAGGAATGTCTTATTGTTCTGAGACCGAGGCGTACTCACTGTGTGTTTTTAACTTGTCTGGTTTTCAAGTGTTTCTGAGGTTCAATTTCAGAAGATGTACTACGACAAGATAAAGTCCTAGATGTCTAAGATTTTCTTATGTTGTGTGGCAACTTCCTGTTAAAGGTACTTTGTCTTTTTAGACAGTTATACCAGATTAAATCTCCGCTAGTCTAAATAAAACTGTGAAGACTAAATGGGGTTCTTTTTCTGAGACAAATCTGTTTGCAGGTTTTCTTTACCGTCAATTCTTGACACTAAAACATGGCATTATTGCAAACATATTTACCTTTATTTACATTCCAGTAAGTTTAAGATAGCACAGTGTTGAACTGTATGAACGTATACCAATATTTTTTTTTATCGTACTGTCCATATAAAAAACCCTTTTATTATTAAGATGTCAAAGAAAAGGTAAAGTTTCCTCCACCATCTATGGTCAAAGTAAGTATCACACTGCTTTTGCTCTCTAGTTACTACGTTTCATGCAGTATAAAAAGGTTTTTAACGGGAAAATACCCCAGGGCCAAAACTGCAGATATGATCAGAGTCACCTCTTTTTTTTTTTTTTTTTTTTACCTAAAATGTTCAGATGGAAATAATCAGTTTCTAAATGTGTTGTTTTTTTTCTTTATGTAGCTGGATAAGCTACTCTTTTATATGGACACTGTTTGGTTTGAATCCAAACGTAAACATTTTTTAATTCTTTGTTTATTTCTTCTTTTTATCACGTTTTTTTCTAATCTTTTTCTGCTAATGTCTGGTTTTGTGTATCTATTAAATGCATGACCTGTTATGAGATAATCGATAAGCAATGAATGGTTGGATTGATGGGTCAGGGTGACCTGTAGCTGGATCCCTCTCGCCTGAAACTTCAAATTGGATTTTTTTTTTTTTTTTTATTGTCTTGTTTTGACATTTTTGCCTCTTTTTAATTAGATTCTTTCTTTCCGCTATGAAAAAAAAAATCATGATTTCAGTGGATTTAAAGAGATGTTCTTGAGACTAAACTGAAGGAAGAGCACTAGAGTTTGGCTCACCTCTCATTACACAGGAGCAGAGGTGAGAAAGCCGCCACAGGGGAACGTTGTTTTATTTTAATTTGTTTTAGGATGAGCTTGGTGACGCTGACCATGCTTCCAACAACCCACCCTCCTAGGCTAGGTTGCTAAGCTGCATTTGTTTTTGTTGATCAGCCTTTGACTTTAGGGGTGTGGATCAGGTTACATTTGGGAATGAGGTGTAGTGTTAGATCAGCAGCTCCTTTTGTCCCCTGAGTGGTGAATCTAATGAATCTGAGCTTATTATTTGCTTTGTGTGCAAAGCTACGGTTTTTACGAAAGTCTTTTGATATTAATAAAAAAAGCTGGTGATTTAACACATTAAATTAGATACATAAGCATTATTTTTAATTTTTTTATATCAGCAGTATAAACAGAGAGAGGATACTTTGTTGTGAAGTTTTCTTGTATATTTAAAAGCTGTTCCTCCTTCAGGGTGTGACTCATGGCTGTCCTGAGCTGACCCTTCACTCATCACAGAGAGATTCAAAGTAATATGGACCTACAGAAATTTCCGGTTTCGCTGCCTACGGATGTGTTACCAGATCTGCTCTCAGTAGCATGGCAGGACTTCATGGCACCTGTGCTCCATAGTGCTGCTATGTCTGTGTTTACCAAACTCTGGCTCTGCGCTAATGGGGCCGCATGTGTGGACAGAGCTGCTGCCGCTGTTGTTAACACCAGTCGCTTTAGACATGGGGGGGGGGGGTTAAAGACACATTCTTTTGCTAAATATACAGAGCAAAATAAGACCTTTCTAAACAATTGTTTGTGCATTATTTTTATTTTTAATGATCCTTTTCAGAAGGTATTTATTTTGAACATTGTTTTGTGGATTCCTGCTCATTCAAAGGAAAAGCAACAGAAAACTGTTTAACACTGTTGACCTTAGTACCTTAATGTTATTTTTATTTATTTAAATACTTTTTACCTCCTAATCTTGTAGTTCGGTATAAATTTAAAGCCACTAAGTAAAGTTTAATACTTGAGATTTGTGGTTCTATCCAAAAAGGAGAAGAACAAAACTTGTTTTGTTCTGCCAATGGGTATTTTCTAATCATTTAAACAAACAGGGCTTCCCTCTGAGGCAGGCTGCATCATAACCTTGTGAAAACAGGCTAGTCCTTGCTTTATGTGTTTAATTTGACTATTTGTTACTAATGACGATTTAATCCACTGGATAAAGTTTAAGGACCCATGTTAAATACTTAAATAA
Organism: Cyprinodon variegatus; assembly: GCF_000732505.1. Classification (NCBI taxonomy): domain Eukaryota; kingdom Metazoa; phylum Chordata; class Actinopteri; order Cyprinodontiformes; family Cyprinodontidae; genus Cyprinodon; species Cyprinodon variegatus. The sequence goes on from NW_015150619.1 coordinate 68,107, forward strand.
GGATAATCTTGTAACTCATTGATTTCCTTTTCCTCTCAACTGCTACTTTAAAAAAAAAAGATAAAATTGTAGACTATCTTTGTTAAATTAAAAATACGTTTACACGAATCAGTTTGCATTTACTGTAGATAGATAAACCAGAGTCAGCAGGTCAGACCAAAAATTTAACAAAACATTTTTATCAGCTTGAAACACAATGACAAAGAGCAGACAACCATGCAAAAAATAAAAAAAAAGATTAAGAGGAATTTAGAGTACATGATTAACTAACAGTCCAGCTTTGAACTGTGGGAGGAAGCTGGAGTCGTGACCTATGCAGGGCCTTCTGAGAACTTCAAAATCTAAATTATTAAATAACGAATGAAAGAGTTTTATGATTTGAAAAATAAGCTTGAAAATAAGCTCAAACAAGCTTATATAAGCTCCGTATAACTTCCATGACTCTTTATAATTTTAGCTTAGTGTATATAACACAACAAATAGGTCAGGATGTCTCAATCCAACCTTTTCATTTACTGATTTCACGTTGAGTATTGATCGATAACCATATTGATTCATGATTCATATTTACGTTTAGGACTTATTTTGTAGTGGGGAATGTTAGAAAAGGCTAGATAACGCGATATTACTCAGAGAACAACAATGAACAACAATAGGTATGAGAGAAACTGAACTAATTTATCATTAACTAGTGGGTTAGATAAACTTTAACTATCAGTTTGTCCATATCAGAGATATTAGATGTAGAGCAATGTTTGTTTGTTTTTTTGGCTGATATTGAGCATTTTCCAAAATCAATATCTGATATCAATATCCCTACAAATACTTTTAATGCTTCACACTTACTGCAGCTCTAAATTGCTGATGCAAATCAGCTGCTTACAGTGGTAAGTTTGTGGACCCTAGATTTAATTATTTTAGGAGTGAAATAATTAATCAGATTAATTGTGAATAAACGATTATTGAAATAATCGTCAACTAAGTTAGTAATTGATTAATCGTTAACTGGAGTACAGAGACTGTAAAACATGCCTTTAGCTGACAGAGTAACCTAAATTTGTAAAAAAAAAAAAAAATTCCTCCTCAAGTGAAAAAGTTACTTTCACCTTGTTTAATTTCGTAAAAAGTATTTTTTAAGGAAACTTCAGCTATCCGATTATTTATCAAAAAAATAATTGACAGATTAATCGATTTGAAAAATAATCGTTAGGTGCAGCCCTGATTTATTTATTGTCTTTTTTTTCTTTTTTAGAAAAGCTCATCATACGTACTTCATTTGATATTGAAGTTAGATGTTTTGCTTGTAATCAGCTGAAAGGATTAAAAGTAAAAAAAAAAGTGCTGTGTGCTTTTGTTGCTTGGAGTGCTTGATGGAAGCAGTCAATTTAAATTTAAATCCTGCACTACATAAAGGAAACAATTCGGAAATTTAGAAAATAATTAGCCCCAAACCTTTAAATTTTTGTCTATCATTATAAAATAAATATTGTAAATGTAGGCTAATTCGCATAGTCATACTGTACACTCTTTCTTTGTGTTTCAAGCAGACTAAACTGATGCAAAAGAATTGACCACAGGTGTCAGATTGTCAACCAATCAAGCTGTTTCTATTCACTTAATTTTCCTTCTTTCAATTTGTCTCATCATTTTAGATTGAAAACTTTCTCTCTGAAAATACTTTTTGATGCTGCAGAGCCTGAAAGCAATTTATTTTAACTCTTTTTTTTATATTTGAATTAACATTTATTTCTTATCTCCTTATCAGCACATTTATTAGGCATTTGGTCTCATTTGGTGTGTCCTAAGACAAAAAAAGCGTGTTTGTAGTCATCACTGTTTGGGTTTTCCTCTCATCCATCTCACCCAACATATACAGTACATTATAATTCTCCAGCAATGCCAGCCCTTGCTGCAAGTTGAAAAGTTCAAATGGAAAACAGAGGATAGAACTGAGAGGGGGGGGATTGGCCCTTTGCAGATTACACAGGGGAGCACAATGGTTCAGAAAGATCTGTTTGCAGAACAGAGATGTACCCCTATCTGTATTAGAAAGCTCTACATATGAGTGTTTAACTTCATTTTCCTGTATCTTACAGACTATTGTGTCAATGTCAGTCATTGTGACTATTTATAACCCCAGAAGTTACTGTAAAACAACATAATCCCTCTCTTTTGTCCTCCTCAGGTCCGAACACTATTCGTCAGTGGGCTACCGCTGGATATCAAACCGCGGGAGCTGTATCTCCTCTTCAGACCATTTAAGGTATGTTTGTATGTTTTAAAGAGATGGACTGCAGCAGCTATTCTTAGCTGCCTCTTTTTTTTTTCCAGCAGTCAATGAGACCTCCATTAATGGTGATGAAATAAACGGCAATGGAAACTCTCCCTCGAGGTTCAAGTGTCTGTGTTCCTAAAGCCAGGCTTCAATCACATCTTGATCGCGTGTTCATCATGGAAAAAGTGGCTCAATGCCTGCGATCCAAAAAAACAAAGCTGTTTGTTTCGCCTGAGAAGCTCCGCTGTCTTGCACCGGCAGAGATTCCTAATCCAGTTGAACGGATGTGGATGTTGTCGGCTTTTTGGCTGGCCGCCCAAGAATAATGCGCCTTAATGGTTCAAGAGCAGTGCTGTTTAAGAGATTGAATCATTGCAATGCATGTAATACCTCTCTTAGACAATGCCTATGGCATGTACCCCAAGTAAAAAGGTTTACATTATGAGTGTTGAGAGCTGAAAGTCTTGAATAATTAGATAAGATGCAAAAATCCAATCCATATGGTCCTCAATAAGGGCTCCATTAATCCACCTTACCATGTAAAGCAAATGTTAAAATCTTTAGCCAATGCCAGTGGTTCTGCTTCAATATTCCCCATTTTTATCACATTATAAACCACAACCTTCAATCTATTTTAGTAGGCTTTTATGTGCATTGCATAAACTGATCCGAAAGAAGTAAATATTACCTTAAATTATAGTATTTGCCCTTAATCTGAACAGGTAAAAAGGATTATCTTCCAACAGAATACATATTTTTGCCCTTATAAATAAAACAATTGTAAATTATGCAGTGGAAATAAGATCACCAAGTTTGTTTTTTCTTATTTTTAATTTGTCTCATGTAGGCTACCTACTCATGACAAGGGAACATACCAGTACACTTATTTTAAGAAAAACTGACTTATGTAGATTTCATTTTCTGTAGTGTGACCACAGAAGGGTTTTATTTTTAATTTGTTTCACAAATGAAAAGCTGAAACATAATACGCATTTTCAGCTCCCCCCCAGGACTAAATACTTTAAAGATCCTTTGTTGCAAAAACGACTCCAATTTTCCTGTGCAATTTATCTACCTTCACATTTTTTTGGAAAATAACTATAAAAGTTTGCACATTTATACTGAAAATTATGTTTATTTTTGAAATATAAAAGTCATATGCACTTTTTTTGCTGTATCACAATTTTTAAAAGGTGCATAAATATAAAGGAATGAATAATATTGAGATGATTTTACCTGCATTATAGTCTTCTTTTTCTTTTTTAGGGATATGAAGGATCCTTGATAAAACTCACTTCTAAACAGGTAGGTTTATATTTCTTCGTTTGATCCCCCCCTAAAAAAAAAATAAAAAAAAATGCCTACATTCCTGCTGCTGCTGCTGCTTAACAAAACCCCCTATCTGTCAGAACCTTAAATTCTTTGGACCTCCTTTTTCCCTCCCTTCTTGGTGGTATCGGCTTGTTGACTGACAGGGATCGGCGCCACATGTTTTGTTTGGAATTACCTTTTAACAGGAAAAAGAAGTTTCCTGTTAGGAGGGAGAGGGGCATATGTTGAACTAACTTGCCTTTGGCAGTCTGATATAGTGCTTTTACTCAATGTCAGCCCTGGTGGGACGTGAAGATCCGCATTGGGGATAGGATGGGGGTTTATAGGTGTTAAAAAGAAAAAAAAAAGAGCATTTTACATGAAGTTTTGCCTGCAAGGGAGCAGGACTGAACATTGTCTGGCAGATGTCTGTATATCAAATTCAGACACACTTATGGTTTAACATCTCACTGTTTTAGGGCAAGAACGAATGCAATGATAGATTTATCAACCTTTATGATGGTTTAAAGCTGTTCTTAAAAATTACCTAGTTCTTCCCCCAGCTTTTACGACACACAAAAATCCACACAGGCCACAGATGCACCATGGACCAAGTTATTTATGCTGGTAAAATAACTTTTTCCTGGTAAAGTCTTTTAGTTTTGTGGCTAATTTCTCCTTAAGCAAGCAAACAGAAAATGACAACTATTTCCTCCATGGTTCTCTTGTGCTTGTAAAAAACCATACACCCATCGAGGTGCATGCTGGTCCTACCATTGACTTAATACACCCAAATTGCTCATAATTAACCAGGAAAACATAACTAAATAACAAAAAAACAGAATCTCAAAACATATATCAAACAATTAAGTAAAATTAATAAACTTAACTAGATTAACCTCGAAAAATAAAAACTTAGTTAATTATTAACAAAAAATAATTAGCTCCTAAAATAGCAATAATGAAGGTATAGGAGTTTATCACTACTTTCTCATTAGATGTTAAGTATCAGTGGCGGCTGGTGGAGTTTTCTCCACCAGGGAGAAAACGGGAGGCTATAAATTCAAAATAGACATATACCAAAAACCAATCAAACGTATACTAAATTATCACACCAGTATATTTATATGAATGCCAACAAAAAAAAAAAGCATTATAAAAACACTTTATTAAAACAAAACATAATTCATGTACAGGTTTATTTTTAAACATAAATCTTGCCCTTCTGATGCTTTGTGAAGATAAATCTGTGTTTTGCATGGTCCAATATGCTGTCACAAACCTGAAAAAAGTAATGCACCAGTTTAATAATGGAGAAACTATTAGTCAGCTTTATATTTTTTTAATATATAAAAAATATTTATTTTCTGAAAATGTGTTCATGTAAGAACAAATATACAAAGTAACACCTAGAAAAAGTAGACTATATTCTATTATTTTCCATGTGAATCCCAGATTGTTTATTCTTCTTTGCCTTTTCTAAAATGTGCTTTAAATCAGACTTACGTTTCTTTTTCCATGCTGGATCAGATCCTGAGGTTTAAAAAAGGAGGCAGGGAAAGCAGGATAAAGTGTTAGCCTCGCTACATGCAGTTAGCCAAGCTTTCTTCCTAAACCAGGTCCTAGAAAGGGACGTTTATTGCATGATTTCTCTTTTACTCTCTCTCTCTCTCCTTCCCTCCAATGTGTCTCGCATCACAAGTGATCTGCAGCTTGACTTTATTGCTTTGTAAAAAAAAATAACAAAGACCGAAAGTAGTTGGCGGATAATGGCTCCCAGGAGAGCCTTATGCTCATATTTGTACACTCACCGGCCACTTTATTAGGTACAGCTGTCCAACTGCTCGTTAACACTTAATTTCTAAGCAGCCAATCACATGGCGGCAACTCAGTGCATTTAGGCATGTAGACATGGTCAAGACAATCTCCTGCAGTTCAAAGTGAGCATCAGTATGGGGAAGAAAGGTGATTTGAG
>NW_015150619.1:74880-97973 GCF_000732505.1 Cyprinodon variegatus
TGCCTAAAGAAAAAAAAAACTGTAAATGAAGTAGATAATTATGGAGAACTGTTCCATTCAAAATTAAATAAATAAATATTGCTATTGATAAATTATCAATACATTTTCCAATGAATAAAAAAATATCCCCATGAAATAAGACAAAATAAATATGTTAATAAAAAATGTGTTTAATTTTATTTCAAGATTTTTATTTATTCAAAGATTTCTTAGTTATGTAATTCATTTATTTCATAATGGAGTATTCATTTGTGACACTACCTATTGAGTGACTTTTATTTTTTAAGTCATGTTTTCCTTTTGAGCTCCTTTTATTTCATGTTCTTATATTAAAATGAGGGGGGCAGAGTTTATCTATCGGGCGACGCTGGTAAGAGTTCAGCAGCTGAAACAGGAACTAGCATGGAAAATATCAAACAGGAGAAGAAGAACACAATTGATGCCGATTTTTTGGCAGCATTTTGTAAAATCCTTCTGATCTGTCTAGATTTATTCAACTGATTTACAATGTTTAAAAAAGAAGCATCTCAGACTTACTGAGAGAATATTATTCTTCCTCTGTGTCCAATCTCTCCCAGGAATTGGATCCTAAGCTACTTCCGCAAGCTTTATTTTTTCCTTTCATTTTAAACATATATAAGAAACAACTGAAATGCACATAAAAATGGTGTAATCAAGATGAGCATGTCCGATGATGATGTCAGAAACGCAGTTTAATGAAGAGAATGTAAAAAGTATCGAACTGGCTCCGAAAAGTAATTAAATTTTGTTTCTTTTATATGTAGCAAAGCATTCCTTGGTCATATAAGAAGAGAAATAAGTACTTTTAGTACCATAATTTCATTATTTATGGCGACCTGGATGAATATCTGCTTGGACATGCGCAAATGAGCAGATGGTATGGATCGTGCTTCCGGTACAGATCGGTTAATGATAGAGCCAAAAGGAGCTCAGCGAATGGGAATACTCTAATTTGGTCATCATGAATAAAGTACTTCAGTTTCTGCAAAGCAGATACACTTTGTCAATCCTAACCAGCGCCACCCACAATTCCTCCCCCTTATTTGGATATAACAACATGAAATCTGAATGAAAATCTTTAATGACTGCTTAAAATGAATAATGAAGTAAAAAAATAGAAGTCAGCAAATAGGTAAAGTAGCTTTACTAAATAAATATTAAAATGATTACATGATAAGCAAATATGCTTCCAGAGTTTATTGTGCTGCTCTTCCTGTATGGTGGACAGCAATCCCAAGTTGAACTGGGAATCTGCAAAGATGTGGATGTGCATGAAAGTTAAGCTGAAAAAAAAAAAAGTATTAACTCCCTCTGAGTCGACTTGCCCACAGAACATGGGAAAAATCTGAAAGTGAACAGGTATGGGAAAATAAATGGCTGACAGCAGTCAAAGTCCATAATTTGGCCCCTTTGAAAAGAAAATAGAAAATAAAAAAACATTAGTTGCATTAATGAATGAGTCAACTGCACCATACTCTGTGTTTGAACCAAACAAAGGAATTAGTTTTGAGCTTCCCTTTAGGCTGGTGAGAATCATGAGATTATAAGCCAGAAAACAACCTTGTGCTACTTTAGATTCCAAGATGTAAGTCATTAGGTAATTGTATTTCTTTTTTTTTTTTGGATTTGTTACAAAGAATTGACCAAATCTGATGCTCTTGTCTCCGTACTAGCCCTTGAACTTACTGAAAAGGGGCATCTGTTACTTTCTGCCTCCCATAAATGCCATCCTCAACATGACAAATGCCAGCTAATGCTCACGTTCAGTCAGGAGTCACAAAAGACTGTCTAGAAGTGTCCCTGCTTTGTTTTGCCCCCCCCCCTCCACTAATGGCAATGACGATGGCGACATAAATCAATCGATTGGCCCCTCTCTCTCTCCACCAGTCAGAGAACTCTCTGCCATCTCCATATATAGCAGCAGCAGCAAGACCTCAGACCCTTTCTATTTATATTCCCGCTATGCTTCCTCCTCCTGACGTCTTTACTAAGTCCTTTTTCTTTTATGTGCGCGTTTCGACTTTTTCTCCTTTCCTCCCCCTCCACTTCTTCCTGCTTCTCGCTTCACTTATTCCAAATTCCCATAACCCTCCACTGCTTTTCCAGATCACAGACAGTAGTGCGAACCCAAGGGAGCAACATGTTTTCAGGCTCCCTATCTACATGAACAGCAAAATAGTGAATTTTATGTGACATTCACACCTGCATCGTCTTATTCTCCTTTTTTCCCCCTTTTTTCTTCTCCTCCCTGTCACAGCAACAGGTCTTTGAAGTTAACAGATTCTAAAAAAGATGTCACAAAACAGGCCCACTGGAGGAGCTTTTAAAAGCTCTGGCCTCACTTTCTTCAATTTTCACCTCTCACCTTTACACTCTGCTCTCATTTGTCTTGTTCTCTACATTCATCTCTCTTCTTCTCCCTCCCTTCAATGCTTCTTAAAGCTTTTTCTCGTTCCTCACATTGCCCGTATTTGGGCAAAGGAGAGCCTGAACCTGAACTCCCCCTTTTTGCAGAGCTGAACTGCCTGTTTAACTCTCCCGTTTCTTCTCTATCTCTCCTCATGTCGCCAAGGTTTTATAAACAGGGTGAAAAAGAGAAAAAAAGTTGACTCTGATAAGAAATGAAAAAAAAAAAAAATATATATATATATATATATACATAAAAAAGAACAACATGTTTTGTCATTCAGACAGAAATGCAGACTCAGTTTTTTTACTCTAAACCATGTTTCTTTCTTTTTATTCTTTCTTTTTCTCTCCAGCCGGTGGGGTTTGTCAGCTTTGACAGCCGATCAGAGGCGGAGGCTGCTAAGAATGCCTTGAACGTAAGTGTCATGCCCTCACCGCTTGAGCAGCAGCTCAGTGCAAAGCATGTCTCTCATTTTTTGCATCTCAAATGGATTTAAGGGAAAGGAAATACACATATTATTCCATAGCCCATTAAGTGCAAGAAAAAAAAAAACTCAAAAATGAATGCAAATATAGCAAAGATAATTCAAAATACGGTGCACTTTGGATGCAACAGGATCTCACAACAGTTTGTAATCTAAGTGATGTTTGCTAAAAAGCCAGCTGCTGTCAGTAGGTGAGTTCGCCTGGTGAAGTAAGTTAATGCCAAAATATGAAGGTGATTGCTTTGTTGGAGTCTTTTTATTTTAAAATGAGTGGAAGTAGACCTTGACTTGCTTCATGTTGATAGTCACCTAATTAAAGATTCTGTTTACTGGCTGCTAATAGGCAGGTAAAAAAAAAAAAAAACAGTCCAGGACTCTACATCTATGAGATTGATTATTTTTTAACACTTTAACAATAACAAAAGGTGACAGACAAGAAACAAATTATTTGTAAGCACCTTGAAAATGTTTCTCTGTTATAATTATGCTAAAACTGGTATTCTCTAAGTCTTAAAACATTTCCATTTTTATATGACCGCCTTTGTAAGGAAAGAAACAAAATGTGGTTGAGAGAAGAGAAAAAAAACACTTTGGAAGGAGAAAAAAAGATACCGTGATTGGCTAACTATTAGATGCGAACAATGCTAAAACTGTCATTTGTTCAGGGAGAGCAAGCTGAACTGAATGTATGTAATCTGAACAAAGGTTTTGGAAAATACAGTTGAAGATTTTGCTAATAAAACCATGCCTACAGGTCACTTTTAGTCTTATTTACAAAATCCACCAATGATTTTAGCTATCTTTGTCATGAAACAGGACAGAAGGACCCAGTATTGAAAACGAGACAGACAGTGGGATAATTCAAAGGTTTATTAACACTATAGCGGGCTGTGGATCCGCCGTATCAGTGGGTAGGGCGTCTATCACCGAAGCTCTGTTGNCAGACAAGAAACAAATTATTTGTAAGCACCTCGAAAATGTTTCTCTGTTATAATTATGCTAAAACTGGTATTCTCTAAGTCTTAAAACATTTCCATTTTTATATGACCGCCTTTGTAAGGAAAGAAACAAAATGTGGTTGAGAGAAGAGAAAAAAAACACTTTGGAAGGAGAAAAAAAGATACCGTGATTGGCTAACTATTAGATGCGAACAATGCTAAAACTGTCATTTGTTCAGGGAGAGCAAGCTGAACTGAATGTATGTAATCTGAACAAAGGTTTTGGAAAATACAGTTGAAGATTTTGCTAATAAAACCATGCCTACAGGTCACTTTTAGTCTTATTTACAAAATCCACCAATGATTTTAGCTATCTTTGTCATGAAACAGGACAGAAGGACCCAGTATTGAAAACGAGACAGACAGTGGGATAATTCAAAGGTTTATTAACACTATAGCGGGCTGTGGATCCGCCGTATCAGTGGGTAGGGCGTCTATCACCGAAGCTCTGTTGCAGAGAAACGCAGGTTAGTGACCATGATAATCGTACAGAGGAAGATTTTTTCACAAGAGTCACTAACGTGGTTTAAAAGCTCAGTCCATTGCCAGAGAACAAGGTAGGATCCAGCCGGTGGGCTGCTAACAGAATGTGGCAGGCTATAGTGTCCCAGATGCCGTAGCCCTGGAGAACATGCAGGAGTCCAAAGTCAGGTCAGGGAAACGGATCAGAACAGGAAGGCTCAGAGGTCCAGGAGTCCAAAGACTCAGTTCAGGCAACCCGTTCAGACGCAAACAGACAGGCTCAGTGGTTGAGAGGCAGAACGGGTCAGGATCAGGAAATCAGAAACTCTCCAGAATGCTAAAAACTCCTCTCAACACTGGCACGAGAGAAGGAGAACTAGAGCAATAATCTGGCCTTGATGGCTTAGACTGAGCAGTTTATATAGAAGCAGGAGCAGGTGGATCAGATGAGCAGTGATGAGCAACCTGGCTGGGTTAGACAGGTAAATGGAATGAGCAATTGAGCCAGCCATCATTGCCAAGATCATGACAATCTTAGTATTTCTGTTTTATTCCCTCAGATGTTAAAGACAACCTTCTTTTCAATAATCTTTTAGGTCTTTGTACAATCCTCTAAATGACTAAATTAACACATTTTGAACTCTAGTATCTTGTTATTTATTATTTGTAAATAATACTTCTAAAAAAGACATTCTATCCTTTTATAAAAGTAAAAAAATCTACATAAATTAGAGGCTGGTACTTGGCTATAGATTCTGATCACTGCATCTCTACTTAGTAAGACACAGGCTGTATACAGTAAATTATAAGCTTCCTTAGCATTCCTGGCAGTCCTTTACAATATGGAGCCCTATCATGCACCATTTGAAGGAAATTAACGTCTTTGAGCTTGTCTGTGAATGTTGCAAGTTTTAGAGAAAATTAGGTCTTCTTTTGTGTATAAATAGAGGATATTGATCTAGGCCTTAATTTTAATCTCCCTTATTTCAGACTGTGGCTTAGTAGAAGCCTCAGGCAGGTTAAAAAAAAAACAACACAGACCATATTCGCAGTTTTAGACGCTGTCTTTAGAAAAACATTGGCAGGCATGAACTTCGACTTTCACAACCTTTACTTTCTTATTGTTATTCATATATTTAGAATCTTTGTTGATTTCTCCGTGACGGAAAAAGATCACTTTTATCTCTATAACTGAAGTGGGACCGTGACAGTGGAGTGTGTTGTCTTTCTGATGTTAGAAATGCTGGTGCGTATCAAAGGCAGAGCAGAAAGAAGAAGAAAGGAGAAAAATTATCATCTTATTATGAACTGAACCAGCAACACTCACATTGTTTCTGTAGAATCTCTAAGTGGGAATAAGAATTCTTTTATTTTGTTGGAGGAAGAGTTATGATCCCAAGAGGTCGTATGGAGATTAATTTTTTTTTTTTGCAGACATATTTCTGCATATTTAGATATGTGAAAAATTGAGAAACCTCCAGAGGGAACAAGCGAGTTGTTTCCAATCAAGAGCTCTGATATTTTTCTACTAAATTACAAAAAACATTAACATTTACCATAGGTGGGGGTGCAGAAGAAACTTAGAAGCCCTCCAAAGTGGATATCCAGCTCGGTTCGAACATCGAAGAGCAGGGCCCCCTCATTATAACTCCGCAGCTTATTACACCTCTGCAGCTACTACCGGTAGAAGCTGCGAGCCACCCTGAGCCGAGGCAATCCCAGTTAATTCCTCCCTCTTTCATGAGAAGAGTCTTCACTCGCTTGTTGGAGCTCAGCTTTGCCCCAGCCTGCTGGGACGAGATGAGAAGCCCATTCCCCGGCAACTCCTTGCTCTTTTGCCGCAGAGAACTTCACACCTCAACTGCTTCCATCCTTAGCAGATCGGACCCTTGTTTGCTCTGTCTTATCCAGACAACTAAATACGGTTAATTTGAATGTGTTTTTGGCTGCCTTTGAAATTTAATCCTATTGGGTTATATCCAAGCCAATTTAACTCATATCCACTTTGATTTTGGAAAGAAGAATTATTTCTTCCACATTCTTAGTGTTTCCTCTTTGCAAAAATAACGAAGGGGGGAAACGATTCAGCCAACTGGTCATGTGGACTAAAACAGCCTTTATATTTGACTTGTCATGAGCAGTAGTCTGTTAGGACTTTAACAGTGGCATGTCAGGCATTTGCTTAAACTTTTGGCTCCTTTCAAGCATCAGCACCAAACCATGTCATTACAAATGAGGGATCAGATGTCTTGGTATTATATTACAGTTCCGGAGTCAGTCAAGAGGAAGCGTATTCATGTTCTGTGGCTTGTGTGCCTTGACTTTTAAATGACAACATGTGTTAGCCAGAGTTGTGTCATCGGCCTTTGATTCTAAATTGCTCAGTAATCCACAGTGAGCAGCTTTCATCATACATCAAATATTAAACTGCATAAATTTCAATAGAATTCAAATCAGTATCTATCTAGATATTTATACATATATATCTAGGTTGGTAGATAGGTATACAGACAGACAGACAGACAGACAGATATTCATCAAAATGACTCAATCCTGGAATGAGATGCGGCTAAATACATGTAACAAACAAGAGAACCTACTATTAAAAAAGCAAAACAAAGAGTAGACAAAGGTTATCACTTCAGCAATGACTTCACCCACTGAGGCCACACCTCTAAACCCACAAGCACTGATGTAAGAGAAAATAGACAAAGGAAAAAAAAAACGAAGGCCAGTAATAGCTCCTTCAGTGGCTATGTCCAGAAAAGAGACACATTTTAACACAGTAAGTATCGTGTGAGGGCTTTTTCTAATGAGAAGGAAAAACTAATAGCGCTAGCAATTATTTTTAGTCAAAAAACACATTGTCAGTGACTCCATCTGTAGAATCTCCTCCATAAAGGCATCAAAAAGGTAGTCAGTAAGTCCTCCGTCACTGTAACCCTATAGCAGTACAACCATATGGATAGCTCATGAAAATAAAAATCACCCTAACTTAACTAAGCTAGACATTTGAAGCTCTATATATTCCTGTGAATTTCTTTGAAATTTTGCAAACTTTCAAAGTTCCAGAAACCTTACATAGTAAACCTTTTGATGCATTAAAACAATGCAAAAGGATTATTTTTCTGCAGCATTCTCTATCAGTCTGCTTTACTGCTGTACCAAATGCAGGACAGCAGATTTTTTTTCTTTTTTTTTTTATCCTCTCCTCATTTATCACATAACAGCATGAGTGCCAAGCCAAATAGTTCAGCCACCCTGTTTTGAAGGGTGGTTGTGAAAGCAATGTAATCCTGGATTTAACATCATTAAGAGTCATTTTGTGGCGAACCCTAATCTCTCAACAAAGTTGCCTTGAGCAACCTTCAAGGGAAACAAAATGACATCTTAGCAGTCTGAAAACAGCATGTCTGCCTCTCTTGTTGTTTTAACTGTAGAAATAATTGACGTTGTTACACAACAACCGAAACATGAGGAAAGTTCCGACATGTGAGCCGACTTAACTGAACTTTGAGTGCACATAATCATTCAAAATATCAACCGGAACTTGCTGATTTCTTGTTTCCTCTGCCTTGAAATCCTTATTTACTGTTATTTGAAGGAGTTTATTTCAAATTTCACTGCCTCTAAAACATCCCAAGAGAAATATTTTGAGTGGCTGTCATTGCCAAGTTAATGCTTCCAAAATTTCCATCCTCATTTATAAGCAAAAAACCTTTTAGAAAATAGACCAAGAAGTGTAATAACAGTATTAATAAAACTCTAAAGGACATAATTGTTTAAACTCTTATATTGTTTACCAAGAGGGAAGTTATAATCTTATATTGTGATGCTCATTTTTGAAACCTGAAAACATTAACAACGCTAAACAAAGCAGAGCAAAAAAAGTGTAAAAAATGAATGGAATTATAAATTTTAAAGATCAATTTTAAAAGTTTAATTGTGACTTTAAAGTACTTATACAAAATGAAATAAAAAGCCAGTTAAACACCAGAGATGTTTCAAGATTTTTTTTTTTAAATAATGCAGTTTTCTTCAGTCAGATCTAATATCAAATGATAATTCTAGTTTTCATAAATAAAACTAAGGTTTAACACATCCCAAACTCTTTATTAAAGAAGTTAGAATCTGTGTAGAATATATTAAATCAATTGTGATGAGTCCATACTATAGAGTTTTCTTAGTGTTTGTTTCAACCCTCTCTAGGTGAACCTACAGGTAAAAGAAGACGTTCCCTCACAGCCTCATAGATATAGAGAGCTTTTGCAAGTTAGGTTGGACAAATATTGCCACAATGTCTCCAGGTTTTTTACTCAATGCAGCTTATTCCCTTGTATGCTTGACATAGACCGCAAGTTTACAACACCAAACAACATATATAAGTAGAAAACAGTTGTATTTAAAGCCTCTTTATGTCATCCAAGAGTGACAGTACGAGTTTTTCACAATCTGTTGTTCATAGTGATATTTATGGGCTAAATCGTTCAATGTCTCTAGATGTTAATATACGTGAACTATTGCTCTTCCACGATGTTTTTCCGCACAGAGCTTTCATTATAGAAATTGTTTCTAGCTGTGCAGAGCAGAAATTCAGGCCTCTCAAACCTCGCAGATGTGTCAAGCAAACCAAACTTGATGCACCCAACAACAGCAACTTTTTTCGCCTTGTAGAAGAAATTAGTTTTTCAATTGAATTATAGATGGTAAGTTTGCCATTATACTCGGAAGACGATTTTAAAAGATTTAGCACTGTTTCATTTTATTTACGTGCTGTAAACCAGGTATTTTATCAGTGTTTCTGAAGGCACTGTACTTCGCCAGGTAGTAAAACACTGATGGCCACTTTTTTTAATTGTTTGGCCAAAAGAAACGTATTTGTAATTTCGGATAAGAAACTAGAAATTCTTTGCAGAATACTTTGTACAATGGATATACCAAACTGTCTCTCATTATTGTTCCCAATGGCCAAATGAAACATATGACTTTTTAAAGCTTTATCCAAATACTAGACCAGTTTGTACACTTCCTCTGTCCTTTTGTTTTTATCGTGCCTTACAATCTCTTTCTGTTTTATCTCAGGGGGTCCGTTTTGATCCAGAGATTCCCCAAACTTTGCGGCTGGAGTTCGCCAAAGCTAACACCAAGATGGCCAAAAACAAGCTGGTCGGCACTCCCAACCCCCCTCCTTCCCAACAGAGCCCCGGGCCACAGTTCATTAGCAGAGACCCATGTAAGTGCTCCCATCACTCACCCATCCTTGGGTATTTCTTACTTTGTGATGCTACTTTGTTTGGCTGTAGTGGGACCGGACAGCTGTTTCCCTTTAGGCCTTTATTTATCAGACATAATCGTGTTCTTCGGTGGACAAACAAAATAGAGACTGCTGTGTGTATGTTTCTCTCATATCGAAGATTTTAGACCCGTTTAGACAAAGCAAACATGTTTGTTTTGCCCAGTTTTTACCAAACATTTATCAAAACCAAAACAAAAAAGTCAAATGTTTATTGAAATGCTGACATGCTGATTTATTTTGAGCTCATTTGGTCAGAGATTGATACTCTCACTGATTGAGTATTTATTAACCGTGTAGCTTCATTGTGTTGAACCTGAAAGTACCAGGTGTGTTTGGAATGTGTTCATGCAGCTCCTTGCTAGTTAAATATTTTTCCATGGGGTTAAAGGGTTTTGCTGGTATCATTCATTGATAGTTAAACATAGACCAGCTGTAATAGTGCATTCTTCCTGAATGACCAAACCGCTCTTATCTTGGATCTTTTCTTTGCCAGAGAAGGGGGTGTTACTGGGTGCCTCAGAGGAAAATGGACGGAAACCATTAATGAAACCTTGACGTAATCACCAGGAGAGAAATTTCATTCACTTCCTGATAAGAATTGTTTTAATCAGTGATTTTTTTTTTTTTTTCTTGATCATTGTTTTGATAGGGAAGTACAGATAAATGCTCCTTAAGATTATGTTTGTCTGACGGTTCTCCAATGAGTTACCCAATGTTGTCTGATTTTACGTTATTAAGTGTGCACTCCCTGTTCACCTTACCTCACTTGTGCACCTTTTTTCACAGTCACCTTGCACTCAGATTTACGATTAAACTATGTCCGAGGTGGTTTCCTCTCATTTGCAACTTCTCTTATCTACTGTTAAGCTGCCTGTAAAGCTTTTTGTTCTCACATTTAAAAATACAGTCTATAAAGGGGCCAACCCAGATGTATATAAAAATCCTTCACTGACATCCATCGTTGTTGATGGCTTAATCGCATTTGCTGTATCTGTTGTCACTACCCAATCTATACTGGGGCACACAATCTGTACCATCAGCTCATTTGCGCATGTGCAAACAGATATTGATCCAAGTCACCATAAATATCATATAATTATCATACTGAAAGTAGTTATTTATGTTCCTTTAAAGCCAGAGTTGTCAAGTAACAAATTACAAATCATTTGTTATCTTAATTAAGTAGAAATTATATCTATACTTTATTGAGTAAGGATTTTTTAGATCTTTACTTTTTGCTTTACAATTTTTTTGCAATTATCACTACTTTCTACTCCCAAAATTTAAAATCTTTTTTTTCATCTTGTTTCATAAAAATAAAAAAAAATCAAAGTAATTTATATTACTATATTTATATAGTAATATATAAAGTAATTTATAAATAATGTATATATAATTATTTATTTCTGGAACACAAAATAGCCATTGTCACGTTTTATTTAAAGAATTTTGAAACAATTTTCCAGGAGCTGCGCCCTGAGCTCTCCTATACCTTTGTATTGCAGAGGAGCTACTGCAACTTTTAAGAGTCAATTGGCAAAGGTTTTTGTGCCCCAGAGCAGAAAAACATCACCAAGTTAAGATACTTTAGAAGAGATCCGAATAAAAAACGTGTGGAAATAAGCAGAACTCTAGTAAACTAATTTATGAGATCCGTTTTGAAAGGACGCATTTCAAAAGAATGTTTGAGTTTATCCAGTTTATAGTCGATATAATTATTGAAATGAAAGATACAACTAATCCTTTTAGACACGACCTCTTCAGACATTTCTGACCTTAAGAATCCACTATTTATACATTCAAATACAATAAATTTACAGACTTTGTATATTATAGAATAATGGAATTAATGTTCAAAGCAAGAAAATAAATAACTACCAGATTGTATACAGAAGTTATTTTCTACTTTAACAAGTAAATATAATATATAATTTTAGAGATAAATCTAAATTCACTTTACAGAAAGTCAAAAATGTAATCAAAATGAAATCTATTTCTGTTACCGGAGTTAGAATGTGGAACAATGCTAATTTAGGTAAGGTCATGTACATATTTGCTTAGTTTCAATGTTGAAGTATTCCCCAGCAGCCAAAAAGTGGGCTACAAATCCAACATGGCTGCTGCATTGTTTATTTGTATATCTTGAAGCTTGAATGTAATAAAACAATGCTATATGCAAAATACCATACAGTATTCATTAGTTAATCTGTTGCTGTATAGTCTGAGCATGTTTATTGGTATGCCTGGTTACTGAGATAAACAATGAGCAAACCTCACTGGTTTTCCAGGCTGGAGCTGGAACACAGATCCCAGATTTAATTTCTGATTTTAAACAATAAAGTAGCACTAAGTTAGGAAAAAATGGAGATGTTGTTTGTTTTGCAGAGGATATTTTTTCGAAGATGTTGAAATAGTGTATTTCTTAAAGCAACACTGAGCTCTAATTGATGGAGAACACTCCTGTTTAGTCTCCTGTTGAGTCAAAAGGCCATGCATAAAAAATGGCTGTGCGAGGTACTCCAACACATGGAGGAATCCAAAGCTTTACAGGCTCGCAGTGAATGTTTGAAGTTGTTAAGCTTTAACTAAACAGTGCTTGGACACATGTACAATGTTTGGGCTTTTAGAGGGTTTAAGGCAATGAAATAAGAGGAATCAACTTCACAAAATGAAACTTCCCCTCCAGTGCACACCTCCACAATCACCTTCATCACTGCCACCTCCACCCTGTCTCTCTATCCACCCTCCCATCCACGTTACCACTCTCCTCACTCCACTCCTCCTCTTCTTCTTTCCACAGATGAGCTTACAGTGCCCGCTCTCTATCCCAGCAGCCCAGATGTGTGGGCGTCATATCCGCTGTACCCGGCAGAGCTGTCGCCAGCCCTTCCACCCGCTTTCACCTACCCCTCCTCGCTCCACGCTCAGGTAATCTGCAAATTCCATCTCTCGTTTCCCATCCACATCATCACCACCACCACCGCTCCTTTTCACCTACCGCCGTGTCCAACACAGGAAATGCTGCTGTGCTCATCCTCTAAATATGCAATCTGTCCCATTTCACTCATGCATTTGCGGGTAAAAGCAGTTCAGAAAATATTAGGTGCGTTCAAACAGAAATCCAACACCTAGAGTTTGTTTTACAAAAAAAAAAATAAAAAATTGTGATATCTGCACACCTTCATGTAAAAGTGTGTTCAGTTTGATCATTATATAATATATTAATGAACATGTAAATGAATGAAAAATGGAAATTATTGTTTGTTTTAATGTTTAAAATGTGCCAATATTTATTAAGTTATAATTGTTTTGTTGGATTATGGCGACTGTGAGCTTGGTTAAACAACAATAGCATTTTAGATGAATAAAAAAAGGTTAAAAGTATGAATATCTTTTTTCAACCGTCCCTCAGAAAACAAGATTCTTTAAAATAGGGATGTATTAACCAATAAACTAATTACAATTTCATCATTCTTTAAAGATATATATATAAAAAATAATGTGTATTCCTTATGATAAATATTGTATTAAGGATTGTTTTGCAAAAGTAAAGTATCAGAAAGTAAAGTATTTGCATTGAGCTTGCATTAAAAGCTCAATGCAAACAAATATTTTGAAGTGTTTTCACAAATGCATGACTAAAATTATGTTTAAAATTATTAAATCTTTTAGACAGTTGCCTCAGAATCTGCAAAAATTATTGCACAAAATTAATGGCGTTCCATTAAAAAGACCAAAAATAATCATTTCCGTTTTCAGTTTGCATCATTGTTTTAATCATAATCTCCCTCTATAATTAAGCCCGCTTGGTCCAGCTCATCAAGGTCTGTATATCCACACAGATCAAACTGTGAGCTTACATTAGAGTTTTGTTATTGATCTCATGAAATTCTTCTCATGAATCCTGTTAGATTCAGACTCACCCATTAACACAACCTCAGTGTCAGGCTGGTCTGCCGGCTGGATTTGATCTCAGTATCTGAGGTATTGCTGGAAGAGTTTTAATTGGATCATCCAGTGTGATTCAAACCTGCTAAAGGGGGCATATAGAATACATTTCCATTCATAATACAAACACTTACGTCTTTTCAGCTTAACGCTCTGCCCCTCCTTGACAGTGACAGTAGCTAAGACTACAGATGAAGTCAGAATTTAAAATGAGGGCATGCATGAATCTGCCTAGCTTGCTTTTTTCCATATGCGTGCCATGGATGTGCACATGTACTGACAGAGGGAATCTATCTCTCTGATTTCAGTAAAGGGATGTGGTCAGCAATGGCCGATTTTAGAGCTTCCTCTGACCAGGAGTAGGGGCTGACATAATAAGCTAGGAAGGGCAGGCCAACACTCGCATACACGCAGGGCTGAAGAATCAGATATAAATCATGTTAACGTGAGCTCACCTTACTGGCTCCACAGCTAATAAGCTGATGTCATCAGCGTTAGTGGCTGCTAAGAGGGGTTTTTAGGCTGAATGAAGTCAGCAAGTTAACTGGATCCAAAGAAACTAACTACTTAAACAGAACAGTAAGCCCTTACAAAGAAAACACATTTTATTTATTATTTAAATTTAAAATGCTTTATTAAATATTTTTCTCATAGCAGTTTTCTTTTATTTATTTCTTTCTGTCACACTAACATGTTTGAGATTATCACACAGATTTGAATTTTAAAGAAAGACAATCTCAGTAAATAAAGGAGGGTTTGATTTATTGAGGAAAACAAATTATCTAAACCCTAAGGAAAAACATAATAGCTAATTTACTTCTCTGTTGAGGTATTCTGGTCGTGTTCTTTGTAGAACGTCTTAGCATTTTGGTTCAGAAACTTTTTGAGCATGAAAACCCAGTTTAAGGTCATACCACACCATGTCGTTTGGATTCAGTTATGACTTTGACTAGGCCATGTAAAAACCTTAATATTATGTTACTTTTCTGCAAAGCAGAGAGGTTGACTTGCTGGAATACCTCAAATTACTGTTAAAACCATCTATAAGAAAGCTTAAATTTTTGCTGTTGCTCCTAAAGGTATATTCACAGCGAACACAGGTTAGCTCTCCTGGTGTCGGTCAGTTTACAGTTCGACTCTTACTCACAAACAAACTCAGACACCATGGCAACATTCTGCAAAGCTGCCTTCATGCATCATCTAATAGAAATGGGCCTATCTGCTTGGTAATGCTCCTTTAGTTTATTTAAATGACACTGGCAGACCTCGATTTTACCAGTTTTTTTTGCCAGTTGCCTCACCTGCTCTTAGAGCCCAGAGAACTTCCGTCTCTCAAGCATCCAGGCGGACGGATCAACCTTTATGGAGTTTTTGACTAAACAAAGCTTAGTTCCCACTGCGCTCCATCATCCTTCAACACAACTAACCACATCTAATCCCTGTTTGAATCATGCAAATTGACAGAGATGGTCAAAGCTCTAAACTGCTACGTAATTTCACTTCGCTGTACTCACAAATCCATGTCGCTATTCCACTTCACTCCAAGCGGCCAATTTGCTTTGCTCAAAACACATCCTTTGCATGTCTGACCATCAATGTGCTCCTCGAACCACCCTTACACTTGCCGCATTCCCTGTTTGGTGTAAATGCACTTTAAAAAAAATTTCCACAAGAATCTTGGGAGTCATCAAGTTATGTGAGGCAGAACGTTTGGCTTTTTGGTCAACAGTATTTTAAACTCTTCCTTGGATGCCATTTTCTCCCAGTCTGTTTATGTTCGCTAAACCATGAACATTGACCTTAACTATGCACTGAAGTCTGCAGTGGTTCAAACTCTTTTTGTCTTTAAACCCCTCTTGGAGTAATTTTGGTAATCCAGCAGCTTCTAAACTCTGTTTCATGTTTTCTACGTTTATAAATAATGGATCTAAATGCTATTTTATAAACAGTTAAAATGATAAATGTCAGTTACTTTGTTTCTTGATTAAAAAAAAAACTGCTTTTGCTAAGAACCTTTAACCTACTTCATGCTGTCAGACAGGTTCTTTTTGTGCCATCTATCTAGCTGTCTGGGTGTCTGTCTAATGTTCTTAATGGTCATTTGCACACATATAGTAATAAAAATATTATGTAAATGTGTTAATAATACAATTTTAAATGGATGCTTGTCCTCTAAGCATGGCTTTAATGTGAGGTTGTGTGTGTTTAGATCCGTTGGCTCCCACCTGCAGATGGAACTCCTCAGGGATGGAAGTCCAGACAGTTCTGCTGAAGTATGTGTGAGTAACAGCATTCATATGCAAACATATACACACATATACTAAACCCCTCTCTACTTACAGTAAATGTGAGTAGCAAGAGAAAACTACAACAGTAAATGTTTTGACACTTTGTTTAATCAGGTGCAGAAATATTCCCAAACACGTTCCAAATTTCTCAGTATGTTAGTACATTTTTTTTTTCTTTTGCATTCAGACCTCACATGAAAAATCTCCTTCCTGCCGACTCCCAAAAAACTAACCAGCTAATTGGTCTCGTATCTGCTGGTCGACTTCAAACACAAAACACGCGAGTCGCCGGCAGAAAACACTATCCTGTTAGAAGTAAATGTGGGAGTATAACTCCTGGTGGGTCATTGAAACCTCTTCCACTCCTCACGCATCATCATCAGAGATGAAAGGCACGATCTGAAGGGGAACTCCGTTATTTTCACACACATATCCAACCCCCACCATTGCATCTCTCTCACTCAGGTCACATGGCTCCGCAGGGTCGACTTTTCTCATTGATGTTTATGGTTCATCTCGGGCATCAAAAGCAGCGAGTCAAACAGAATTCACAATGAGAGTGTCAGCGCTGATGGTTGGATAAAGAGGAATGACTAGAGCTCAGCAAATATGACTAAAATGTTAATACAAGGTGCTTTGATTGAGAGTATGAGTACTACAGCAAGTTGTTGAACTCATTCAGTATGTTTACTTAATTACTAGACTTAGACAAATGTATGTTGTCATTTTGTATACAAAAAGTGTAATCAAAAAGAAATTTCGTTTGGAACAGCTCTAGACAATTTCATACTTTAAAGTGCAGCCTTGAAAACAGTAATAAATACATAAAAAATAGTAATAGAGCAAGATGGAGCACTTTTACTTTGGTATTTCTAAAAGCTCCATTTTGTAAAACAGCGAATATTTTCCTCTCCAGAGCTGATGGTTTTTACAGTTCAGATGCTTTTTACTTGGTAACAGATAATGAAACAGAGAGGGGGATTTCCTTTCCTCATCTGTGTTTTGAAGGTATGTCAAAGGCTATTGACAGGAGGGTTCATTAAAAAATTATATTTGGAATTTAGCCATGAACATAACTCTTGAAGTTTCTTTTTTAAGACCTCAAATCTGGACCTTTTTTTTTTTTTAAGCTTGAGAGATCATCAGTCCCCGTTTCCACTCAGTGAATACCACTTATCTGATCAAGCATCAGGTTCATTCTGGTAAAATGTAATTTGTGAATTCACAAACCTCGTGTCAATTCCTCTTGCTTGCAAGGTAATTGTGAACTGCGGCACTGTTGCAATAATCTATTCTGCTAAAGATAATCATATGAAGTAGTTTTTCAAGACATTTGTGCTTCAATCTTGGAAGTAATAGGTCGAGTCTGTTACTGTCTTTGAAGGTTAATGCCTCTGAGGGTTTCAGGCCTGAGTCCATAAATACACACAGATTGAGAACCTTATTGGTGGACACCGGAGACACCAGGAAGCAGGACAAAAATGCATTTACTATTTTGATAATGAATAAAAAGACTGGTTATAGAGGCTTTAACGCTGTTGACATCAACGGTGACATATGAATTTACAAATCGTTCCTTTTATTTTATACGTCCGCCTCCCTTGACTATTTTACCCCTTCCTTGACTAACACAGCATTTGCTGTGGTTTCCTTTTTTAACAGTAAATGCCACTGCTCATAAAACCCTTTTGAACAACGTGAAGAAAAACACATTCAGTGTGCTATTCAAACATAGAAAGTTTGTCCTTTTAAGTCTTACTTTTTAGCCCTTTTAAAATGAATGTAAAGCAGTTTATCAAAAATGTATTTTGTGTTTATTTCCAAGCATCTCTATGCTTGTATTGCTTTCCCTAGTTTCAGGCTGTCAGGCTGTTCTACCTATTACTTGGCGAGTGCTCCTCATGCTACTTGTGGAATGTTGTTTTTTTTTTTACCTGAAAACAAGAGTTAGTATTAATATTAGCCTTCAATCTATGCCAGATTAGAAAATAATCTACGCATTCAAGGAAACACACAGGAAGACTTCAGTTTTGGGAATGCCTTGTTGCTTTCAAATTACGACTGTAATGATCTTCATTTGTTTTACACAGTAAAACTGCTTTAATTGCTGCTAAGCTTATAAAAGGTGTCGGTAAGTTTTTATGCATTTTAATTATTCAGCTAGACAAATTGGCATAGGCAGCAAAAAAGATTGAATCTGATCCTTTTGAAAATTAAAATAAGATAGAAGATGCAAAATCCCTTTAAGCATCTGTGATATAATTCATGCTGCATTGCCCTGTTATTAATTTGAAATGGTAGGTTAAAGGAACATAGTTTTAAATTCCAGAGTTTTGCACATCTTCCACCTTTTGGTGACAAGTTGAAATGCAACCAGTATTATGCGAAAGCATGGGAGAAGAGAAAAAGCACTGCATTGTGCCATTGCAATGCATCTTTTTCCTCTGAAAGGAAAAGGTTTTCTGAGGTAGAAAATGTATAAATATATATAAAAATAGTTGCAATGTTAATCATAACAATTAATAATAATAGAGACACTCAACATGGCTATTAAGAATTACACAGTTTGCAAATCTGTGTAGCCTGTTTTCTCTTGCTAATGCTCCAATGGCATTCACGATAAAGCTTCGTTAACGAGAGCGTGCAATGTGACATACACACACCCAGAGAATACGACTTGAATCACTCTCATGAACTAACTATAGGAGCCTATAAAGGGCAACTGTAGTAGATAGAGGCAAACTCCTTCAACTTGTCAGGCAAGGTAAGAGCATGTATCTTTGAATTTGCACAATGCTCATTTAAAGGTATAGTGGAGGAAGACCCGCCCTCTCACTTAAAAAAAAAAAATGGATATGCACAACCCTGTACCCTCTCCAGAGAGGAAACGCCTATTAAACGTGTGCAAGAGCGTGCACGAGCCTATTTCTCCTGGTGCACGCTCTGTTTAAAAGTTGCTGTTTGCATCGCTCATGCAAGCTTACTTTCAAACAGAAGATTTGCAATTTCTCCACTATGTCAGACTCGCCACCGGTAAGTGAAAATGGGGACGAGCACGTATGACGGCCTTACGTAAACATATCACAAGAATCTTTGACAATTAGGAGGACCACTTATTTTGATGAACCATCCAAAAAACAACATCCTCCACTATACCTTTAAGTGAATTTGTTCCACTTATTTCCTTTCTGATCCATTTGGTTTAATTGCCGAACATAAACTGCATTATCTCATAATGTACTTGTATTAATTGTCATAATATCCACTGAGTATTATGCTGGCAGAAGATCAGGTAATATTGTTGCAACGCTGAGAAGCTCAGAGAAAGAGTGTTTAACGTTTAATGCACCTGTATGTAAGGGAAAGATTACCATGCCCACACACTTGCAATAACCATACGAAACACTGGATTGTGTTGAGAAAAAACAGCAGATATTAGGACTTATTTGTCATTTTATCAAGGCATGTCAGGATGAAATACATTTTTTAATTTAGAACCTCTCATTGACATTTCCGCACTCTAACAAACAACACTTTGGAGAATTATAAAACCGAACTGAACAGAGAGACAGAGGACGTGATGAGAAAGCTGGTAACACTGGATATGCTCTGACAAGCACTTAGGTTCGTAGGAGCTGCTGGAAGCTCAGTTTTTTTATGACCGTTTATTAAAAAAAAATGTTATTGTGGGGCTTTATTTAAAGTAAATTACATTGGAATTAGGTTAGTGGATTGGCACGCGGTACTAGGAGCACTTCCAATAAGTACTTGGATACGTTGGTTACATTTATGTTTTGCTGATGTGTTTGCAGAAAAAAAAAGGAACGAAAAAAGGAAACCAGAAAGCAAAACACTGAAAATCCCCCCCTGATAGTTTGTGTGTTTGTGTGAACGCACACGGCGCCAGTCTCTGTCACCTCCCTCCAGTGTCTTGAGACAGGAAGAGACATGTTCCCCCCCTCGGCTCCCCTTTGGGAGTGGATGGGAGGTGGCAGGAGTAAGGAGGCTAACATTCATTGAGCTGTTGATTGGTGCTATCCCTCCCTTGTCTCCTTCTTACCCTTTTTCAACATGAATTTACTTAAAGCTTTTAAAGACATTGCCTAAAGAATAAAAGCGTTTTTGATGAGCTGAGGTTTTTGGATTTAATCTCCATTGAGGGAAGGGGAGTTAAACAGGGAGGGGCTTAGAGGAAATAATTACTTCTATCAAACCAGGAGGAAGTCATTTGACCAGTAACTCTGCCCCAGTGGATATTAACCCCGTCGTTGAATCAACTTCCCTGCATCCGGCCTGCAGAGGAGGGTGATGGAGAGCAAGCATAGTCAGCCAAGATTATTGTGATAATTACCAACAATTGCTGCTGAAACATTCACAGGGCAGTAACCTGATTGTGCAGAATGTGGCAGAATAACATGTATAAAAGATAAGGATTTTTGAGATACCAATTTTTATTTATAATATAGATATACTAATTCAGCTTCACTTAATGGCATAAGTAAATCACTTGGTTATTATTTTTTTTGGAAAACCATTTGTTTTTTCTGGTGTTTTGTTTTATTTTGAAATCCACTGTTAGTTAGCAAGCCAATTCGAAAAATGGACAAGACTACGGCAAAACAGTTCCTCCACCACACTTAACTGTGAGCATGAGAAGCTTTTAACCTATTTATCCTGGTTCATATAAATCTACCGGAGGGTTTTGGCTCTTTTCTTCCTTCATTTGTCAGAATTCAGTTCATTTAAAGGTTTTTATTTTGGCTAAATGCCAACATTGTATAGTTCTAGAAGAGTAGCAGTGTCTATATAGTAATCTAAAATAAAAAAAGAAATTAAAAAAAAGAAATATCCATCTTTGTCCCATACTGACTTGATAAAACTAAGACGAATAATAAATAATCTATGAGTTATACAGCATAGGTTTTAAGTATGTGATAATATAATTGAATGAAATGAATGTTATATAAAAGTAAATAGTAACATATTCACTAAGAAACAGAAGCATTTTGAATTGCATATGTATGTCACCATACTTTTTCATTAATCTGTTAAATGCCATGTTTACTTCTCTTTATACTTTTACTGTATAATATATTATATACTATATATTACTGATTAAAAAGGAAGAAGAAATAGATTTTGGTTGAGATTTTAGTCTAATTTCAAGATTTTTCTCCAAAACAAATACATTTTTGGAAATCAAGGGCGTCATTTTTCAAAAAGGATCATAATAATATGCTGTAAATTAGGATTTTTTTTTAACAGATCTTCAAAAATGAATGGTGGTAACTTTAAATTTAGAGTAAAAAAATAATTTCCCCCACAAAACCTGACAAAACCCACAAAGTATTCACCAAATCTTTAAAACCTCTGTAACGATGAACTACCAAGGAATGTTTGTTTTTATTGCAATGATTGAAACAAACCATAACTCACCATCATTGTTTATAGGTAGAGATAAACATTAATGAGATAGGAATTTGTGAAGATTAATCCAGGCCATTTTTTTGCTCTTCTATGTAGTTTTTACTTTAACCCTTAAACATTTTTTCCAACCACTTGACTTGGATTAAAACCAGAGGAGAAAATAAAAGATAAAAACTGAGAAAGACTGAAATGATAGCTGGAGAATGAGACAGTTAGGCTTGTGTATTATTTTATCCATAGAGTAAACATCCTCAATACAAATCCCATGTTTACTTAATACAACCATGAAGCTTATGTTTACCACCAGCAAGCTCGTTGTTTAGTTAACCTCCCTGCTTAGTTTGTCCCTGATATGGTGCAGCTTTGCAAACATCTCCTTGTTTTTGTGTTCGTTGTGAATGTAAAAAGAAAAAAAAAAGAAATCCACAGTTATTTGTTATCTTGAGCTCCTCCAGCAGTATTACTAATCGACACACTAAGCTTTCTGGGAAAAATTCTTGTCACGCAGTTTTTTTTGCTACAAAACAACACAAATTACTGTAAGTCCTTGTGCTTTCATTGTGATTTAACAGCAGGTAATATATCATTCAAAAGGTGCTTTTCTCATTCTTTTTCTCTTTTTTTCTTTTTTTATAAAAAAAACAAACCAGATAAAGTGAAAACCAAAAGAGAACTTTTTGGCCTAGTTGCAAAATATTATAGTAGTATAGTAATATAGAGATTTAAAAAATGAAAATGTTTAAACAAAAATTAGAAGTTAAAAGAAACAATATAAATATGTTCATAATATATGAAGTTTAGGTGAACGCTTGCAGTTGATGGGTCAGTGCTGGTAGCCTTTCCTATGACTCGTACCCATGAAATAGGGTACGAGTCATAGCCCTCATCCATAAAAAGGTTGGTGACCCCTGCTCTATAGGTTATTGATTAACTGTGTGTCAGGTCTATCCCTGGGCTAAACCACATGTTATTACCAACTGTAAGGAGAAACATTCTGGTGAACCTGAATGATTACTTTAAGTCTAACTCTACTAGGGGTCTGAATCATTTGGATCTTTACTCTGTTTGTGTGTGTGGTGTAAAATGAATGTCACACATGACTCTAGACCAGGGCTCTGCTACCTTTAGACACTTGACAACAGCTTATCATAGCTTAAAATGATAAGGAGCCACCTAATGTGTGGTAAAATATACTGATATAAACAGATGCCTGGTAGTGTGCTGTTAAGTATTTTTTGTTTTGTTCCCAAGTGGGGTCGCGAGGGGTGCTGGTGCCTATCTCCAGCTGTCTATGGGCAAGAGGGGGGTACACCCTGGACAGGTCACCAGTCGATCGTAGGGCAACACAGAGACAAACAAACTCACACCTAAGGGGACTTTAGAGAAGCCAATTAATGTAACAGTCATGTTTTTGGACTGTTTGAGGAAGCCAGAGTACCTGGAGAGAAACCCACCCATGCTCAGGGAGAACATGCAAACTCCATGGATCCCAGGAATCAAACCCAGAACCTTCTTGCTGCAAGGCAGCAGTGCTCCACTGAGCAGCCCTAAGTATTTTTTTTCCAGTGACTAATTGTGTTGAATCTCCAAAATAATTTAAATCTCAATATACTATAAAATAAAATACAGCTAATATAAAGTAGGTAAAAGTAGGTAAAATATGATGATGTGGCAGACTGGAGATGTATAAAATGCCTTTTTTAACTATTAATCTGGGCCACTTCCTGAGAGGTGAGCCCAGAGGCAAGCAGCTGCCATT
>NW_015150619.1:98173-121375 GCF_000732505.1 Cyprinodon variegatus
GTTCCAAAAATTTCAGCAAAACATAAAAAAATGCATTCTCTTTTTTCTTTAATTTGAATCCCTTAATTTAAAACGGCACGATGAATCATTTGTAAAAGGCCAAATTCTTTGGTAGATACTTATTGTATATACGTTTTTTCTCTGTTAAAAAGGTCGCATAATGATTGTGGCTCTAAACAAGTTCTATGAGCTGTAAAAAAAAATGGCTATTTGGATTGTAAAGGTTGCAAACCCCTGCCCTAGATATCATGTATGTAGCATGATGCTGCCACCACCGTGTTACAGTTTTGGGCAGACTATTCTGTATATAAAAACTGTTTTATAAAAACTTGCTAAAATATTTATAAACTATTTTTTTTCCTACACCAATATAAACTACTTTATGACTTAAAGCCGCAATAGTAAACAATAATAATATCTAATATCTACCTCTGCATTTAACCCATCTCCTTGGGGAGCAGTGGGCTGCCTTTGTGCAGCGTCCTGGGAGCAGTGTGAAGTTAAGGGTTTTGCTGAGGTACCCAGAGTGGAGGCTGTGCGGATTGAACCGGGCAAGGCAAGGCAAGGCAAGGCAGGTCAAATTTATTTGTATAGCGCAATTTAGTACATAGATAATGCAAAGTGCTTTACATGATTAAAATATAGGAAAATAAAAAAGAATCAAAGCAAGTAGGAAAAAATAAATAAATAAAATAAAAAATGCAGAAACAAAAAATAATGTTAAAAACTGTTGAACTAAAGAAAATAAGAAAGTTGAACTAATGATGTTTCAGTTGAACTATTTAACTAGAACAGTCGAAGGCAATCCTAAACAAATGGGTACTTGCAACCTTCTCAGAAAACTGGTGCACTGCTGTTTTTCTCTGGAAAAAAATTGAATTCTAGATCAGTTGTTTTTTTCTTGAAAAAAGTGCATTTGGATTGAGGAGGTAAAAGATACATTTTGCCAATGGAACGAGACAATTTACATTTAAAATAGGAAAAAAAACTATTTCAGTATTTTATTTCAAGTGCATATTATCTAAATATCAGAGTAAAAATACTGTATTCAAACCATTGGCAAACTATCTAATTTACCTACTCAAATTAAGGATAAATACACTTAACTTAAGAAATGTTTCGTTATTTCTAGATCTTTTTTCCAGTGTAATCACTAGGCTAACACTCCCCTCAATTAAAGATAATTACAAATTTAATTGTTGTAAAGACGTATGCAAGGCAGTGTATTGTTTGTGAACTACTGTGTTTTATGTGGGAGACGTCTTGGAAAAGCAAAAGCCTGTAATTTATTACAAACGTTCAATGTGTGTGTTTTTGAAGTGGGAGGTGAATCCTGTGTAGAAGTCAGCAGTATGAGGAGGTTTGTTTTGGGTCAGCAGGTGTCTTGGCATCTGACTAACTGGTCACAGACAGCGAAAACAGGCAGCTGGAAACATCCTGGTGTGCAGGATTCTTTAACCGTAAGCTGTCCTAATCACCAGGACTTTGGAGGGAAGCATCTTTTGGAGAAGTACTTTTACTGCCTCCTCATCCTCAAACAGAAAGCTACTGACATTTTGAAGTAGATTAAACTTTTAGCTTTGTGTTCTAATACGCGGAGCTTTGTCATTCCTCTGAAACCGTATGGAGCCAAATTGCATTTGACATTCATGCTCAGGAAAAGAGCTCGCTCCAAAGACAACCTAATAGTGGACGTTAATGTGTAGTGAACTGCAGGGAAAGGTAATCCGGATTTTCCATCTGACAGGACATGCTGGGAGGGAGTGAGGTGGGTGTGAACCCCTATCATGCGGGCTTGTGTGTGACCCTGTGAGAGACCATACGTGTGTGTGCGTGTTGTCTGGCTGCCTGCCCTGAGGAGGTTTTTGGCCAATAGCCTGACAAAACCAGTGGTTCCTGTGCGATGTTGGTGTAACGCCAATTGAAGGAGAGCTTTGGGCCAGCTGGGGCCCTTTCTAATAAGGAAGTGGGATTTTATTCCTCCATCCCCCTGCTGACACACAGACACACAAACACACAGAAGCATAACACTGTAGCTGCATCAGACCTCAGGAGCTGCATGTCGGCAGCTGCATTCACCACCCGCCCCCCCAGCAGCTATTGCTGGGAAGTAAACACAGCTCAGGACTGAAGGTTTTTCCTCAGATAAGATAGCGGTCGTTTCTGTTTGCCTCGCAGCATTGCTTGAATTGTAAACGGACCATTTGAGTGTGTCTAAAAGCCTTACTTTCCACTTGATACAAAATCCCCTTTATGCCCAGTTTTGAAAGCTGTTAAGAAATATGAAACTGTTTTCAGTATTGTCAGGTATAGGGTAAAAACAAGAGAGGATAAAAAAACATTTTTCTATCACCTTTCCGAATCAAAATCAGATTTAATCACTAAGTTTATGCACACAAAACTTTGAATTCCACTTTGAATTCAAAATATAAGTATAAATAAAAAATTTTTTTTATATAATCAGAGAAGTAATATTTGAAATCTTGTTTGCAATAAAGGAAATTCATGGTTGGATTGATGCAAATATACATGTTCTGTATCTGGGCTCTTTGATTAGAAACCATCTCTTTGGGTGTCTGCAAGCCATAAAGGTAAAAGTTTACACAGCTTTAGTCCAGGGTGTGTGGGATCTACAGAGATGTTAGCTGCCTAAATTCTGACCTTAAACTTAAACCACTCCTGAATCATTTCCCGATGATCCTCTCCTGTTTTCTGGAAGATCAAAACCACACAGTGATGAACAAATACAGGAGAGACCAAGATGACCATCAGCTCCGGTAAAAGGCTGCTGTTCTTTAATTGCCGCAGTAATTCAAATCTCTGCCAGGGTTTAAAGTGAGGTCCTGGTGTGCAATTGTGGAGGTGGTGCATGTTGGAGTGCAGCTCCAGTTTCTCAAAGGATTTTATTACCAGAGAAGTCAGTGTTATAAGACAGTAAACATCTTAAAGCCCTGCTTACATCGGTTGTTTACAAATGTTCCATGTCACACTGACTGTGTATAGAGAGGCTCTGACTATGCAGGGTGAGCAGATCCTGAACTGTGCAGATTTTTTGACTTCTTCTTTATTCCCCATGAGTTGAAACACTGTCCCAAATTTGACTGGGACATATTATGAAAAATTACTTAAGAATAAAACAACCAGTGTGGCTAGAAAGCACACTTCATGACCAGACTGTTGCTGGATTTCAAACCAGAACAAATAGAGGATATTAATAGATCTATTTTAAAAATATAATGGCAACTGCATTTAAATATAAGGAAAATGCAGCAATAAAGGCTGTTTGATGGTTTATATAAGTACTGGATGATTTAGAGAACTTCATGCAATGTTTGCCAAAGTTTTTTTTTCTTTCAATTTTTTCTTAAAGAGGGGAGAGTGATAAATTGCCCCCTACAGAAAATATGTCGGGTTTAATCATCCCCATTGACTCTCAATGAGCGCTTAACGCCACAACCTCTTGTGACCCAATTTTCTGTCGGACGCAAAATCTGATTCGTTGTGTTCTAGGCTTAACACCAGCATTTGGGCGGGCCATTTGAAGCAGGAGGGATCATCTCAGAGTTCTTGATGTTCTGGCTAGAATTTGTGCCCAGTTGGTTTGCACAACACAGACATTGTCGGGTGTAGTTTTCAAGCTCCAGTTGCTTTTACAACCTGCACTAGAAAGAAAAAAGCAAAAACAAAGGATAACATGTTTTTATATAACACAGACAGTTTTGAAAAAAGCCTTATAAACCATAAGGAACCAACCTTAATTCTAGGGATGCACAATATAATCGCCCCCCTATCGGTATCGGCCTGTATCGGCCTTAAAACTGAATATCGGACATCGGCCACCCCACCGATATTTAACCCGATATTTGATCAGCTTCTGAGCTTCTAAAGTCTAAAAAAAAAAATACTATTTCTTCTTCTTCCTCAAAAACTTCTTTTTTACAGACTTAAAAACTTCTAAAGACGACAGAAAAAATATTGATACATTAAAATATCACAATATCTTCATATGCTGATATATTGCCATTTAAAAACACCATATCAATCTCTTTTACTAATGAAATATTGCTATATGTCATCGTTATGCTACGAAATCCCCCGAAATTTCACGAAATTTTGCCATATTTTTATATGTTGATATATTGACGCGGTATCTATCTATTTTACTAACAAAATCTCACAAGAATTTGCAAAGCATCACGAGAGTTTGTAACAGAACGATGAAATTTCACGAGATTTTGAAAGTAAAATAGATCGATACCGCGTTTTTAAAAATCTATTTGATATCAGCATATGAAAATATATTTGAGTATATTATTTTGTTAGAAATGGATAAGTGTTAGAAATGGATAACAAAACTGCTATTTTCAATGACTACTTATTTTTGTCCAGCTTTAACATCGGTATCGGTTATCGGCTACATGAGTTTTAAATTTAAAATATCGGCATATCGGATATCGGCCAAAATCCCAATATCATGCATCCCTACTTAATTCACATATGTACAGTTTCTGGGACAAATGTGTGGCATAAACCTTTCTAGCCTCAAGTAAACTCTAAGTACCCTTTCTGTACTTACCCTGATTGTAAACAGTTTAATAAAAGGAGATTCGTGACGTATTAAAGCAGTCTTGCATGATGTCAGATAAATGTCAGTTAGATAAAGTTAAAGTACATTTTTAAAGTTTAAGCTATAATTGTAGAGTTGCACATTTGAGTCTAGCACACCTTTTCAGAGGAGTCCATGTTCCACCTAATGGCTATAAATTGTTGAGGTGCAAAGCAGGCATAGAACATCAACCTCTCTGCACCACAGTTAACAGATGACGTAAGTTGTCAGTGCTTAAATTCTGTGTTTGTTCTCAATAAACATCTTTTCTTACATTAGAGCCAAACATCTCTACCTTGGCCTTTTTTTTCCCCTCGCTCCCTCAAAGGCAGCTCTGGAAATCTTCAGCTGTAGCTTTGTGTTCACATATTTCTGATTTACCCAACTGATCAAACTGCCAACACTTGAAATGAAGAAACTTGAATGCTTTTGTTTTTTTGTTCACATAAATCCAAGAGTGTGCTATTTTTAACAAAATAATCCAAACAATTGTTTCCAATATCATGGTTGAAATCAGTTACTTGTTGGAATTTCATGCTTAAATGATTTATCCAGGCTTCTATTCATTTTGTTCACAGCACACAATCAAATACCGTTGATAACAAATGAGGACATTTGTTACATGAGAATATGTACGGAAACAGCCCGTGCATTGAGGAGAAACCCAGTCTCCCCCTCCACCTCGTCTCAAACAATGCTTGTTTACCTATCTAACATTATAAATCAGGGCCAAGTTATTGGATGTAACATATTAAGCCTGAGATTTACTAAACCTGTCCCTAATCTGTGCAGACGTGTTCAATGATCAACTCAATCTTTAACCTTGGCGGCTCAGCCTGAACAAATAGGGTGATGTGAAAGCATGCGTCGCATCAGGTTAGCCAAGCGGCTGTGTAACGCATCGATTCCCTCATCCCCGATTGAACGCACAATGGGACATCAGTTAGTCCAAGCATACTTACTCTCTTAAAACAGAAAACATTGTTCTCAGGAAGAACTTTCGAAGTCTGCTTTCTCTCAGTATCAGTCAGCCTCTTTCTTTCTCAAAAGGTCATGAATGGTTCTGTAGTTGTTTATTGTTCTAAGGAGTCACCCGAAATTCTTCTGCAGTCTCAGAGAGACCTCTATTTTTAGCAGTACATCTGGTGAGGGTGACTTGGTTGTCTGACCTTTTTTTAATGTTCTGCTGGTCGGGGAAAGCACAGATTGTTTAGGAGAAGCTTGACATAAGTACTTAAGACATCCTGTGTGGCAAATGTTAGGTTTGGGCTTGAAAGATTTATAGGGAAACAAAAGGAAGGAGCAACGATGCTACAAGTTAACAGCAACTCACCAATCAGATAGATTTCATTTTCTTGGAAAACAGTTGAGTATATCCAGGATATTGCACAACCTCAGGCTTAAACACAAACACACAAAAAATCCCCTTTGTCCAATGAGTAATAACCTTTCCAGCAAAAGACATCCACGTAAAACAGACATTGTGGTGCATTTAGTCGCTTTTAATTTAATTTTTTTTTTTTTTTTTTACAATTAAGTTAGAAGCAATTTTATAACTGACACAATCTGTTAAATGTAGGAACAAAGAAGCAGGTTTAGTATTTCCTGTAATGCAGCTCCACTAAAATTACAGATGTGAATTTTCTGACCAACTGACATTGATTTTGCTATGACAAATACCAATTTTGGCCACTGCTGTAGGCAACAGCGTGTTTTTTTTTAAATAATATATATATATATACTTTTTTTTTTTTTATTAAAAAAAGACAAAGTAAAACCTAGTTAAACCTGCTATTTGCTGAAAGTCTCCCTCACTAACTAATGTCACTATGCTAATTTCGAAAATGCTAATGTTTGCCATTGCAGTATTTCCATTTTATATTGCAAATACATTTAAAATTGTACATGAATACTTTTGTTCACGCAATAAATCTTAAAAACAACCCAGTAGCAGTGGATGTTAACATTTCTATGAGATATAACCATATTTTAGCCATGGCTCTTTTGATCATCGTCACAGACTAAATGTAGATAAAAGATACTTCTTCCAGTCTTATTTTTCTTCTTTTTACAAGGTAGTAAGGTCCAGTTGCAAAACACATGATTTGCGTGATGCACAAAGTGTTTCCGTTGAAGTTTTGCAAAATACGATAATTTCGATGCAAAATATTTCTACTGAAAAACATGGAGTTTTTTTTTTTTTTAAAAATAGCTATATTGCCGTTTAGCTAACTCATTTTCTTAATTACCGTTTACACAATTGATGGTTAATGGAAACGCGGCTAATTATTTGCAACCTGAGTAAACATCTGACATGGCTTGTAAAGAATAAAGGAAAGAATAAAGGAAGGTAGACCCTTAAAAATAAAAATGGAGTATTTTCACGAATTTTTGAAAAAAAAATGCACATGCACAACTCTGTGCGGTTCCCCGGAGGGATTGCCCATCAAATGCGTACGAGAGCGTGCACGAGCCCATTTCTCCTTGTGCAAGCTCTGTTTAAAAGTTGCTGTTTGAGTCGCTCATACAAGCTTACTGTGCTGAAGAACATTTGCAGTTTTTCACTCTGTCAGACTCGCCACCAGTAAGTGAAAGTTTGGACGACCATGTAGGACGGACTTATGTAAAAATATCTCCAGAATGATTGACAATTAGGAGGACCACTTATTTAGATGATCCACCTGCAAAATGAACATTCTCCACTATACTTTTAAATTGCTTAATTAACGCATGCTAAAACCAGATTCCACTATGCGTTTCTGAGCATATTTAAGGTGTGCAAAGGTAACTAAAAGGTCCTCATGTGTTTTCTTCACTCCTAAGGTTCCTGATGTGTGATGGTGGCCGTGGCCGGCTGTGACGGGCGTTGCTGTTTGCCTCTTCTATTAGAAATTAGAAGGGCTGACCTGATTCCAGATCCTGCAGCAGCGTACCGTCGGTGAGTTTTTGTTTTTTTTCCTCCACTGATTTCAACAGGAGAGGACAGTTAGGTGCTTAGGTGTAGATCTCACCTAGCCACAAAAAAACATCCAACAAAGCAGTTTACATCTGCGCTGTCCGAATATGTAACATTGTTTTCGTGTAAAAAGATAAAAAGTGTCACACCTCATACATCTTCTGGCTCCAAGATAACCAGCAGATATTTTTAACACTGTCAGCTTCCATCTGAACTGGTTTGAGCTTGTTTTAGTCAAGAGAAAAGAAATGAATATAGTCAGACTAGATGCATTACAGTTAGAAATAAGTATACCCTCTGTAAATGATCTTATATAAAAGGTCTCTCCCTAATTTACTAAGTTCCTTAATGCACCCCAATGCTTTCAGATACCTTCAGATGTCATTAGTAAATGGAGTCTAGTTGTCTGTGAGTCAGTCTTAATATGTAGATTATGGTTTTACAAGATTTCATTAAAAGTTAACTTTTGTTTTACAGTTATAGAATATTTGTGACGCGTGGTGGGTATTTGTATGTTTGGCATTTTTATGCTGAGTCTGATTTTTAGCAGTGACATCAAAATAGGTGAAAGATAATAATAATTTATCTTTATTGATCTCACATTAGAGAAATTTACCTCTGCATTTAACCCATCCCCTTGGGGAGCAGTGGGCTTCCATTGTGGGGCGCAGTGTTCGGGGTTAAGGGTCTTTTGCTCAGGGAGCGGCACTGTGGCTCGAACTCCAATCTCTATGCCCTAACCACTAGGCTGCCACTCCCCTTCATAAATAGATGAAGGCAAACACAGGACTATTCTATTAAATGTCTGTTAAAAGCGTTAAAAGACTCAAGATGTGCTGAGATTAACAGCAGAACGACCCGAAAATGTACAGCCAAATCAATGATGGAATGATTTACACCCAAACCTCATTATTGGGAGATGGTGTCGTGACTCATTGATGCTCCACATCCAGTCTGACTGAGCTTAAGCTATTTTGAAATTTGGATCAGCAAGCTTTTTAATTTGTATAAAGTTTACTATCTGAGGTGGGAACACTTCTCCAGGAAGCTGTAAAACCGTACAGTTTAAAGGGACGCTTCAGTCTTTTTACTCTGTGTTTTTCAGATGAAACTTGGTTCTGTCTTCCACAGAATTTATTAGAAATTAAGGGGAAAATCCAAGACAAGACTTCAGGCCATGTCTCTTTATTACAGTGTCTGCTTCTGTGTATGATTTTATGGCTTCTTGAGAAACTATGTGATCCAGCTCTGCATGATCCCCTTGTGTTTTCATTAGTGTTTAAGCTGCAATATGCAGAATCCATGACAGTCTTATCCTTTTTTTTCTGTCTTTCCTCTCTTAGGCAGCAGCAGCCTTATGGGCTTCAGGACATACTAGACCCCAGCCTCCATCGCACATCAAGCCCCACTCCCGACTCCCCCTCCTTCCCGAAGTCTTTGCTACTCTCTTTGTTTTTTGTTTTTTTATACTGTTACATACTCGAGCTTTGCAGGCAGCACTTCTGCTACTCCTCCTCTGAGACGTATGGTGGAAACGCCCTGTGTTTACCGATGCTTCCTGCGCAGGCAAACGTACCGAAAGACCAACGCAGGAGAGTTGTGGAAGTGTGGCTAAAGTGCAAACGAGTAATGTTATAATACTAGAATTATTAATATTCTGTATATCATTCATATCAATGTTATTATAATAAATACATGTTGAAGCATGAATTTGCAAAAAAAAAAAAATCAAAAATAAATAAAAGATTCAACAATGCTGTACATTTTTAGATATTTTAAAGAAAAACAAAAAGGTATTTTTGTAATCAAGACAACGTTGAAATGTTTCGATCGGTTCATGTTGTGTATGAGAAATTCTCCTACCTTTTTATTTCAATTTGTTTGCCTCTTTTATGTTTTCGTGCCATTTGTAAAATAACAAGTCGCCCTTCCATACCAAAGCAGTCATCGGTTTAACTTGTCTTTTCTACACAAAGTGGATTTCTCTTTGCTTTTTATTTTTTATAGTGCTGAGCTAAATCAGCGGTCCCTTTTCACCCTGTATGCTGTCATAATGTGCAAGAAGAGGCATCAACAGGATTAAAGCCATCGCTGGTGAAAGTAAAAAGTGACCCCAGAGATGACAGCGAGTGGCAAAACTCAACTCCACTATTATTAGAAATCTTCTTTATTTTGTAGCAAGAGGACAATAGCAAAGTACAGAGAAACAAAAGACCAAAGGCTTTTTTTTACACTGGTGCGCATTTTAGAATTCAATTTCTGACTGCTTTGTAGTCCTTGGTCTGATTTTCTTATGAAGTACGACATAATTATTTATTTTTTTTTGCTGCATATCCCTGTTGGTGTCACTCCAAAGAGTCTTTTAGCTTCTGAAAGAATTTTTCCACTTGAAGCATTTTGTCTCTTTTGTCTATTTTAAGGAAGCTGGTTTGATTGGACTTGCTTTTGGCAAGTTTTAATTTGCATATTAATGATGGAGGTGGAAAAAAAAAACAAGAATAATTCCTGATTTGATGTCTTTTTGCAATAACATCCGCTGTGCAACATATCATGGACTGATCATGTTTGTGTAACCTTTTTAATGGCAAAATAATCAACTTTGTCCCATTTGTGCAAAACTCTTAACGCTTGTAATCAATTCTTGTACTTTGCAGATAAAGTCACATATCATACTGATGTGGCGATAAAGGAAACCACAGAAAATGCTGTAAGAAATTAACAATATCTGAATACTCTTTACTCCAGGTGTGTAAAACCTTCTTTGGCTAGTTGAATCCTGTACATTTGTCAGTGTTTCTTCATGTTGAATAATAACATGCGTCATATTAAGGTGGACCGTATCACCTGAATAGATGAAGAGGGTTTTTTTCTTTTTTTTTTATAATTCTAAACGAAGTGTGGAGCCAAATTTATTAGAACAAGTATTTATATAAAAAAAAGTGTGAGTGTGTTTTTTTTTCTTTCCAAAGATCATAGAAGATTATTGTATAATTAACTGTAAGTATTACTGTAAGTTTATCTGTATAATCATTTGATCATTTTTCTAGAGCTTCATTGGGTTTGTGACTGTCCAATCGGAACAGTCTGTGTTTGATATGTGAATACTGCTATAATTCACTGTGAAAGTCGGAGAACAAATCGATCTTTTCATGTTTTTTCCAGCCTTATGGTACAGAAATTCCTGGAAGTTAATGAGACGGTCATTCTGTTTGTTAATGAAAGATATTCCTTTGCTTGGTTTCGGTGTGTAACTGTGTGTTGTGCATGTTCACAGGCATGTGTTTGTTCTTTTTTCCTTAATACCTACAAGTGCTGTTGATATTTATGTACTTTAGCCGCTGTGAGGAGGAAATTGACCTCAGTGGGTTGCAGATGTTTGTTGGTTTGAAACAAAACAAAAAAAAGGTGATAGAGCTGTTTTTATGAACATATTAAATGAAGACATTTTGGTCCATCTGCCATTAAAGATTGACATTGAAACTGCTGTTATGACCGGTATTTGTCTGTCACAACATGTATTCATTTGTTCATATGGTGAATAAAAAAATAAAAAATCAGGAACAGCATAAAGTAGATTTAAAGGTATAGTGGAGGATGTTCTTTTTCTGGGTGGATCATCTAAATAAGTGGTCCTCCTAACTGTCAATCAATCTGGTGATTTGTTTCCGTAAGGCCGTCCTACCTGCTCGTCCCCATTTTCTCTTACCGGCGGTGAGTCTGACATGGTGGAAAAATTGCAAATCTTTTGGAAAGTAAGCTTGTATGAGTAATGCAAACTGCAACTTTTAAACCGAGCGTGCACGTGGAGAAATTGGCTTGTGCATGCTCTCACATGCATTTAATAGGTGTTCCCTCTCGGGAGCAGGTACAGGGTTGTGCATGTGCTTTTTTCTTTAATTGGAGAGTGTGGGTCTTTTAAAAAAAATTGCAAAAATCCTCCACTATACCTTTAAATATTTTCAAACATCGTTTGCCAAGATTGCATAAATAAAACCCAAATAAAGCTCTTTTTCCACTCCTTTTTGTTAGACATTTGAAAAGATTGAACACCTTAACTTGATCTCCTTACTAAAATACAACAATGGGTATGCTTGTCTACCACTATGTAAAGATCGCTCACAAAATCACTTTAGACATTTTGCAAAGCTGTTAATTTAACAGTTTACACCTGGGTTTGACAGTTTACGACCAAGCAATAAACAGATATATAAATGAATGTAAGAGAAAAGTGAGCCTGCTAAATCCACCTGCACATGGTGCCATTTCCATTTTTCCTCTTTCACACTTGTCATTGGATAACCCCCTCCCCCCCTCCAGTCCATTGGGGCCATCAAAACAAGATGTGGGAAACTATAAAGTGGTTTTTCTACCAGGGGAGCTGGAGACCTCTCCCTGCCCTCTATAAGAATAGCCTGACGAACCCAGGAGCTGGCTACACCTGAGACGGAGGCCAAAGCCAATTTACTTTCCCTCCATACTGTCTCCGCTCTCATCTGTCAGGCAGCATATAGCACCTTCTCACATGGCACACACTCACCCACATCTGAGGTTTTTCACACGTTGTCATAGAGGAGAAAAGTGCTGGATAAAAGGTCCTTTGTGTGCAGGGAGAAATATTCATCTGGATGCATGCAATCATGAAAACCTCACTTGCAACACATTGGAGCCATGTTACTCCCCTATGAGGAGTTCATTAAAGAAGTGTTTGGGTTGCATTTAAATGCTCTTTCTTCCAACTGAAGAATGTCAAAGAAAATGTACCTACTAGGGAGAAGCAAAAATACAACATTTGTTTGTCAGAATTGCTGTCAGGGTTATCTCTTGTGCTTCCTGTGTCTATATTTGATCTAGTCATGAATCTCTAATCTCTGTTGTGAATCATAAACCAAAGCTTCTAAGTTGCTCATTCTGGTCGAAAACAACATTTAACACGTGTTGGAAACCACAAAGAAATTAAAACAGCTGCATAAACAGTGTGCCTCCATCATACATTATGCTTTTTTATTAAAGAGGTAGATACCTGTAGGGATTTAAAAAAGTTTGCCAATAGAACAATAAAAAAGTCAGAGTATCAAAGCTTCTCCAAGTTTTGTGCGTGCCTCCTTTGTTTACTCCTTTGTGTGTGCAATGTATATCAGAAGGATGTGATAATAAGCGGCTAAGGCTAATGGATGTTAGCAGGGAGCAGAGACTGATTCATTGAGCTGTATCCCCCTAAAAAAGCTAACACAGCTTAAATTGGAGAAGTCAGCTAGTTCTACCTGGTGTCACCAATAAGGCTGCCCATGCTGGCCGCTGTCCTTCACTGCATGTGTATGCATCACTTGCCCCAGGAACACATGACACCAGGGAGGGAGCCATATCCGCTGAGTGAGCGTGAAGGTTTAGGTAATGCTCGGCTGAGTAACCTATTTTGATGGCAATTTGACAACCAGCTGACATCCTGTCATAGAAAGGAAGATAAGACCAAAAAAATGGACTCAAGTCAGTGTAGCTCTATTGTTATTTTTTTTATACACAAATGAAAGTAAAACAATAGTCCTCTAAGAAAAAGAATCTATAAAGATGACAAAATATCTGATAAAAACAACTCAAATAAGGAGTAAATGGGAAGACAAGGTATACATTGATTTAAATTCTAGAGGATAGATATAAAGCTAGGTGAAAATTACATCCCTAAACTATGTGTTTGTACAACACAAAGCTTTAAGCCTAAAGCTTACAGTAAGGAATTGAAATATGCTAGAACAGCATGCTGTAGTTCCAGTTTACTGTACATTTAAATGACCGCCAGGTGGTTAATACTGAATATTGAATATTATTCAAGTAGAAGTAAAAAGTATGAAAGGCAAGGCAAAGTTTACTTGTATTTGCACAAATCAGCACAAAGACAATTCAAAGCGCTTTGCTTGAAAAATAAAGCAGAATGAAAGCAAGTAAAAATAAAAACTTGATAAAAGCAGGCAGTAAAGCAAGTAAAACCTTAAACTAATGATACCCCAGTTAAGAGTTTATTAGTCAAAGGTAGCTCTAAATAAATGGGTTTTAACTTTGATTTAAAAAACAACTCAGGGTTTCAGCATCTTTACAGTCTTCTGGGAGTTTGTTCCAGATAGGTGGAGCATAGGAACTAAACGCTGCTTTTCCATTTTTGGTTCTTTCTGGGTGTCTGGGAGTAGGCTGGAACTAGAGGACCTGAGTGGTCTAGGAGGTTAATACACTGACAGAAAAATCTGTTATGCATTGAGGTGCTGATCCACTCAGTGATTTATAGACTAATAGGATTTTAAAGTCTATTATCTGAGCTAGAGTTACCCAGTGTAAGGACTTCAGAACCAGGCTGAAGTGCTCTATTTTCTTAGTTCAAGTGAGAACATGGGCAGCAGCATTTTGGATCAGCTGTCTTATGTATTTTTTAGGCAAACTTACAAATACAAATACTGTTGCAGTAATCGATCCTTAAACAGTGAACCTATTCCTTGAGATTTTTCCCAAA
Source organism: Cyprinodon variegatus (assembly GCF_000732505.1). Lineage (NCBI taxonomy): Eukaryota > Metazoa > Chordata > Actinopteri > Cyprinodontiformes > Cyprinodontidae > Cyprinodon > Cyprinodon variegatus. Next base: position 112,232 of record NW_015150619.1, read on the forward strand.
TAGATGTAATTTTAAATGAATGTAATGGAGTAAATGCAACAAATCCGAACGTCCGCCCTTACCCCTCAATCACTATGTAGAGCGCGGACTATATAGTGGACTTTATAGTGAACTCTATTAACTGACCGTTCGGCAGATCACTACTTTTCGCTCCCTGTGGGTCACGTGACTCCGCCTCTGCGCACGGTGTTGCACCATCTTTGTTCTCTCTCATCCCCAGAACAAAATGAGGAAAGCTCTTGCAAAGCATTCTGGGATAAATCTGCTTGTCTAGTGACCATGGATGCTGACTACTTTTCAAGCTGTGTTTTTCATCCACTAGACATTAATAAGAATTTTGCTGTTTTGGAGTCGCCTAATTTTTACTTTCTTTTCTCCAAGAAATCATTTTTGATTCCCTTTAAATGACACAAAGATAAGATTCACTTTTCATTTGGTATGTCCCATGAAAATCACAAAGAATTGCTCTCAGCTGCATATATCCTATAGTCTAAAACTATATTTTGTTTTCAACCTTGTTTCTTTAGCTTACTGATATTTTCTTTATACTTCAACCAGCAGTTTTTCCTTGCAAACGTCAATATTTCTAAGTTGATCAGAGGCTGAAAAGTCTTCTACCATTTGAAGCACAGAAGCTACAGAGGCATCAGACACCATGGGCTTGGATGTTGTTCTCATCACCAAGTAACAAGTGAGTCATTTTTTCAAAGCCTGCACGTGTCTCTGCATAGTCACTGTCTGAACATCCACCGGCCAAAATGTGCTGGTGACTACCTAGAAACAGCCTCAGCTAAACCTCCGACTCTGGTCTCTCACTGCAAAAGCGTTCTAGAAATAAGTAAAAATTTGTCAATAAGATTATTTGCCAATATAATGAGTATTTTTACTCTGAAATTAAGATAATTAGATAATATGCACTTCAAATAAGACAATGCAATAATTTTTTTCTTATTTTAAATGTAAATTGTCTTGTTTTACTGGCAAAGCGTCTTACCTCCTCAATTTAAAAAAAGCACTTATTTAAAGAAAAAAAATACTTATTTAGATTTGAGTTTTTTGCAGTGTTCAGTGTGTGTTAAACAAGACGAAGATGAGTGAGGAAGAAGGTGATTGCACGGTTGTTGTCTGGATCTATACCCCTTATCCTGTTTGTCTTCTCCTCAGTCCACATCCTAATGTGTGCCTTTTCCTCTGCTCTCGTCCAAAGCTTCCAGCTCCCTGAGGTGGGCCTAAGTGCCCTCAGTTCCTTCAGCAATCAAAACACTAAAGTCTCCCACGACTTTTCCTTTTTCCCACAGATTTCATGCTGCTTCAGTCTGCTCCAGCACATTCCTGATAATTACACAGAGGCATGTTATTAATAATCTGGGCTGATATCCAGTGATTTTTCTGTGTGCGGTGAGTGTCATATGATAGCTGAAGTCAGAATGACATCATACTCAGACAGAGGTGCTGAGAAATAGAAAATCAGGAGTCTAATAGCGCCACTTAGTAGTTATCTAAGGATATTACAACCTCAGTCTAATTTACTCTATTGTGGAATTAAATGAATGTATTCAATTGCTGTAATAACAAAAGGGTAATAGGGGTGTGAAGCTGGTCCATCATGCCATTACTATGGTATTTGTACTTGATATTTGAAATATTTTGGCTAGGGCTATATCATATGTGGACAAATAAAGTCTAAGAAATGTTGAGGTGTTCACCTGCCACCGTCTTGAGCCCGTTGGTCTATCTCAGGCATCCATGAAAGATGGTACCAGTCAGGATGGAAACTGCGATAGATCGATGCAGGATGTAGGGATGATTATTCAATTAGAAATCCAATTGTCAGATGTAGTCAGATGATATAAAAAAAGTAGAATATTGATGGAAAATTTTATTCTCATCAGAAATCCAATGGGGGGAAAAAGAAACTAATCTAGATTCCTCCATTTAAGAATCTATGAAATATTGTCAAAATAAATCAAAAACACAAACAGTAACAATGGAGAACTTAATCTTTTAAATCCACCTGGGCTTCTTTAACACTGCAGCAGACCTGCAGTTTATAGACATGATTTAATCCGAGAATTTGACGTCTGCATGCTCCATAAGAAACTAAATTCATTTTTTTTATTTGCTGTTACAAAAACAATTGCAACAAACCTGATCAGTTTGTCAGGTTATCAAAGAGCTCCACAAATTAACCCTCCAGACTGATATCTAAATGCCATTTAGAGAGATCAGTTAAATTAATGCTCATGCTTTTTAGACAGGGGAACGAACCAAAGTAGCCTGAGAAAGGGCAAATTCCACATAAAATAAACTTCTAAAGCTGTAACTCACAGCCTGGACCTTCTTTCAGCAACTTTCCTTTAAAATGTGTACTTATCTTTTTTAACATCTGCAATACCAAAAGCTAACACAAGTTTATTTGAGGTCTGAACACTCAACTAACACAGTTAATTCATGATGTTGATGATTGGTTGCCAGTTTTCTTTAAAAGTATTATTTAAACATTAAAAGAAAATGGTTTTAAGTAGGCTACATCTGTTTCTCATTTACAACAGCCAATCGGGTAATTAAATTACTGATGCAACTTCTGCTCTTTGACATTTGAACTGATGATGTAACCATTAAATAAAAACATAAAGTGGAGATAAATGTTTCCTTTAAAGTAAATCTAATCTAATAAAGTGTTTTGCAATCAGATCACTATACAGCCTAAAACGTCCCCTTGATAAACTGAGAAGAAAATACTTTCAAAACAAAAGTCTGTCACCTCTACATGGTTTTAGCTTTGCCTCTATATACAGTGTTTTGGTTGTAAGTCTGATATAAAAATGAGCTTATGTTGCCCTCTTGTGGTCAGTAATGCATGTTGAGTCATGTCATTTTTCTTTTTTCATGACTAAAAAAGCAAACAAACCCCTTTTTGTGGGGGGTTTTGCCTACACAATAAACAACATTGCCTCATGTCTTCCTTAAATCCTCATGTGATAGGCCCTTGGTTTAAAAAAGAGCAACCTTCGCTCAGAGGCAAACCCATGACGGCAGAGGAAGGTTCAACATCACACCACAGTCATTTTGTTTATTTACAGTGTGAGTCAAATCCAATCAGACTCTGAAGGGTGGTAATAATGCAATATGAGTTCCTCCATCCGCCCTCATATATAGGCATAAAAAAATCAGATTGTGTTTGTAAAAATGTAATTTTGTTATCCTGGTGTTCAGTAATAATATTTTCCTATCACATCTGACACGGGAAACCCTGTGATATGTAAGTTTAGGCCACCCCTTTGTGTTTGCAATGTATAAAATTAGATCTAAACCAAAGTGTTAATAAGGCGAAAATTATAATTAAGTGAGAAAAAATGAGAGCAAACTGGTTTTAAGTCTTAAATTTGACAGTGAATAAAAATTCTGGTCTTTTGAGGCTGTGAACAATATGGCACCTATCCCATCTGCCTCATATTGTATTGTGTCATCAACCACTGTTTGAACCTCCTTATAATCTTAATAAAGATAAAAGCACGAGAGTGCATTGAGGCTTACTATTTTTAAGAACCCACCATTTATTTAGCAGGGGAATAAAAAAAAGCTTTTTTATTTGATAAAAATGAGTATTCCATAGAAAGCGAAAGGTGCATTTTTGTTTGTTAAAAAGAGACATATGCAAAGTTTAGTTAATATTCTTTTTAGAAAATGACTCTTACCAAACTGGTAGATCTTTTTTAAGTTTGCCAGAATTTCCAAACTTACGATGTGATTCTAAATTATGTTTCCCTCTCAGTTCACTTAAATGTCACATTTATTTTTTTAATCATTTAAAAATGGACAGTGCAGATTGATCAGCTCTTTGAACTCCCTTTATTCAGACAGGTTAACCCCCTGACCTATCCTGAGAACTAGGTCACCAGTTCACAGTTAGGGGTCGACACTTTTTCATTGTTTTACTCAGATATTGGCAGTACAGCACCATTTCAGGGATCAATCCCGAATGGCATTTATACATATGTATATATATATAAAAACATGTTTAGGTACATGAAATACATTTATTAAGAATACACTTTAATGTGTCTGTTTTCTATCATTTAGAGAATAAAAAGAACATCCAAATATGCCATGTCAGCTGTATAAAAATAAAAGAATAAACAGCAGGATCCTGGTTAATGCTTCTTGAAAATCCTCTTTGCATCCACGCCTTCATAGCTGTAACTCTGCAGAAAAGAGATTGAAAAAAAGAAGAGATCATGAAACATGACATTGAACGAAAAAAAACGGCAGCATTTTGCATATAACAGAGCCGCTCCAAGATTTTTCAGGGGCCCAGGGCAGAAGTTTATTAGATGGGTCAGTTTGGGGGGCACCACTCAATTTGCTTCAAATCCTTGAACTCCTTAAATTTTTAATTTACATTACTCAGTAAACTAACAGCAGTAGGTAGAAAGGTTGCCCATAGTAGCAGTTGTTGGCAATTTAGGAAATATGATGGTTATAACTACTGTAATAAATCCTCCAATGAAAACTCCCTGGTGAAGAAAAAGAAGTTGGATTGGATGTGCTTTAAATCAAAGAGCGGAAAACAGCCAAATATTTAACTAAAATTCATTTTAAAAGCTACTTTAACTGTTGAATGTATGAAAATTTTAAATTTAAATTATTTAAAATACAGTATTTGGAAAACACTGCTATTCATTCAAAAGAGTTTTAGAAGTGCTGTTAGGTAGGAACAACTGATAATGCTGGGGAGGCAACATGTTCTGTTTGGGGGATAGACATTTACAGTAAAAATACATGCTAGAAAGACATCTTAACCCTGATCCTAAGCAGCCAAAGCCCTCCACGTTTAAGGACACACAAGTCAAATGAGTGAATTATATCTTTAACATGCTGTCAGCAGAAAATAAAAAAACCTCAAAAAGTGCATAACAGTAATTCCAGAGGATTGGTCCTGAGAAATACTGCTATAAAGGACAAACAAAATACAAAACCATGAATTACTTAATTTATAAATACAGATACCATGCATATATTACTCTCAGGTTAATCTATGGTAAAAAAAAAAAAAAGAAAAAGAAAATTACAAGTGGAACCATTGCCGCCTTGAACCCCTTTCATGCACTCCTCTAAGTATGAAATTTGAAGATCTATATAATGTACTGTAATAATGTAAAACAAAATATCCAGAACTAGTGGGGCCTGTTTCTGTCTTCAAATACTACCCTGTAGTGTAGTTTGCTTCTATCTTGGGCCTGCTCTGATCTACATGTTAGATGAATAAGTGGCACTGACCTGTACAAGCTCTCCTCCCACCAGAGCTCTCGTGGTGGTCAGGGGTTTGTTGTTGTCTTTCCTTGTAAAGGAACCTTTCAGCGTTTCACCCTCCAGTACCCATGTACCCTTTGTAGATAAAAAAAGAGACATAGTTTAATTCCAAGCCCCATTTTTCTACCTTTCCCGCTATTTCTTTGATGTTTAAGCCTCTTGTCAGCACTCACTGTGAGGTCAGTGCCATCGGCCATGGTGTAGTCAAACTGCTCGCCAAGGGTGAAGTCGATCTCTTTAGTGCGGAACGTGCTGGACTCTTTGATGTGAAATTTGTCCCCGTTTTGTTCAATGGTGAGCTTCAGGTTGTCGTGCTCTCCCATCTTGCGTTTTACAACATTGACACCTTGAGAGTGGTGGGATTTGGAAAGTGCGTGAGTTGAAATACAAATTTGATATTGAAAGAATAACATTCTTTAACCTTCAGGACATCTCATCCTTTTAACTCTTGGACAGGTTGCAGCATTAAGGAGTAAACTGTACAGTAATATAACTTAGATTGCCCTGTGGTGCTGCAGGATTTGTCTGACTCACCAAGTTTCTCCATGAACTTGTCGTAGTTCTCATTGCGGTCAACCTTCCAAGTTCCATTGAACGCCATGTCTGCAAGCTTCTCTGTTGGTTTCAATGCCCTGGGAACGACTGTGGGCCGGGGAATGCCCACTGGCTCTCATTTATACCCGTCCCTTCCCCTCTTCCTATCACCCCCTCCCTTTGCTTTCACCCTCATCAAGCTGGCATGGAAGATGCTGTCCTTTATCTCACTGATTATACGTCTGCTGATCCGGCCATTCAAATGTAGGCCGATTGCTGTGCGACCTCGAGGACAGGCTCATAAATGAGCAGAGGGCACCTCCCCTCTGTGAATGTGGCACAGTTGAACACTGTTACACTGTTCTGCAGGAGGGAAGAGACAAAAGCGTGAGCTGTTTGTATGGCTGCCAGTGGCAGCCACTCAGCTGAGCCCCTCGTTCAGGATTTTCTTTGTCCGATAAGTTTGTGCCATGCATGAAAATGACTGATTGATAGTGACAGCCTGAGATTCTGTGGTGATGTTGTGGACACAGAAAACAACATTATAAAGTGAATGATGCTGGAAGATTCCTCTCTATTTAGGTTTATTAGGTAGTGAAAGAGGTATCCAAGTCTGGCTGTTTTGTTATGGAGAATGTTTGCAAAGAACTTTGACTTTAGACTAAGTTTAGGTATTTTCTCGCACTTGTTAAGCTGCTTGTATTTTAAACACGTATGCCTGTTTATAGTCTCAATAGTTAAACGGAACACTTCCTTTTAATGATACTAATATTTTACTAAATACAAAAACAAGCTTCAATGTCTCTTATTTGGATATTAAGTGACAGATTAACACATATATGTGAAAGTGGCAGGAAAATGGTGAATGTTTGAAATCTGAGCTGTGGACAATATTAACCTTCTGTCCTGATTTTTAAATATATAAAACCAGAACCTATCATATGTTTCTTCCAGCTTGGCTTGCCTATAGACAAAATATTTAACCCTACTGAGTTTCATAGATTGTATGGAATCAGATGGGGAAGACCTGTTAAAATCAACTTCCATATCTCGCAACATATTGTCAAATGGGTTAAAGTATGTCTTTGATGGGTTCACAAAACACATTATGCAAGGAACTAGTGGCCTATAATTTCAAAGTGGTATAGTTGGAGATGGGGTGGAGAGAGGAGGAAGATACTGTATAAAGCAAAGGTCTCACGGTCCTGGGATGGAACAGCCCCAATATGAACTCATTTAGATTTTAACCATTCTTTTTTATGTCTTAATGCTACTATCAACACCATGTTTAGCTGTGAAGATGATTCAAGGCGGGGTTTTTTGCCACTAAACATGCACTTTGCATTACGGCTAAAAATGCCAATTGAGACTCAGCTAAAACCATACTTATCTTGTTGCCAACTACAGGGAGCTCTCTTGGTATTCTTTCAACCATTTAACAATCCTGTCACCCCTCTATTAATGCCAGATTTGTGTAAAGCACCGCTAATTGCACCAATAGAAGTCAACTGAGGTTGTCCGGGCATGTGATCAAAATGCTTCCTGTCTGCTTCCCTTTGTACGGAGACCCAGAACTCGCTGGAACGATTATGTACTATTTATGGCCTATGCCCAGCACCTTTTTTTGATTCTCTTACAATTAACATGCAAGTGTTAAAGGGATGCATGGAGGCTTGGATTGAGAGAGGAATAATGGTTGTCTCGTCAGCAGATTCTACTATTTAAGTCATGAATTTCCTGGCAGTATCTTTGATTAAGGCTCATCTTGTCCAGCCTGTCAGTGTAGGTAGAAGGCCACTGCTTGGTAAGTCAATATTAGCTTTGCCACACCCCTGACATTCCCAAATAATGGATTAAACTATGATTTGTGAGATGGTTAAAGCCTCAGATCGTTAAATTAACAACCCTTTTTAGATATAACCACATTTCTACTGAAACTGTTTTAGAGTTTTATTGCCTTCAATATAGACTTTGATTTACATTTTGATGACTTTCATTGAAAAGGTGAACTGCAGTAAAGTAGCATTCAAAGTAAAACTGTTTCCATCTGTCATATAATTCACTAGAGACAGTTTCTTTCTAACCCTTAAGATCCCAGACTCGCAATTACTATTGCTTTTTATATGTATGTATATTATGTGTTCTTTATGCAGAGAAGCACACTAAAAAGAATATTTGGATACACTCTTTGGGAGGTCTTATATCTTTGTAATTTATAAAATTGACGTTCTATATCATCACTGATTTACTAATAAATGTTTTTATACATTTTGATTGTTGTTAAACTATGAGACGATACTGTATTTGATGCAGATTCTGATAAACAACTTACAAACATGAACTGCATAGTGACATTTTTTTCTGTAATGTCTTTGGTGGGAGGGCCATTATTTATACCAGTTAAATGGGATTAAGCATGCCAGAAAAAACAGCAACATTGCCCATATTGTCCCCAACGATATTGTTATTCAGCTCACGTCTCTGGACAATGGGGCCCTATATTGTATCTGGATTCCTGAGAGGAAAAGTTGTTTGCCCTGAAGGGCTGGAATGCTGGATTATGGACAAGAATGCTGATGTCAACCTTCACATCCAAAAAATAAAGGAGATTATAGCCACATTTGAAATTATTTAAGAAAAAATACACGTGTAGAGAAAATAAAGGTTTATTATGTAATGAAAAAAAATGCATTGACTAGTTTTCACATGCATGTTGGTATATATAGGTGTCTCCTTTAGCTCTCTTGCCAGCATCTCTAGGTTCCACAATTACAGCTCATCAAGTTTTATCAGAAAGATGACCTGGTTCATAAACTGATGATGACAAAAGCTGGGGGAGATTATTTAACTAATCTCAAACAATATTGATATCAACAATAGGCAAATTCAATTAAATATTTTTCACCACATATATTATATCCCATATAGGTTGAATAAGCTGAATGCCAGTATCACTGACAAATGCTAGAGGTGTAGGACGTCTGTAGGGGGATCTTCTTCATATGTTTTGGAATTGAGTTCACTTGCAAACCTACTGGAACAATATAATTCTGCTAACAGCAGCAGTTTGTGGGCTTTCTTTAGATCCTGACCCCAGGATATGGATACTTGGAGATGTTATTTCCTTGAAATTAAATCCTTACAAGAAATATTTTGTTTTGTTAGCATCGTCTGCAGCAAAAAAATGTATACTTAAAAACTAGAAATCTATGAAGCCTCCAAACAAGAAACATTGGATCAATGAACTGTATTCATCCTGTACTCCTGAAAAAATTCTCCATTCGGTACATCGGACGT
>NW_015150619.1:121761-123416 GCF_000732505.1 Cyprinodon variegatus
TGTCTCTCCTGACAAAAATCATATCCTACCTTTGTTCTGCATTCCAGTCCTCTGGTTCCTTGTTCCTAGTGCCTGTTCGTACAAAACCTCTTTACAGGGCCTGTTTCCTTCCTTCTCCCATCCCATGGTGTTTATTGGTGCCGATTTGTGGAGGCCCACAATTTCATCAACACTTCAGCTGATGTCTTTTGATCTTTCGAATATCTTACACTAGAAAGCAGTGGGTTGAAGGAGTTCTCTTGTACATGTATGTATGTATCTTTTACATGTATTCTTCCATTGAATCCAGGTGTCAAAAAGGTGCAAATCCATGACATTTTCTCTCTCAGGCTTTACCATAGTGGTAAAAGAAATAGGCCAAGTATAATTACTTTTCAGACATCCAAATAAAAACTTAGGGTAATCCAAAGAGACCTACAGAATTAGTCTGATTTATGTCTCAGTGTAAAAGAAAAGGATTGGTGTGTTTTTTTTTTAAGTCCTTGTAAATATCTGGTCTTACGAAAAGGTGTCAGCCATCTTTTTTCATTGCTGATACGATTAAGCTAATGGAAGAATAACTCTCTGCAATGGAGTTAATCCTATATCAACATGAAGTGAAAAGCCACACAGAAAGGAAGAAGCAATTCCTACAAAAGCATAACAACAACTTAGATGTTCCATATTTTAGGGTTGAGCATCTTATGTTTTCTGAGACTTTTGCTGTAGGCCACTGAATCTAAAATGTCAGTGTTTAGCAATGATGACCTAAACATTTAGAAAGCTGGCAAGCTTGTGAGTCCAAAATTCCTAATAGTTTGTGATTTAATGTCACAACAGAGAAAAAAATATTTATTTGGATACAATATATATATATATATACAATATATATATATATATATATATATATATATATATATATATATATATATATATATATATATTTGGATACAAAACAACTGCCTTTAATCGTATGCTAAGCTAAGCTAAGCTAAAACAAAGTAAAGCTACTTCAGTTATGTAACAAACACCAATAAAAAAGGTGGGAATTTGTAATTGATCAAACTAGGTGGTAATGCTAAAAGATAAGTCAGTCTCTGGTAATAAACGTGTCTTCTATTTAATCTTTTTTACTGCTTCCAAAAAGACATCCTGTACTTTGAGCTTTGATTAAGCTAATCAGAAAACAGCAGAGCTCTGATAGAGAATAATGAGACTGGATGACATGCAATAAAAACTTAATTGATAGACCAACCACACCTGTTAGTGGTTCGATTATCACATTCACTATTATGTTTCTTATCAGCATGTTAGCAATGCAGGCTACAGACATTTCTCTTTCTGTCAGGGGTTGATTTTACTCTTTGAAGCTCTACGCTGATAAAACAGTGACCAATTATGTTCTTTACAAACAAATACGTAGATTGATAAGTCTTTCATCATACCTCAGGTATTGTTTTTATAACATCTCATTTACAGATAGACTTGTCTCACTTTAAGCTTAGATTTTTGTATAGGTTACATTATAGGGCTACTTGATAAATATTAAGTTTGATTACATTTATAACCAACAGACCATCAAAACTCAAATTTATGAAAAGAGAGCTTTCCGAGATATATATCTATATATCTTTATATATATATATATATATATATATATATATATATATATATAT
>NW_015150619.1:125174-142400 GCF_000732505.1 Cyprinodon variegatus
CAGATTTGGATTTTTTTTTAAGAAAATTGAAATAAAACTGGTGCAAAGCAAGTGAAAAAGTGATAACACGGGTATTGTATAAAGTGGGCCTACTGACTGTGGAGCAATGGCTGTGTATCATGGAGGAAATATTGGTAATGGGGTAATGAAGACTCTGGATGCATCAGGTACACTTCTTCATGGAGAACTTATATAATAAAATCCAAGTTAATTATTTTTTTCCTGTTTTGGGAAAACTTTTAGGATTACCAAAAATATTAATATCGGATAAGTTCCAGACTTAGCAGCTTGACAAAGCCATGATGGCAATTATTTTACAACCAACTAGTATTCAGTTCTACATATATATACAACCAAATCAATTTCAAGCAGATGGTATCGGTATGGTAATACTGCACAACACTGCACGGCCAGGTATCGGGGCCAAAAAATGGCATTGGTGCAACACTAGTAAAAAGTGGTGCACATAAAAATATCGGAGTACCATTTACTTAGAAACAGCTAGGTAACTGTTTTCACATACTAATTCTTTGTAAATTTCATTCAATAAAAGTTACTAAGAAGACTTGGTCTAACAAACAAACTCAAAAAAATTTTACTATCAAATTTCGCTTATCAGCAAAAGAGAGAGCCATTTGACCAAAAATTTATTGAACTGTGGGAGGAAGCCGCAGTACCCAGAAAGAACCCACGCATGCACGAGGAGAACATGTAATCCCCATGCAGAAAAACCCTGGACCAGGTGTCGAACCCAGAACCTTCTTGCTGCAAACTACACCACCACCTTGCAGCAAACAAATGTTAAATGACCTGTTCTTAAATAGGACTTTTTCAAGGAGACTTGACTAAAATGCTTTACGCTACATTCGGCCATTCACATACACACACACCAATGGTGGAAAGCTACACTGTAGCCACAACTGCCTTTGGGCTTTCTAAACAACATGGAAACAATACATTTTATTTTTGACCTAAACATCGTAAGGCAAGAAAAAAGGACCAAATTTATTCCTAATAGCTAAGTACATTTTTTCAATTCTAATTTTTATACTTATTGGTAATATGAATTGAATTTACTTACAGTATCTCTTGATGGATATAGATGTAGAAATGAATCCTAAGAAACACATTAAGTAATTGGTCTCATTTTGTAAATACGTAAATTTGACATAAAATAATTTAATGGAGCAAAAAGTCTTTTTTTTCAGAGCTGCATTGGGTTTGTTTGCTTTTGATTGATCCTCACATGTTTAGGGATAGAGATGGGGCTCTGCGTACCTTCAGTGGCTCTTATACTGAGATGTTGCTTCATTGTCTCCATCCTACTGTATGTTCTTTCTTCATGGTCTTTGTGAAGTGTTCCTTCTGGAATGAAACTCCCCAAAAACAAGAAGCTGCTCTCATGCTTCACAGTTTACATGGTTTTCTCTAATATGTAACAAAGGCCATTATTAACGTTAGTCCTTCACAAGGCTTGTGCTTTTCTTCAACCTCCTACCTTACGTACGTTTATATATACTGTTTGCATCAAACATTTTTCAACAATTTTTTTCTTATTATTTTCAAAGTGGTTTAAGAAAGCAAAGTCAATGTTTTAGGGTGGACATAACCAAGCCTAATCTTGTTAGGGTCTGTGAGGTTTGCTGTTTTTCTGATGTGAGTGAGCTTCTGTCACAGACAGGATCTTTGCTGGTGCCTGGCCACACCCGTGTTGCTGCACACCTGAGAGCATTTCTCAATCAAGATCACTAGCATGTATATAAGGAGGTGAGGATCATTTCTCTTCAGCTGAAGGTGTAAACAAGGAATTTCTTTCTTGTTAATTTTTTTTTCTCCATGTGAATCTTTTTAATGTGGCTTCTGTTATAGTTTCAGACAACTGGTGACCCTCAATTTGTCTCCAATATTCTTGGGAAAGCAGTTTATAGTCCTCAGCACCTGCCTACCCTCTTTCCAGCATGACGTAACTTGCAAGTAACAACACTCGAATCTCACTCACATTCTCCTGGACCTTTGGGGTACAGTCTGCAAAGCCTGCTGAATCAAACCCCTACATATCCATGCTTCCTCCCCATCAACAACTCCTCCCTTATCCGTCTGCTTTCTCCCCTCATGCCAACTAGAAAGTTCAACTGACTTCTTGCAGTTCTCCGCTTCCAGATTCCTGTTTCTTTTGTCAATAAAATGTTAAAATTCACTCGTTCTTAGTGTCATTCTGCATGCAAATCAAGAAAACTACAAACATGACAAATCTTTGTCTCATAAAGAATCTGTTGGCTGAACTCATAAGGTTACACCAGTTTTTCAATTAGAAAAGGGACAAAATGTAAACCACCTACTGTGAGAAGCTTGTAGAGAGGATGATCGTGTCTGAGCTGAGTCATTCAGTTAAAATCTGAAATCCATTAAATACAAAGGAAAGGTGCCAACTTCTATGTTTTAGAGCTGTTAAATAAATGTTGAGATTGAATGCCTCTCATTGCCCAAGAATTTAACAAATACAAACACGTTTGATCCTCTTAGTCTGATTCAGTTCCAGATTGGGAGGAAAAAAGTTTTTTTTAAACAGTCTAAACTATTGTGTAACTATTTAAAGAAGTGTTTTCTGTTAGCTGAGCTTGCAGTGGTTAATAATCTGGCTTTACATTCAGATACTCTTTACCGCTCCAGAATTTTAAAGTTTAGCAAACTCTAAAGTAAACTGTAAGAAGGAGGCCCATAAAACAGTTTGGAATATTTGCAGAGAAACCTTTGATGCATTGCACCATCTTGAGGACAACCCATGGAAATGCTTTGCAATCTTACTATCTGGATGGAAGTGGCTCTCGTGTTTAAAAGGAAAATTAGAATCAAAATAGTTAAACAGGAGGTAATTCTTCAACAGTTGCACACTGACAACCTCCTACCTCAAAATAAAAAAAGCTTTGAGGTGGGAGTTGCTTCTACTATTTTACATATATTGTTATGTCAAGCTCTAAAACATAACCTTTTTTGTCAATGAGAGCAAAACAAACAAAATGTTGCATTTGAATTATATTTTGTCAAAATTTGCTCAAAAAAAAAAAAAAAGATGCCACTTACAAAACCCACCTGCCGTCAAGCAAAATTCCATAAATACGGTAAGTGCCTACTCTAAGGAACACAAACAGAAACAATCCACAGCTAAATATATCCCAGAGTGCCTGGAGAGTGAGCGAAAGTCAATATTATTGGGGCTCAAGGGTGAGGCAATATTTGCATTTCAAATGAGGCTCAGACAGTAGAGAAAGCAAGCATTCAGTCACCCAGACAAGAGCGCGCATGCACGCCGAAGAGAGCAGACCCATGACACACAGCTGACAAACAGCCAGTACATTATACTGAAAGAGACACAGTGTTGTAGTGAAATGGGATAATTGATCCAAATTAGGAAAAACTTACCCAAAGCACTTTGCTAGAGGCCTTAGTGAGAGAACGAATGTGAGCAGCTTTAAGGCATAACAAATAAAGAAGCACCCTAGCTTTCTGCGTGAGCTAAAACAAGGATAGGTTCACTCACATGAGGTGATCCATGCAGGTCCGCATAGAAAACCAGGAATTAAAGGATTTAAAACTGTCTGAAGACTTTCTGCTTGAGTTTAAACCCCTACCACAGCATAACACAGATACTACTACTCTGAAAAAATATAAACTTTTTTTTATAATCCTATGACTCCTGTCGTTTGACCTTCTAATGTTTATTTTCCCATACTGACAATGCGTTCCTACTGTTTAGTGAACGATTATACGCCTGGCTTGGCCTGCATCCTACAAATTCTGCTGATACCTCCGCCGCCACCACCCACCGCAGGAGGCCTCAGCCACTCTTGGGATACCAGCATGCCCCCGCTGTGGGTTAGTAAATGATCCGGTACCAGGCGCCAAGCGGTGCTACCCCATGAGTTTGGACCTCCCGATACACCACCTGATGACAGAGTAGCAACATAGCTTGCTAAAACACACACATCAGACCACCTTTTAAGCCTATTATAATGGTGTTAGACAACTCACACATGCAACAAGTAGACCATGGCTGCAACTCAGACCAGTCTGACAATCTTGATGTTTAAGAGACTTAAGATCGTAGGGAAACGGCTGTTCCAAGCGTTGCATTTCCGAATTCTCCCAAGTGGTCCCCGACTTTACACCAGTGAATAAAGTGAATTTTGTGGATTTTTTATTTTTATTTTTTTGATTGCTGTGGCAGAAGGTTCACAAGCAAGTTTGATTGTGAATGGTTTCCCTGAAGCATCTTGCTCACCAGTTAGTAACTTAGTGCTATTAGGTTCCTAATGGGAGATTACATTGGGACCAAGTAGCACTAAATTGGTGACGTATGACACTGTCAAGGAACACTATGGACAGCAGAAACATGCATGAGGAGGATAGTTTTGTGCCAGAGGTCATGGATGAGTCTCCTCCATCATACATATTTTTCATTTAGAGGAGGAAAGTGGGGACGAAGTTGTTGTGGATGACGCCAGGGTGGCAGAAGCTTGGTTTGGTGTAGAAGGCTTACAGCTGTACATGTTTGAGCCCTTGCGTCACAACGCTGCCAGTTTTGTTAGCTCTACACCTGCCGAAGACACAGACGTTCATCCCCATGAACACTGGAACATAACTTAATGGCAAAGTAATTTATTCTTATTTCAAATATGGGTATATTAGCTGTGACATGTGAATGATGATGCTATGACTGAAAAAATTTGATTAACAGATGACCATTGATAGATGATTGACCAAATTTAGTTGTACAAGCTGACGTATAACTAACTGGCCTACAGAAAATAACGACAAAGAAACAGATTTTAAGACAGGATTTTTTTTTTTTTTTATAGAAATTTTCTAAATTTTGGGACAATCTCATCTAATATAGAGAACATTTATATACATGTTTAAGCCAGAATGAATTGACATTTAAATATCATTTCCCTACGGCTTTAAATATCTTAAAAAAATAAATGTTCTTAATGTTTTCAGATATTTTTCCAAGTATAATTTCATTGAAGTAGAAACATTCTAAGCTCCAAGAAGGCTTTTTCTTGTTTTGCATTTTCTCCAGGCAATCCAAATTTTTCCATAATACCAATAATACAGTTTAAAATATTCTAAATGACAAACCGGAGAATTCGAAGAGTGACTAAAGTTTTCACAAGCTGTTTGCAGACAGAATGATACAGGACCGTCACTTGCCGAAGAATTGCTGTCGACCTCCGTTCAGTTATCTAAAACAAGGCTAACACATTTTTTTCAAAGTAAAAGATAAAACAAAATATTAAATACAACTCTTTGGAAATACTTGTTGAAAAGGAAAAGGGTGCTACCCATCAGTTGGACTAAGGTAATAATGTTTAAGACTTATTTTACATTTGACAGTTTTGCTTTTATCTTGCTTTTCAGGGCAACATAAGTGAGAGATTATTGTTGCATCACAAAATTTAAGATTATTAATTTTCTATCTATCATCTTTATCTCATCTTTAACAAAAGCAAAATTCTTCCCAGAGCTAACCTGGTCGGTGGCATGTTTTCTTCAGTAAACTCGGAGTGTCCGCTGTCTCCGCTCTCCTTAGAACCAATCATACTGTTTAATTTCCTGATATAGTCAGATTTTTGTCATAGTTTTGTGCATAAAATATAAAATAGGGATTACTTCAGGGTTAGGATTAGGATTCACTTGATGATAACAACCTAATGAGCCTACTGGCACAATCTGAAGCCATTCTATGGTACTGATAGCCACTTATAACAGTCATTTATTGGGATGATAACGTCCAAAGCAACGTTGCTGACACTTTACTGTGTAAAAGAAGACTGAATCAACATGAGGAGGGATGCAAGAGATGATCCGAAGGCTCTACATATTAGAACGTTTTATTTTTCATCCTCACCTGCACCAGAAGATTTCACCTAAATAGATACACTGATATATTTTCACAGTAACAACACCTAGGCAAGCCTTTTGATACGTACTAGTTTTACTGAATACGTATTCCTGCTATATATATATATATATATATAAAACTTTATATATAAAGTTTTTCTAAATTTGATTTCCATAGATGATTTTTGTGTGATTTTGTTGTCAGCACATTTAACTTTGTACTGAAAAGTATTCAATGAAAATATTTAATTAATTCAGATCTAGGATGTGTTGTTTGGTTCCCTTTGTTTTTTTAGCTGTGTATATGTTAACAAGAGGTAGCAAACTGATCAAATCTGGGTATTATCATGTAACAAAGTTTAATTTTAATGAATTGTGTAATGAAGTGGTTAGAAGTGCTTAACAGCTTAAGGTGGGGACAATGTGGGTTGACATCTTCCTTGCAGGACAAACAAATATCTCAGTTTTTAGGAACTGTTCTCTTCTATTTCCTCCAAGAAGTCGATGCAATCCGACATGAATGTCTGACCAAGCTGTTGATGAGATGAAGGAACCAGTCTGGTGTGTGTTTACTGTTCTAAACAGCATTACCAAAGATTATGCAGTTTGTAAAATAGAAAAGTGTAAAATAGCCAATATGTCTCCCTTCCAATTATCCCAGTCAATAAGTTACACCAAACAAAAATTCATAGCAAATTTCATTTTTTTTGGAATGCTAAATGAGAGCATCATGCAAGTGTTTCCATGGGCAGAACTCACACAACATTGGTGCTAAGCCCACAAATACATTTTCATTACAAAAAATGTATTTCATTACATACATTTAATTGCAAACTAAAAGTGATCAAAGCTCTTAATTATACTGTTAGTCAACTCTTTGCATCTCTGTTAGTTTGTCTTAGAAATAAATTCCACAAAGTTAAAAAATATAACAAGTTAAGCTGTAATTTGTATTTGCCATCAGCCCTTTAAAAGCAGGAGTCCTGTTTTACCACAAATCAAGGTCTCTCTTAGTTCAGCAGTAAATATGAATTATGCAGTTATAATTCTCACACTCATTCTTGATTGAAGAGGTGTTAATTACAATCATCATTGTCTTTGGCTGACTTTAATTTGCACTTGGCTTGTTTGACCCACTTTCACTGTAATAAAGTTGGCATATTCATTGGAAATTCATGAAATGTCATAGTAGCCTCCAGACCAATAAGTTGGTTAATAAAGTAATATGAATACCCGCTGCAGACTTTTGTAACTATCTTATTTATTTGGCCAGAACCTGAGTATTTTTAGATTATTTTACATTTTTTAGTATCAGGTGATGAGAATTAGCGATTTTCAAAATGTTATGTTTATCAAATGTGCCCATGCAATCCGACATGAATGTAAAGTATTTGCTACCCCTGGTGTAATCTTTAATTAATCTTTAATCAATTATTAGGCCTGTTGAATACCAAATTTGAAAAATTAAAAAGTTACTATGTTCTTTAAAAGTGTTTAAAGTAGCTAAAACTGCTAAATAAATAGGAGTAAAATTATTATACCAGATTAGTATGCTATTTCAAATTAAATTGTAAAAATGGTAAAAAGGTTTCATTTCAAATATCCAAAATGGCAAAAATTCACTGAAGTTGGGCTCAGGCTTGAAATGGTTGCGGGACGAAAACAAGGTCGTAAAACAGAGAGGCAGATCCAGGGGACAGGCAGGAGATTGAAACAAGGTCTATTGGTGTGTTCAGATTCGGCGGCTTTGTCCTCCAAAGGACCCGGCCTACCTGGACTGGGTACTTCAAAGGCCTTGAAAATGAGAAATCCAGAAGAGTTTGGCTATAGATTCGAACAGTTCAAACGTGGGCAAGGCACAATAGGGAAATTTAAAACCCCAAATCAGCATTAGGCAGGCAGGCAAGACAGGAACACTGGATATTTACTCACTCACTACTTTCAATAATCTG
Organism: Cyprinodon variegatus; assembly: GCF_000732505.1. NCBI lineage: Eukaryota > Metazoa > Chordata > Actinopteri > Cyprinodontiformes > Cyprinodontidae > Cyprinodon > Cyprinodon variegatus. Next base: position 133,028 of record NW_015150619.1, read on the forward strand.
GCACCGTTTGTCAGCCAGAGAGTATTATATATAACCAGGCACACAGGTGGAGTGAATGAGGCTTGATTGGGGAGCTGGAGAGACAAATCACGATTATGCAAATCAATTCAGCACAGAGAGGAATATCCATAAATGAGGTTGATGCCTCTGCATCTTTGGAACAGAGGTGGGTAGAGCACCCCAAAATCTTACTTAACTTTTTTTTTTTACTCAAGTAAAAGTAGAAAGTAGTCATTAAAGAAATCACTTAAGTAAGACAAAAAAAAAAAAAAAAAGTAGTTGTTCACCCATAACATTAGATTCAGTGTTTAAGTTTGTGTAATCAGACCAGTGGTGTCAAAAGTACACACATTTGTTACTTAAGTAGAAGTATAGATACTGCAGTATCAACTTGACCTCTTTACCGAAGTAAAAGTGAAAAAGTATGTGCTCCAAAAACTACTTAAAGTATAAAAGTATAAAGTAACCTTTAAAAAAGCCNTTCTCCTTTTTTAATTTTTATGTTTTGCATTTTTGCATTACAATCTGTAGTTCCAGACTGAAATAGGTACTTCTTGGTACCTGTTGTCATGGTGACTCACTGAATCTGTGCTCCACTAGTAAGGGCTTTACAGTAAGAGTTAAGCATGCGCTTTACATCTAATTGGACAGAGTAAAAATTGATTGAACTAGTTGACAGCAGCCGTTGTAAAACACTTAGAGTTCCAGACTTTTGGCTAGATCAATTTAGAGTTACGGATTGGAATCTGAATTTGTTAAACCTGCTTCATGAAACGGATTCCTGGTCTGGGAGGAGATCCCTCATGAGACCATTTGCCAGCTCAGCAGGAGCATGCCCAGGCATTTTATGGAGGTCATGCAAGCATGTGGAGCCTACATACAATACTGAGCATTATTTTGACCTGCTTTCCATCCATCCATATTCGAACACGCTTACTCCCAAGTGGGGTCATGGGGGGTGTTGGTGCCTATCTCCAGCTGTCAATTGGCGAGAGACAGGGTGCACTCTGGTATGGTTGCCAGTCCATCGCAGGGCATTTGACCTACTTCAAGGACATTAAATCAAAGTTTGATCAGCCTGTAGTCTATGTTTTAACTTAATTTTGTTTGTGACTCCAAATCCAGGCCTCCATTGATTAATACATTTGATTTCCATAGATGATTTTTGTGTGATTTTGTTGTCAGCACATTCAACTTTGTACTGAAAAGTATTCAATGAAAATATTTAATTAATTCAGATCTAGGATGTGTTGTTTGGTTCCCTTTGTTTTTTTAGCTGTGTATATGTTAACAAGAGGTAGCAAACTGATCAAATCTGGGTATTATCATGTAACAAAGTTTAATTTTAATGAATTGTGTAATGAAGTGGTTAGAAGTGCTTAACAGCTTAAGGTGGGGACAATGTGGGTTGACATCTTCCTTGCAGGACAAACAAATATCTCAGTTTTTAGGAACTGTTCTCTTCTATTTCCTCCAAGAAGTCGATGCAATCCGACATGAATGTCTGACCAAGCTGTTGATGAGATGAAGGAACCAGTCTGGTGTGTGTTTACTGTTCTAAACAGCATTACCAAAGATTATGCAGTTTGTAAAATAGAAAAGTGTAAAATAGCCAATATGTCTCCCTTCCAATTATCCCAGTCAATAAGTTACACCAAACAAAAATTCATAGCAAATTTCATTTTTTTTGGAATGCTAAATGAGAGCATCATGCAAGTGTTTCCATGGGCAGAACTCACACAACATTGGTGCTAAGCCCACAAATACATTTTCATTACAAAAAATGTATTTCATTACATACATTTGATTGCAAACTAAAAGTGATCAAAGCTCTTAATTATACTGTTAGTCAACTCTTTGCATCTCTGTTAGTTTGTCTTAGAAATAAATTCCACAAAGTTAAAAAATATAACAAGTTAAGCTGTAATTTGTATTTGCCATCAGCCCTTTAAAAGCAGGAGTCCTGTTTTACCACAAATCAAGGTCTCTCTTAGTTCAGCAGTAAATATGAATTATGCAGTTATAATTCTCACACTCATTCTTGATTGAAGAGGTGTTAATTACAATCATCATTGTCTTTGGCTGACTTTAATTTGCACTTGGCTTGTTTGACCCACTTTCACTGTAATAAAGTTGGCATATTCATTGGAAATTCATGAAATGTCATAGTAGCCTCCAGACCAATAAGTTGGTTAATAAAGTAATATGAATACCCGCTGCAGACTTTTGTAACTATCTTATTTATTTGGCCAGAACCTGAGTATTTTTAGATTATTTTACATTTTTTAGTATCAGGTGATGAGAATTAGCGATTTTCAAAATGTTATGTTTATCAAATGTGCCCATGCAATCCGACATGAATGTAAAGTATTTGCTACCCCTGGTGTAATCTTTAATTAATCTTTAATCAATTATTAGGCCTGTTGAATACCAAATTTGAAAAATTAAAAAGTTACTATGTTCTTTAAAAGTGTTTAAAGTAGCTAAAACTGCTAAATAAATAGGAGTAAAATTATTATACCAGAGTAGTATGCTATTTCAAATTAAATTGTAAAAATGGTAAAAAGGTTTCATTTCAAATATCCAAAATGGCAAAAATTCACTGAAGTTGGGCTCAGGCTTGAAATGGTTGCGGGACGAAAACAAGGTCGTAAAACAGAGAGGCAGATCCAGGGGACAGGCAGGAGATTGAAACAAGGTCTATTGGTGTGTTCAGATTCGGCGGCTTTGTCCTCCAAAGGACCCGGCCTACCTGGACTGGGTACTTCAAAGGCCTTGAAAATGAGAAATCCAGAAGAGTTTGGCTATAGATTCGAACAGTTCAAACGTGGGCAAGGCACAATAGGGAAATTTAAAACCCCAAATCAGCATTAGGCAGGCAGGCAAGACAGGAACACTGGATATTTACTCACTCACTACTTTCAATAATCTGGCACCGTTTGTCAGCCAGAGAGTATTATATATAACCAGGCACACAGGTGGAGTGAATGAGGCTTGATTGGGGAGCTGGAGAGACAAATCACGATTATGCAAATCAATTCAGCACAGAGAGGAATATCAATAAATGAGGTTGATGCCTCTGCATCTTTGGAACAGAGGTGGGTAGAGCACCCCAAAATCTTACTTAACTTTTTTTTTTTACTCAAGTAAAAGTAGAAAGTAGTCATTAAAGAAATCACTTAAGTAAGACAAAAAAAAAAAAAAAAAGTAGTTGTTCACCCATAACATTAGATTCAGTGTTTAAGTTTGTGTAATCAGACCAGTGGTGTCAAAAGTACACACATTTGTTACTTAAGTAGAAGTATAGATACTGCAGTATCAACTTGACCTCTTTACCGAAGTAAAAGTGAAAAAGTATGTGCTCCAAAAACTACTTAAAGTATAAAAGTATAAAGTAACCTTTAAAAAAGCCAGATGCCACTAAAGGAACTGAAAGCTCAATTTTTCGACTATTTCTAAAAACCTCTTTGAGATAGGACCAAGGATGAGGGAGGTCTTATTGGTCTGCGTCTCCATCTCCAGATACGTTCTCGCCTGTGTCCGACCTTTCAGACATTTCAACATCTATTTCTGAATCCGACATTGTAGCATGGCATAGACAATTCACATTTGCAGTTTGAAGAACACCTGCTTGCTAATTACTGCCATTGGAGTGCGCATGCTATCTTTGCTGTGTACCTAATGCAAAGGGTTTGAGGCATATTTGTAATAATGGGCATCCATGGGTTAAATAACTTTTCCCATGGAATTATTGTTAGTGCCAGCCATCATGTTAAAGAATTAAGAATGATGATCAAGGAATGCATTGATATCATAATTATGGAGATGCTGGGGATTGAACCCAGGACCTCATACATGCGAAGCATGCGCTCTACCACTGAGCTACATCCCCCATGTGAAGATCATCAATAAATAGTTTCCAAAAGAGAATGCTATTGCTCTGCGCTACTCTTATAGTCCACTGGAAAAATATAATTGGGTTCATAGGTACATCACATTTTGAAAAAAGTTCTTTGAGATAGGGCCAAGGATGAGGGAGGTCTTGTTGGTCTCCGACTCCCGATACGCTCTGGCCTGTGTCCAACCTTTCAGACATTTCAACATATTTTCTGAATCCCACATCGTAGCATGGCATAGATAATTCACGTTTACAGTTTGAAGAACACCTGCTTGCTTCAGATGATTTCCTTTAGCTAACCAATGAGTGTTTGCGTTATATGACTCATCCAATTACACTAGTTTTCACTTGATGTTTTCACATAATGTGCCATCCAATGATCTGCATTGGATGGCACATGATGTGAAATAAATATTTATAAACTTTATACCGAAGCCAAGAATAACGAGTAACATTTGTTTTAAAAATGTAAGGAATAGAAATTACAGATACTTGTGTGAAAATGTAATGAATAGAAGTCAGAACTTGGAAGAAAAATAAGTAATGGAGTAAAGTATAGATGCCTAAAAAGCGTACTTAAGTACAGTAGCGAAGTATTTATACTTCGTTACTTGACACCTCTGATTCAGAGATACAGTTATGTACAAAATCTTATATTATACAGTATAACATAAAGAAATATATATAAGAAAGGACCATTACAAAATATTTTTAACTTTAAAACTGTAAAAATGCTGCTTTAAAAAACAAAACAACAACAAAAAAACTATCTCCAAGAAAAACAAAATATCATACCCACGAATAGACATGATGGTGAAAGTGTAAGGATCTGGGGCTTTCTTACTCTTTTAGGACCATGACGACTTTTTATCAATGTATCCATGAAAACTCCATGCAAGCAGTAAATCCTGATCAGGAATCTGGGAATGTGTTTGACCTGAGACTCGCTAAAGATTTAAAGCTCACACCATCATGTCTAATATCCAAAATAAGCTCTGGACTGTTCAGGTCAAAGTCTGGATCCTAAATAATATGGGATCCATTGGTGGGACGTTAAACATAGTAGTCTTAGTGCAAAATTCTACGTTTTGGTAGAATAAAAAATGTAATAAGCTGGGACAGAAAAAGGAAATAGCTTCAAACACTTGCTAGCAGTTGCTGCTATTGGTAGAAGAATCAGAAATAGTTTGAAAGCACTTTTTTCACACATGGATCATGTTGGTTTCGATATTTTATGAAAACTTGCTTGAGGATATGAAACATTTACCTGTGTGACATAAGAAAATATGTTCCTTTTAAATGTGGAAGTTCAGTTAAAGGCTCGAGCTTCGCTTTAAGAACGTTACACCATCTCCTTTACAGCAGCAGATGTGTGTTTAATTGTCTGATTCAACATATGGACAAACAAACAGAGGTTTGTTCACGGTTTGTGGGAGCTTGGTGCAAAACTCAAACTCACATCATTCAAGTGACTAATTGTAATCAGTAGCTACTAGTTAGCAAATCCTCCACAATTACTTTTCTAACGTGAGGTGTAAGGTGACTATCCTGGCATTGTGTATGTAATATTCTGTCACAAACGTCTTCCTTCTCACAAGTTTTTTTTGTCCGAGTTAAACTCTTCTAGTCCTACCCACTTAATCTTAATGTTTCCTCTGCACTCTTCGATCTTTGAGGGTTTCCTTTTGTTCTGGTGGGACAATCTTTAAGCTCTTAATTGCAGGTGGTGGATGAATGCTTTTCCCAATCCCAAACTCTTTTGTTCACACTGCTGTGGGACAAACAAAGGTTCCCTTTTTTCTCTCTCTTTTTTGCTCCTTGTTCTGACTCTTAGAAGTAGTGTGAGGACGAGGAAAGGATTAAGTCAACATTTCTCATGACCTCTGGTGGCTTTGTGTTGAAGAAGAAACCTGCATGGTGCTTCCATGGGAAATTATCAGCCGCATGTGCAAGATATCCCCAACAAAAACAGCCAAATATAAATTTAAGTTAAGAACTTTTTATATCAGAGCTCCAGTGATGAAGTGGAGCTTTAACTCTGAAAAGTGCTGCTCTGAATCTCTCTCCTGCTGAGCGCTAAGGAGTCATACTGTTACAGTTATCTGTTGTTGTTCATTTGTTTCCCATTACACGAGCACCATTTTGGCTAATTAGTCTTGACAGTAACTTTTCCCTGCAGTGTTGATTAGATCTAATTAACGACTGCAGGCAAGATGGAGGCCTGGTGCCCTGCTGCAGTCATTTCAAACACAGATAAATAGTCAAAGCTAGTCTGGCTCAGATCTCCCACGTTTGTTTTTACTTTTTTGGGATTTTAAGCACATTATTTTTGTAGATTTTGTTAAAACCAGAAGAGGTTTAGTTACTGAAAGCCCTGTTTTTTACACATACAGTAGGAAGAAAAATACAAGCAAGAAAATCAAGTTGCTATGTTAAAATGAACTTTTTTCTTTCCATTTAATTTCAAGAGGTTCCTCTGACTATAACTATGCTTTACACAAGTCCGTTTCTCATTTTCAACAGCTGCATGCCACTCAACATGAGAGTGTAAGGGTGGTGAGATCTGATGAGAAAGTCTTATAAGTAAACGGCATGCACGTTGCAGTGAAGCAGATCACCGGGCAATCAGATTAACAGAGTGAAAACATTTCTTATCACTGATTATTTCAAACCTCCATACAAATGAAGCAACAGCTAGATTAGAGGTGATTACGGTGCAGATGGCTCTCCTCACGTCTTTACCATCTCTGCCAACAAGACGGAGCATCAGCTTTACTGGATGAGCAAATAATTAGGATAGTCACGGATTGTTTTAAATATAGAGTTTTTGTCCAGGCGAGTTTGTCTAAATGTCTTTAAAAAATCAAATTATAGCATAAACTTAATCTAAATGACTATTCAGAATATCTGCCTTATACAGCATTCCCAAAGTATTGGACAGATATTGATATTAATCAGCGTTGCACATTTATTAACTAGGATATATGCCTGTTTGTCTTTGCAAAATAGCTGAAGACCATGCAAATAAGTTTAAAATAGGCTGTTCATCATTGGTTTTCAAGTCTTTCCACATATTCTATGTCTAATCCATACCACTGCAGCACTGATTGCACGTTTAATTCTTTGTACTGCTGGAAGGTGAACTTCTAAAAGAGACTCATGTATTTTGCAGCGTCAACCAGGTTTTCCTCCATGATTATCCTATCTTTAGCTCCACTTATCTAACTCTCAAATAAGCAACAGCTTTCCAACCTTTGCAATGTGATTATGAAGAAAAGATGCTGGTTTCCAGTGGTACTATACTCTTTCTATCTATTTTAGGGAATCAAAAAGTGTGCTCTACGATATGTCCAAATCTTAGGAATCTGGTTAATAACTTAATCTTGCTTAATACTTTTTCCAAAAATTAACCCAGACGTGTTTGCTGTCTTGTTCAAGACAAGATGTGTAACGGATTATGAATTACAAACTAACATTTCGGTTTTTGATGTTCAAAAGAAGAGGTGCAGGGGTGTGATTGCTTTGTTGAGGCACTGTTGCTCTTTCTGCTTTATAGAATGTTATATATTATGTAGGGTCGGAATCCAAAGTTGTCTTAATCTATTCTAAAAAAACTATTTTTTTAATGACATTCTTGTTCCATCACACTTTATTCATAGTCTAGCATGTTTCTCTACTGTTTGCTTTTATTTCCTATTTTAAAAAGGCAAATTTAATCTTATGCTGGTAAAAGTCACAACTCCAAGTCGAGTACAGTATTTCCAACAGGCCTTTGGCTTTAATTTGACATGCAGTGCGTAATAACTGCATGGATGGCAAAAGCCATAGTGGCTGCTGTTGAGGGGCCGGTGTTTGTGTGTATCCAGGTCTCAGATATATATCACGGGGGGGGATGCAGGATTTTGATCACCCCTACTTCCATCAGCACCTGCTTGCAGAAATCCAAATAATTACCAGCACACAAATGTGGGTGGTGGTCCTTATCTGAAACCAGTTGCAGTGAAGCTTGATGGTATCGCTGCTTTTGCCCAAGGCATTGCTCATTTTTCCAACATGATCAACTCTACAGGATGATTAGTCATAAAAGTAGCAAAACACTTTATAAGGGGACATATTCTTAGTTTTTTTTTTTACTTTTATCAATTAGTTCAAATAAATTATTAGGATTTCACTCGAACATTATTATTATAAAAAAGAAAAAACAAAAAGTACAGTTAGAGGGCTGATAGTTTTCCTTCACCCTGCATAGGGTTTTCACTGGATACTCATGTTACGTCCCTCAAAGCAAAAATATATATAATTGATTATTAAGTGTTTATTAAATGCAAAAGTTAACTACAATTAATTTGTGGTTAATGGCTTTTCAGAACATAAAGAAAATAACAAAATAAACCTTTCTTTTTACAGGTTAGAAGACTGATCTTGAATCATCATGGGTTACTAGAAGAATAAATTGATTTTACGCTAATGTTGCTATTTTACTATACATCAGACTCTCTCCACTAGGCACAAACATTCTTTAATGTAAGAAATATACATGGCTTACCTTACATCCAGATTATCAGATTATTTTAAATCCAACAATCATCTAGTAACTGCTTTGTTGCAATAGATGATTATGTCTAGAAGTACATCCACACTTGCTCTTTAAGGGAAATCCAGCTTAAACAGTTTTTCTGAGTTGCTATGTGTTGCTGAAGATGTCAAAATGGCATCACACAATTAGGAACTTTTGCCATATGCAGGAAGACAATTTTACTCTAAAAAGAAAATGAAGCCCCATCTTAAATGATTTGCTTCATTTGTATCAAGTAATTTAATTTCGTTAAAAACCTACTTAATAATTTAAGCTTGTCAAACTTAATTCAATTACTTTTAATTGAATCAATTAATTTAACATACAATATATTTCTGCATTACAATGCAGATATAGACTGTATGTTCTAAAAGCTGGTGGCTGGGCTCCATGTGGGAGGCTCCCTATTCGCACACTGCTATCAAACACTGATTATTTTCATCAACTGTATAGTAAATGGCTATTCGTATATCCCCTAAGGACCGTCACCTAAACTTACAGGCAGGTTAATATGCACGACTCATCTGTTTTCCATTGGGAAGTGAAGCACGTTGACAAAACATCTCCAATATGCATTACAGGCCGTCTCTAGAAGGACAGTAGGGCACACGCCGCAATCTTAGATTTAAATAAGTGGGAGGACTGAATTTTAGACACCAACAACATGAAGCCTTGCCTTATCTTTGTCACCCCTGAACTGCTTTACATTTATATTATATCCACCTTTGAGCAGAGTTTAATTATGCCAGGTCTGTTTGCCATTTATAATGGCTCGTGCTTGCAAGCCATCATTTAAGTATACACAGGAGTAAAGTGATCTGACAGAATAACCTACTTTCTCGATGCAATCAACTAGTTTAACTTAGATAGAAAACTTTGTATCAATTTGACTGGATGAT
>NW_015150619.1:144112-149704 GCF_000732505.1 Cyprinodon variegatus
GAACTTCCCGACCTCAAACGTTGTGGGCGGGACTAAGTTCGGAATGGCACACAGGCTAAACCATAGTAGCTACATCGGACAAAGTGCTCTGTTTGCTGTGACAGCATTAGTTGGGCCGATTCTATCAGCAACTTAAAGATAATATAGTTAGATCTGTTTACAGTGTTTAGACCTGTTTCTCTCCTAGACATAATACTTTAGACTAAGCTTTTACTGTCTATAAGCCATCTGTGGGTTTTCTTTTTCAGCTTTTTGACATTACAACTGGCCTCTGCTTCTATTTTTTTTCTTAAACAGAGAGACCTATGGGGCTAGTGTACTTGACAGTGTCCATGGACCAATGCCTCTATGTTCTTTTTTGGGTCTCTGCTTCAGTCTTTTTAATTCCATTGTTGGCAGCAACACAAGGTGGTTCTGATCAAGCCTGGTTTTGGTGGAGATTTCTTTTTGTTAAGGGAGTTTTTATCTCCCTGTATGCATGCTTGGTGTGTGGGGGATTTCTGCAAGGTCAACGACATAATGCAAGTGTCCTCACGCTGCCTCTGGATGCTCATCCAGAGGCAGCGAATCCTGCAAAGTGAATGACTCGATACAATTAGCTGGGTTTCCTGAGATGGAAAACTTCTAACTAATCTCTCAGTAAAATCTGACGAACTGACTCTATAAAAGGCCTTGGAATAACATGTGTCCAGACTACAATAACCAAATTATTCAGTTTTAGATAAGATATAGAACTAAACTATAGGGTGTAAATGTAACACATTATTTTTCAAACATTAAATACAGTTTGCTTTAGAGCTGCTTTCACTTTGAGCTCATGTTTTACGGATTTGTGGTGTATTTACATTTCCCTTATCTCTTGATTTATTTTTTTGGTTTGAACTAGACATGGAAAATAGCCCAGAAAAAAAATCTTACATCTTTTATCTGTTCTATCAACTTTACTGATAGATTTACAAATGTGTTAGAAGTAGAAGGGCAGCAGCATGTTTCCATTTCTAAACTTTCCTCAGAGCTAAAGTAAAGATTTATCTTAAAAAGAATTTTTCCAGGGAAAGTGTAGTCAGCCATCACTGAAATCAGTGACAGGACTAATCTACCGGCAGATAGCAGTAGTAAATGTGCCAGCTGGAAATGTTTTATAGGAATTTGTAGATCTTTTACTTTAGACAGAAGCCTTTAAATAAGACCCCAGAAAGAAACTTCACTTTTCATCTCAATCTTTGCTTTTTTGGGGCAAGGATTATTGCTACTCCAGGAGGTTATGATATAAAAAGGCTTGTAAACTCTAGGAATAATCGTTTTGTTTTGTTTTTTAAATCTACTTTACTCTAGTTTTGTATCTAGCCTAACAAATACACCATTTCTAAATTGTTCTGGACTAAATATTTAGTTACTCTGTGACCAGCGGCTTGTCACACTCAGCCAGCTGCATCTCTGTTTTTGGTTCAATGTATTTATTAGATATTAAAAATTACTGTTTGACAAAGAGAAACTATGACTTCAGCACCAAATAGTTGATTCCCATGGAGATGTTGCTAAAAACCTAGTATTCAGCAGACAGCAATGAAGAATAATGTATCTCCAAGGTCCTGCTCCACATCTCAGTTGATTTATCCAGTTTTCTGGAAGCATTTTTTTCAGATACTGTCTGCTTTAGATGGTTTTTGGATCTGACAATTCTGTCTTTTTATATCAGAGGGAACTCTGTGTCTTTGGTTTGATAGACAACATGCCAGCTCAGTTCTAGGTGATTTGGCCCATCCTGCTCCAGAGGTTTCTTTCCACCTGTGGAAATCCTGCTCCTCCCACCTCTTTAAATGCACAGCATGAGATACATACAACTGGGCAGGACTCCCGGGGTACAAACAATGCAAAGCGTTGGCTAAGGACAAGGGAAACATTTGAGCATTACAAATGTCATTCAACTGGAAAATAGAGCCTCTTAATGGTTGCTTGAACCAGTATAAGGAGTATATGGTCATTAAAGCGCAGATGACGTACTAAAGGGAACCACCAGGTGGAAGGAATACAGACATGCAGGAAGCTGACTGGGAATTAAAACCTGCCTGAGGATTAAAAGAAATGTTGCAGATCTCCTCTTAGTAGCTGTGAGGCTGCATTAATGTATTCCTTTATGTGGAAGCAAAGAGATGAAAGCAGTGAGGGTGAGGGATTTACCCTGTTCTAACATAGAAACTGATGAGCTTTATTCCCCATCCCAACACAGAAACTTAGGTTGATAAGTGTACTTACACTATAACTCATAGAAAGTTTGATCTGTCTTCATCTCTTTTTTCCCCTGCAATTGTAAATTATTCATGAGATTGGATCTCTCGAGCAGTAGTCCCTATAGGAACCTATAAATCATTTGTACACTTCCTGCCGAGTTATGACATGTCACGTATTGAGATGGATGACAATTATAGTTCAGCAGTGTTCTGTAGAATTTGTTCATCTGAATATACAAATTCCTCTGCACACAAATACATTTACACATTTTACACTGATCCGTGCAGAGTATTCAAAGTCACTCTTCAGCTTTAGCGTTCTCGGATTTCACTGAACAATCTGACAATTTAATTTTTTTTTAACAGTGTGTTGATAATAACCTTCCAGTCTTCGCTGTGAACAAATCAAAGCTCTTATTAACTGACTTTTCATCCCATCCTTAACATATCCAAAATTAACCAAATACTTGAGCAAAAAGTTAAATGCACTGCTATGTCACATAACTTTCTGTCTTCCTGCTTTGATACAGCTATGAGGACAGACATAGCCATCCATCCAGCAGCTGTAACTATGTATGTTTCCAGGGCCTGTTTCAGATTCCGGGACCAGGCTCACAACTGTGATCCACTTCAGTTACAGTTACTGTGGCAGGGTAGAAACTAGTCCAAAGGTTTGATGTAAAAGCACTGTCAGAGATGGGAATCTTATAGATGTGGAGTAACTCTGTGATTTTATGTATTCCTGTAATGATGGCTCAGTTGTTTTATTAAAGTGGAGGGTTTTTCCTGTTAGTTGTCTTCTGAAAAACTAAAGGTGGGGTATTTGTTTTCGAGAACTGTTGGTCCAATTGCTTTCATTTACATCAGTTCTGCTTTTTGGTGGTGCTAGTTCGCTATCATTCAGTCTTATTGCTGTTTTGACTCAGCGGTAGAGTCCTTCTATTTCCATACTCAACATTTACCTCCTCAAACTAATACGTTTTCATATCCTTCACTGTTATTTTTTGGAGCAGTCTGTGGAGCAGGCTTTAGTTCCTCCTAAAGGACTCATATGCTTGACACACATTCTGCGCAGAAAATGAGCCACTGTTCTCTAAGATCAGTACGCGCCATCAGACCAGCATACCCATAGTCAATATGCATGCATAAGACGTCAGATTTCCATATGCGTATGCTATTACCGTTTATCCCTTTAGTATATCCCCGTTTATCCCTTTTGGTTTGTACGAAAAATACACTTTAAACTACCTCGACAGGCGTGTATCCCTTTAGTCAAGTACAAAAAACTATTTAAGGTCACATTGCCATATGCTTCAAAAAACACCAAAAAGTAAGTATTCAAATTGTTTTTTTGTACATGAGTAAAAGGATAAACTAAAGGGATAAATGGGTATTGCTTATGGGTATGCTGGTCTGTCAGATCACCAATCGTTACAGCGTCTGCGTTGTTTACAATTTGTGCAGCTTTCCCCCTTGTTCTGTCTTGTTCTGGGCAGGGCTTTTTCAAAGTTGAAACTTGTTCAGCTCCCAGCGGTGCGTGTCCCGACTCACAAATGACCCTTCACCCCCCAAGCATGGACTGATCTCCCTGCTGCCCTCTGGGAAGAGACTTCGAAGCATTCGATGCAGGTCCATCAGATTCCAGAACAGTTTCTTCCTGTTGGGATCTGGAGCTGTACCACCTTTCTCCAGCAGAGTGCGCCGTGGACCCTTCTGAGCTGAGCCTCCAACACACCTGTGGCGCATCTCATCATCAGAGGATCCCCCTATATATAACCTGCCTTCAGACCTTGCCTCAACGCCGCAGTGTTGATCCAGTTTGGTTAGCACCTGAGCCTAGCAAACTCCTGAGAATCTTAGCTATCTCTGTTGAGATCAAATTCTAACTCCTCCTTGTCTATGCTTCACAGGAATCCTGTTTCCCCTGGAAGCTCTGGATGAGCTTAACCTGCCAAGCCTGCCCTCTGAGCCAAACCTGAAGACTCTTCTCTGGATTCCCCTGCAGCTCTTGGCTAAGAGCTGGAAACCCAAACCAAGGTCTGCCCTCAAGTCAGAAGTAAGACGCTGAAGCGGTTATTGGACACTGCTGAACTAAAAAGTCTCTGGACCCAACAGTTCCTCTCTCAAAGTGAAACCCGGACTCCTCAAGGTATTCCTCAGAAACTCTCAAACTCAAACTCCTCAGTCCCAGAGCTAACTGAACTGTCATCCTTACAGACTCCAGTGAACCTGCCCCCCGGCCTGAACCAGTTCCAGTGTGATTATTCATGTGCTTGTGCTTCAATAAACTTTGTTTAACTTTTCATCAGACTCCGTTGTGTTCTGTCATCATGACACTTCCCCACTGTCATTGGACTGCTGAATGTTAGAACTGTAACTATACAGTCATATGTTTATATTACTGTTTTTCATCAAAATGCTTTTTTTCACTGCTGCTTACCTCGTCAAGGCTGCACTTTAAAAAATGAAAAAGTCTAGACAGCTGTTCTAAATGAAATTTGTTTTTGTGTACTCTTATGTATTCAAAATAAAACTAAATAAAATCTGTCTAAGTCTCTAAGTCTAAGCAAGAGCTAGATGAAAACACCACACTATCTGAGGAAGTAGACAACTTAGCCCTTTTATGAAAGCCTCTTCATGCTTCTCAAGAGTTACAGTCATTTCTTCCAAGGAGTTTTTCCATAACGTATTGATAGTTTTGATATTTAAGAGTTAAATAATGGGACTTCTCTAAAAATGTATATTTACGATCCCTTGCCAGCAGTAGCTACTGCTCACTTTCAAATTTTTCCGCACAGATCTGTCCGTGTAGTTAAGGTTTGTTTATGCTTGATGTGTCTAAGTGTTCCTTGCAGCCAAATTACGTCATATTTGGACTCCGACGCCCGTCTGCGCAGAAAACCTAGGAAAAAGGTAACTAAGCAAATGGATCGGCTCTGAAAAAATGGCAAGCAAGCAGCTCCTAATAAATCTTCGAAATTTAGAGACACTCAGAATAGGGGGAAAGCCACACAGATTATAAATGCTGCAGACATTGTGGTGGATGGCTTATTTTCAGCGTGGAATGGACTAAAATGGACATTTTTGCCAAATAAAATTTAATTAGGGGTGGGTAAAGTATCCAAAAATGTACTTATGGAAGAGTAGCACTACTTCAACAAGTAAAGAAGTATTTGTTAAAAAAAACACCTAACTTACTAGTTTTAATTACCGTATTTTCACGACTATAAGGCGCACTTAAACGTCTTTTTTTTCCCTCAAAATGTGTGGTGCGCCCTTTGGTGCGGTGCGCCCTATGTGTGTTGTAACTGCGACTTTTGAGACCACCTCATTGAGGAGATGATGAAAGAGTGGCTGAATG
>NW_015150619.1:151156-189983 GCF_000732505.1 Cyprinodon variegatus
GTCTGTCTCACGGACATGAATAAAGCACAGTCATACTCAGTTTTGGGCCCGCTGTATTTTTAAATACGCAGTAGAGGTATTTAAAGGTAGTAGAGGACATGTACCTGTATATAAAAAACGCGCCCTATAGTCCGGTGCACCTTATGTGTGTGTTAAATACAGAAATGGGACACATAACTGAGACTGCGCCTTTTAGTACGGTGCGCCTTATGGTCGTGAAAATACGGTATGTATTAAAAGAGAACAAAATATAAAATGATAATTCTGAAATTTCAAAGATTAGATCAAAATTATTTAAACAAACTAATAACATAGTTGAAAAACAAAACAAAACGAAAAACAATTTCGGGCAGAATTAACCCTTCTCCACAACTTATTTTACAACATAGAAATTGACAATATTTACTCCTTACTGTATATTAAATTTTCCTCCCTATTTTATAGGATAGAATAACTTTACAAAAAAGGAATACTCATTTTGTAAACACAAACTGTGTGTCCATGTTTAGAGCACTTTTGTTTAAAACATGCTTGTTCACTATTGTGTAAAATTACTCATGAATGTATGTATGGAGTAGCTAACCAAGTAGATATTACTGAGTAAACGTAACTTGTTACTGCTCCCCTTTTTAATTGGCTAATTTCTATCATTATGTTAACATTTTAATTAACTTATCTATAATTTAGTTTCTAATATTTCTATACAGTGCAGCATATTGTTTGATTAATTGTTTTTAGGTAAGTAACGTAGTTTTTTGTACCATTTTTTTGTGATTGAATGATATATTATAACTTGCTGAATGCTGTGGCATTACCCTTAGAGCAAGATTCTGCTATGCATGCTCCATGATGGAGATGGCAATATTTCTTTTATGTCTAATGACCAAGAAATCTTCTTGATTGTCCTTCTATACTACTTTTTTTTTAAATAACTCCAGAAAAAGTGTGTTTCCACCATTTTCATGCAGATTTAGCTGAGTTACTCAGATTCTTGAGATGAATGGATCTAGGTAGTTTTAGACACTTAATTCCATTTTTTAATAATGAATCTTTCTAAGATTTTGAATATGTTCAGTTTAAAATCTTCGATTTATCTACTGCCTGATACTTTTCAGGGAGCTTTTCTCTAAACTACTAAGATTGGATCTTGAAGACTGAGATCTTTTTATACAACACTTAACGCACAGCTGCTCACAGATAATTTCCATTCCACAAACTGTGACTCTACTGAGATTTCTGCTGAATATCTATCTATAAAATCCAAACCTGATATATCCTTATTAACTAATATCAGTTTGTAAAATTTTGTATTCACATTGACTTGAAATTGCATAATATCATTCTGATATTAATCATCGTTCCACTCGCACTGGCCTTCAAAAAATGTCTTGATCTTTTAAAGGAAGCTTAGATCTCCAAATTTGATGACTATGGTATTATTGCTGTTATCACATCTCTTTGACTCTACTTAAGCTCTGGAATGTGCTGCACTCTGACTCTTACACTTCACTGCAGACCATTTAAAAAACATGCATATGCGTGGAAGTATCTGATAATCTGATGCATTTCACAGCTGAGTTTTAGGGAATTTTATTGCAGGTATAATGCTGGAAAATCCTTTACCTATCAATCAATATGTCATATTTCTGAAGAACATACAGTAAATACGATGCTAGGAATAAAATTGAAATCATGTCTGTTGTTGAAACTGTAATCCTCTCTCCATACACAAATGAACACAATTCTTCCAAAGCCTATAGGGTTAAATAATAATAACCCCATATTGTCCTAGAAATGAGACCAACACAACACACTTGCTTTCCTGCAGGAAAGGAGAGTGACCAGACCCAACGAGGAGTCTGTGGTCAACTCTGCCAGGACCTGTCTTTTCTGCTGCTTTTATTATAGGACTTACAGGAGGGGTCAGAAGTCAGAAGAAGTTTACACATGATAGAGCATGTTTGTGCAGTTATATTGCAGGTGATGACCAGTCAGCTGCAACCACACATGGCTGGATAGAGCATGACTTTTCCTATTCAGGGAGAACCATTTGTTCAATGTAATTATTTCTTAGAAGGCCAAGTGCCTGTAGCTTAAAATAAAATAACAGAAATTTTTCTAACAAAAGTGTTCAATCATTTGTGTATTTTTATTCATATTGCCTATAAGGAATTTTATTGTTAGATCCTACCTAAAGTGTTTGCTGCAGTAATTTTTTTTTTTACTTTAATCCTGTTATTGTAATAGCTGCCTGAAATAACTTAGTATAATTTTAAACATTGTTTCATGGTTAATGTACAAAGATTGTTTACATTTTTTTGTTAAATCAAGGAAATCACAGCTTATAAAGTATCAAAATGTCTGTTTCAGTGTACTTACTATACTATTAAAATGTATGTTAAAATTATTTTTCTTATTTTAATAATATTTTTTTATTTATGCCCTACAATTTAATATTTTCAGTTTTCTAATATTTGTTATACTTGTCGTATTTGAGTCATTGATTTTGTAGCATTCGCTCCTCCTGGATGAGCAGACAGACAATCATTTTCATTGTGTTCTTAACTTTGCAGCATTTCTTCATATTGAGCATGCAATGATGGTGGAAAGGAAAAAATCCCTGGAATCAACTGGAAGAAATCTCCACTAGAAGCAGGTCTCAGTGTGAGCTGCATTTTGTCAAAGCCGACTGAGAGTTCAAGAAGACAGAGGCAGACACAAAAAAAAAACCATAGAAGCATCGATCCTGAAATACCTTATATGTTAGAGAAGGTAATGTTAGTTCATAGGTGACTGTCTAGGAAAAAAACCCATACCAGCTCCAGGTTGATTTTAAAAGGATGGAAGAGAGTGCACACAGTCAAAATAAATGCCTAAAAGTGAAACGTGACTAAACACTGAAAAACAACAAAATGAAATTTACGAGTAATCCCATTGTAAAGGACCAAATTTACGGCTGGCGATGTGAAGGATGCATTTTGTGATGGGAATGGTGCACTTATAGTGAAATTAATATGCAAGTAGGAATGGTGAGCAAGCTGATAGAGTGAAGCAAATTTGGTCTGTCTGTCAATTAGCATCACGTAAACCACTGAAGGGCTGGATGTGACTATGATGTAAAATGATGAAGCGCAGCAGAGACAAAGATTTTTCTAGAGGAGGTGGTGTTAGTACAGTAAATATAGCATTGTGACTCACTCTGTAAAATTGAAGGTTGGTTTAAACAGAAAAAATCAACCTGCAAGCGGCTGTATAATCTTCCTATTTGAAAGTCTGTCAAAAGAGATGGGCAGAAATTTACTAAATTGTCTGACTGTTTTCTAAAGAGGTGAAAATGTCAAGCGACCTTGCCAGGGGAATCATATGAATAATTGGCAGCATTTGTTGTGAGCGGATCTTAGAAGACTGGCCACCCTGTGGAGGAGACTAATTTATGGCTTGTATCCGCGATCTAGTTTTTCTGGTTATGACCAAGATTTTATGAGACTAGGTGAGTATAAAAAATTCAGCAACAAACCTTTGAGGCATCCACCTTGTTTTTGCCAGCTGTGCTGATTAGTCCATCCATCCTCTGGCTCCATTATTCCTAATGATCATACATACTATCTTTGTGCAGTGCTGGTACAGTTTCATGATTGCTTTGGAATACATGATTCTACTAATTTGGAAACACATTTTGTTCGTTTTTTTGCATAATAATTAATCATAAAATGTTCAAAATTCATGGAGGCATGAGTTCCTTTGCATTGCAATACAAATGTCACCAATGTTCCAATAAAAAGATCCAAGGCTCACCCTGTGTTGGGTGAAAGTGAGTTTAGCACTCCAAAGAAAGGTATCAATGTTAATTTAGCAGTTAGAAAGAAGAAGCTAACCTTTTTTTTTTCCTTTTATTTCTACAAAATATGTATAATTATCAGGAAAATGCCCCTGTGATTTTCTCCCTTTGCATCTACTCCTGTCATGGATAGAGTCATTCTTTCATGTCCTTTCTGTGTTAAGCTTTTGTTGCAGGTGGCCCATCGCCATTCTTTGACAGAGGGAACGCCCAGCTTCAGAAGACTGCAAAACCGCTGCTTTCATCTCATTGCTGGTTGAGGAAGTGCCATGCTGTTATTGGGAGGAGTATTGTTTAGTTGCAAGTATTAGCCTCAGCATGTCTCCATCGTTGGTTTGAGGGGTTGAAGCACCCTGCTTGCTATAGAAAACAAAACTAATGCTAGGAGAACAAGGTCCAGACTGTGATTTTAGAAATAAATGAGATGTTTCAGCACAGACAAAAACCGAGGTAAGAACAATTCTTTCCCCCAGGAGTTGTCATTTCCTTTTTAGGGCTGTTGTGCCCCCTCTATGCCAGATAGCAATCGAAACAGATCTTAAGAGAAAGTGAGACAAATTTTTTAAACTTTAGATTTAGAAATAAATCCAGCATTAATCACATTACTTGCTATTGAAAATACTAAATACAAAATAAACGTACACTTCACCCAGAAAGATATGTTATTATATCCTTAATGACAAGATAAGAAATGATACCAGTAATTCATGTTTTTAGTTGTGGTTTTGTTTTCTGGAAAATGGATTAGATAAACTTCTTCTCAAAGAGTGCGTTATAAAGGGATAGAGGCGGGCCTGACAAGAAGCAGATAAATGCAGTTTGTTTTTTGGGGGATTTTTTGAAGTGAGTAGCTCTGGTGGTGTTGGGTGACATCACAGGCCCGTTCAGATGTGCTTTGAGTGTCTCAGATTAGATCTCTGATAGGAAATGCTCTTCTTTTCCCACTAGAAAGTTGTTTCCTCATTGAATCGAGAACATACCAAGGTGTACGAGAACAGTGAATATATGGGAATAAAACGCAGGAAAAAAAGCAGGAAACCTCCTAAAATTAGGCTTAAAATACTACAAGAAGCAAAGAACTGGCACATAATATAATTCATTAACATTCCTGAAGCTATTTCAGAAGCACTTTCTCATTAAAATATAACAAACAAGACAACAATGCAGATACACAAAATATCTTAAAATCAGAAGAAATTGAATTGATAAAATATATATATATATATATAACGTATTCCTCAGTTTTAATAAAAGGAAAAGAATCTTCTAAATGAAAAGTCTATTTAAGCAGGTCACTGAAAATATAATGACTTAGGTATAATATGTATATAGGGCTGCTCAGTGAAGCAGTGTATAGCACTGCAGCAAGAAGGTTCCGGGTTCGATTCCCATGGAGTTTGCATGTTTTTCCTGAGTATGCATGGGTTCTCTCCGGGTACTCCGGCTTCCTACCACAGTCCAAAAACATGACTGTTGTCTTAAAAGCCTGCTTTTTCTTAAATACATGAAAGCTTTAAACAAATGCTGTAACAATCAGATCACTGTGAATACAGTCAGGACCTCTTCGAGGTAAGAGACTTTATTAAAAAAAGAAACAACTCTACTCAGGAACATTGAGTTTTCGGATCACTAAGTATGTGCTACAAAGTATTAAAATGTCATGAGCATCACTTATCAACTCTGGCCCAGGCCTGAAGAAGAGAGCTGAATATTGAGATTACTGATTAAATGTGGAGCAGTATTTGGAACTCTGCCAGAAAATTACTATTTGTAATCGCTCCTGGGCATTGCAACTTAAATTACTACATAGAACTCACCTGGCCCCAAAACGGATGTCTAAACCAGGGTTCTCTTCACTGTGCCCTAAATGGAAAATACATGAAGGCAGCCTCACACACTGTCCCGGGTTATGTCCCAAGATCCAGATATATTGGGAATCTATTCTGGTGGAGACTAGGAAAAATATTAGAACCAATATTGATCTTGATCCAGTGTCTCTTTTGGCCACCAAGAGGGCATTCTAATAATTGACAAAAAACAGTCAACCATGCATTATAGAAGGTGTGTGCCCCATAACATTCATGTAAAATGTTTAAAAAAAAAATCTTAAACAGTGTCTAGACTAATTAGTCTAGTCTATCCTAATTGTCTAGACTAGACTAACTAAGAATGCAGCATTTGCTTAATTGCACCATTTGGTAACTATTGATTGAATCCATTTTACACAAGTTAATGTAACAAATTTTTCCTGTACACATAAAATGGAAATGAAAAAGAGTTGGATTTACTTAATTCCGTTGTCGACATTTTGCAGCAATCTACATTGCTGAGTTAATCCAAGACAAACTAGGGATTTTATGCAAACAGGACCCAGCACCTTTTCTTTATAAGATCAATTAAAACAGAAGAGTCAAAATCAAACATATGGCGGCAATTTGATTATGCAACCTTTGAATTGCACAGAAAGTCTCCTTAGCCTGTGGGTTATCTCATGGGCACCTTTCCTATGATTTCTATGGACTTTAAATCTGGGTATAGAAATACTTAGCAAGCTCCCAAGTGGTATGAATGTGTTTCCCCCTAAATATTCGGTGACCCTGTCTTCAGGTTCAGGTATTGCAATCTAGAACTAATATAACAATACAGTAAAAAAAGGATCAGTGGATAGCAGACTGGTGAGGAAAATAGGCTTTTGTGCAGCACATACACAGTCCAGGTGAATCAACTGCACCTGCTGTGCAACCGGGGGAACAGAATATAAGAGAACTAAATGTCTCATATCAAATTAATTTGATTAGCTCTTCAACATTTCTTTCTTTCAACTCCAAGTCCTATATATCTCTGTAAACAAGGTAACAAAATAATTCAGTGTTTTTGCCTAATTTGCATTTTGAGCAGGGCTGGGCATTGATTTATCTGACTGTATGATCTGGTTGAATTATGTCTGTAAAGTGTCTTAAGATGACATATGTTGTGAATTAATGCTAAATATATAAAATGAATTTACTTTATTTGGAACATTTCCAGTTCCCATTCTTTATTTTGGTCCCAATTCCTATCGTTTAAAAAAAAATTCTGATTCATTCAAGAGGACAGATCATAAAAGTTTACATAGTTGGCTAACCAGAGCTCTGTCTGGTTGAAATGGCCTGAACTTCTTAATGAAATCTTGTTCCTTGTACATTTTACTTTGTATGAACCTTACTGTAAATGATCACATAGTTATTTTCAACCAATATGTACATATTTACTATATGAATTTTTTACAGAGTTACATTTTCAAATGGAGCTTTATTGCTAAAACCTTTTTAAAAACATTTACATATATCCAGTTTGTGATGCTGCAGGTATTTATGCTGTATAAGACAATATTATTTCTATATTTACCTGATTCTGGCTATAGTGCAGTGCTAGGCTGGGTGTCTGAGCTGGAGGAGAAAGCCATTTTGAATGGCTGCTACCGTCAAAAGCCAGCTGAATGACAGCAAAATACCGTAGAACTTCTAGCCACTGGCCTTCTTGTATATTTTTTTTTACTCTGACTCCACCCTTTTACTGAATTACAGGTCCTGCCCAGGAGATCATGCTTCTCTTTATATCTTAATGTCCACAAATGATGACAGAAAGAATATTTTAGTACAAAGCACCAGCCATGGGCCCATTAAGGAAAGTGGGGAAATTTTGAATGGCATAGTACTGTATGCAGCTGGAAGGTTTTAGGATTGACTTTGCATGATATCATCCCATCACCAGTGTCACAGGTTAGTGATCATTTTTAAATGTAGCTTTAAGCCACAACTTTGGATGCCACAGCACTAAAAGATGGTTTGTACACACTCCTATGGATTCTTTGTGGCTCATATTGTCCAGATTCTATTTCTGCTGGGCGGACTGGGCATCGAAACTAGTAATCAAAAATAAAAAATTTGAATGATTCCAGGAGAAGTGACAGGTTAGAACCAGTTACAATCGATGACTGATTCTTGATGTCCAACTCTACTCATAAGGAAACTTTAAGATCAATTGATCGTTATTATATGCAAACTATTTATATCATGTAGTATTGTATTATGTAGTATGAAACAAAATATTTAAATCAGCAACAAAGGCTTAGAAAGATCCAGCAGTCAGTTAGCATATTTACACAAAATTATCACAGTTTCTTTAAAACATAAAATATCAGTGTTCACTGTCTCATCAGGGAGTCAGCAGCACAGAAGCACCACAGGGGAAGGAACGCCTGTTTAGTCTGGAAAACCTCCAGTACAACACAGAGTCGTGTCATCTGCAAAAATCCCCAGATGACTCTGCAATCACTGGGTGCATCAAAAATAGGACAAGAAGCTGAGTACAGAGAACTCATGAAGTGCTTTTTGACATAGTGTGGAAACAACAATCTGATCCTATAAGTGAACAAAAAAAGGGAGATGATTGTAAATTTCAGAAGAATGGGAGCAAGTTGAAACCTATTAACATCATGGGAGAAGAATTGGAGGTGGTGGAGGACTATAAATACCTTGGTGTTCACCTTGACAACAAACTAGACTGGAGACACAACTGTGAAGCCATCTACAAGAAAGTGGATGAAAGTGTGTTATGGAGATTGTGTTAAGAAGATTTTTTCATTAAATTGAACATTATAGGCAACAATGAGGATCGTCTTTAGAACAGAGTGTCTTCAGTCAAAGGCTTCTATCAAGGCCTATCAAGGCCATTTTCGTTAATAAAAAAGGTTTTCTTCCACAAAGTTTTGCACATAAACAGTATTAAACCTTCATAGAAGGTGGGAAACTATCTGAATAGATATAAAGCTTCATGTGGAAGATCAAAACTAAAACGTGAATGATGAAAATGATAAGCTGTATTTGCTTTTCAGGGTGTTATGATCTGATAATTTCTTTGTAAGCCTGTGAAGTTTTGGTTGCTTTTAGACTCTAAAGCTCACATTGATGTTGGGACTTCAGTTGTACAATTACACATCTGAACTGATAAAAGATCCTATTTATCTTCAGTTCTGTGGATGTGAAGGAATAGGATCCTCAAAACTTTTTTTCTAAAGATCTGCACAGTTCCCCTGTTTGAAAATGTTTTTGAATATGGTGCTTTGTTCACACCTGTGGTCAGTACTTTATTTTGTATTTTTTTCTGTTATCACACTTTAATCTGCATGCAGCCAGCATTTGTCAGTCTATAGCTCTGAATAGACAGCGGTGTGTATTGTTATCTGGTCTCTGTCTCTGTACCTCGCTGATTGCATTTTCCTTCATAGTTTTGAACCATAACCAGGTGCAAGTCCATGTTAATACATGTTGCTTTAGTTCTGCTTCAGTTACAATACAAATTAATCAAACTGAATTAGTGGAAATTTTAGTTTTAGACCTACATTTAAAAAGCTTTATTTTGTTTGGTACTAAAATAATACAACAAGTCATAAAAGCTATAGCAAAGACATTTTTATTAATTTTTATACTGTCATATACACTGTACTGACAGTCATTGATGTGATCAACTATGTAAATGCAAAACTTTTAGATGAGTAAAGCTTTGCAGAGTATAGGTTTGTGTTTAAACACTGCAGGGACTAAAAACTAGATAAGTAATGGCCTTAAAGAAGCAATCAGGGAAGAGTTGAGAAGCCATAGGCCAACACTTTGATTATTATCATATATCTTCTTTTTCTTTAAGCATGTTGAAAGCTAATGTGCAATGGAGTACAGTACCCCTTAGAGAAATATCTACCAGCAATTCCCCTTCCACCACAAGCAAAGTGATGGTATGTGTAAAGAAGATCAGGAAATCTTTACATAGATCAAATCAAAGTAGGAATAACTAACCTGGCAGTAGCCAGATGTGTAGAACTGAGTTGAGTTCTGCATTTTCAATCTAGGATGGCTTCAGTTCAGTCTGTCCTTAAAAACGGCGACGTTTAGTACAATACTTCAAGCTGATTGGGTGACGTGCCAGCTAATACTCACCTTCCATAACACACTTTCAGCCAATCATAGCAGCAAATCATGAAGTTTTAGACATGCGCCAATAATACCAGCCTGTCATTCCTGGCACACGTTTGAAACGCCACGGGACGTGTTTACTGATATTTACGGAGAACTCACCATATCACCGTTCAACGATTTTTGTTGAATTTGCCAGAGAAACCTGTGCATAAAAGCCATTTTAAGCAACACAAAGTTGATTTTTGAACATTGTTTTTTTTTTTTTATGAGAATTGTCACTATTTTAGATAAAACCGAGTCAATTGCAGTATCAACAGGTTAGTCCTTCAGTGTAGCCATGTTTGTAATTCCCTGCGAGGCCCTTCTGACATTTCTACATGTCTCGCCCCAAAAAATACTGCTGACATGTAATTGGTCCGACTCGCTGGCTGTTACGAGACGTACATATTAGCAGGAGTCTTTCAAGATGGATGCGTTGTAAGACTGAAAATCTCGAAGGTTGAGGAATAACACTAATTAACCAAACATGTATGGGAAGAACATGTCAAAAAATACAATACGTTTTTTTTTTTTTGTTGTTGTTGTTGAAAGTTTTTCTTAACATTTCTTAAATCACGTCGCATTTTCTACTCCTAGTGAACGTGCCTTCCCGCACCTCCGTTTGACTGAATGCCATGTGAGGTCATGAACTTCAAAACCAAACGCTCATGTACACAGAGATAAAAATAAATAACTGATAGAAACGCATAAAGCAAACACTGTGATCTTCCTGTTTATCGCTTAAATATTTATCATGTCTCAGTTGTTTCCTTTGTGACAAGTGGAGTTTGTGTGAACCACAAAATTGCAGGTATGCTGGAGGCAGAGATAGCAGAACTGGCTTGGTGAGTATATGGGTTGAAAGCAAGTCTGGTTCTGTTGCTTCTTCAGAAAATGTGTTCTTCTAATATTATAATCTGAGTTTTTATATTCCAACTAAATCATAAACAAAACTCTAATGTCCTAGTCAACTGATTTACAAAAGATTTAAGTAAGTATAAAATGTTTTTGGCACAATATCCAGACTCTTTTTCCCTCGAGGTGCCTGTAGCAGCTCCCATCTGATCTATCTTTTAGATACAGTTCTCTATCTGCGACAATGTTTAACAATTTCCAAGTTGTTATTGTCTGTTACTGAAGGGCTAGAATATTTTCCCATAACACCCTGGCAGAGATGTACAACACTGATGTCTCTCCTTGTTCTCTTCATCCATGTGATAGCAAACTCTGCTTTCTCCTTCCTTCACCTCTTTTTTGTTTTATTTTGGCCACTTCTGTTGTCTTTAAAGCTTAAAGCAATTAATAACACTGTTTTACTGGGACCAAGACCTCACGAAATTAGTGGAACTACTTCAAGCAATAAACAAATTTTCCTTTTTAAAGTGATATATTTAATATTATTAATAACTGTGAAACAAACTTTAACGCTGTTTTGGTAAAGCATGGCAAATAAATCTTACTGCCGCTTTCGCACTGAAAATGTGTTTTTCAAAACTGGGTTGATGCGCTAACAATCGGCTTTTGGCTCTTTCCTAGTCTGGCCCCCTGCTGGCAAGTTGCGTGGCAACTCCCCACCATCACTACATGTCTGATTACGGCATCACGCTGGGTTATCGTTGATTTTGTCGACAGTGCGACTGAAATCAGGGAAGTAAATAATGGAGAGAAACATGTACGGGGACCAGAGTGTGGTCAGGATTCTGTATTATTCTGCTCTTTTATCCATCCGAATCCCTCTCACCTGTGCTGGTCTGTGTTTATTGAATGAAAACAGAGTTGTTTCGGCTTTTTAGATCAAAAGCAACTGGTGTGCTGACATCCGTACATTGCGCTCAATGGTATAACGTAATTTAGCGGGTCAACCTGGCTCCGGTGTTCCCACAAAATGCCGATCAGAGCCAAGGCCATTTTGATGCTGGTCTCCTGCCGAGGCGTTTGACCCGGGTAGACACGCGTCAGTGCGTGGTTCCCACTACCAGTAAAAGCCAAGTATTCTCGGGTTTAAACAGGTTTTTTCAGATATAATCTTATAACTTTATGGATATAATTTTCACCTAGTTGTAGATGATTGAAGAGTTTGCCATGTTCGATTCCTGCAAACTTCCGCTGGGGCCCTTTAATTATGATGCTTTGACATGGTCTTATTTTTGCATTCCCCAAACTTTTGTTAACAGAAAAACTGGCCATTCTACATTCACTTTATGTAAATGGTTAGATGTTTTTTTGCTGGCCCTGTGATAAACTCATCACCTGTCCAGGATGTACCTGTTGAGTGGGTTTGTGTTTCTAAAGTGATGGAAAAATTTATCAGATAAAAAAATATCTGATAAATTCTCAGAATTCAACAGCAGCAACAGAAATTGTTTGGCAGCACATAGCATAACTTGGGGAAAACCCTACCAACAACTGTTTATTCTTTTTTATATTTAGTCTGGACAGCTTATATTCAATCAACCTTTCCTCAGTTTAACTGATTAACCTTTGCAGGGTAACCGAAGACTAAATCAAAAAAGCACTACAGCTCTGAAACTGAACAACAATGCAACCATATATTACAGAGATTTTGGTTTTATTTTGCCTATGCAACTGACATTTTTTTTTCTTCTGTTTTTATTTGTAATTGTATAGAAATAAATCCTTTTGGGTTATTGAAAAATTCTTTTTCTTTTTTAATGTTTTTATTTAAAAACTGCTTTAAATTGATTATCCCACTGTGACTTTGAATATGGTGATGGAAGTATTATTGTAAGGTTTCACTTTTCCACCGCCCAAAATGTGTCTTCTAAATATTTTACCAAATTAAACACTGAAATATGAAATAAACTTTCTTTTTCTACTTAGATAACCTAACTTTCTGAAGGAGAAGACTTTTAACTTTTGTGTTCTTTGGATCCTTCACATGTTGTCTTAAGTGGATTTTAAGGTCTTTAGAGCTAAATCTCTTGTGCAAACAACAAGCGATTAGAAACCTTTCCATTGTGATGACAATGGATCCTTGCACTCAGGACAGACTAAAGAAAGCCCTAGAGGTCTGATTTGGCATTAATCTGAACTCCATACACTATTAGTGCACTGGAAAAAGTATGTCTAATAATAAAGTGACTGAAAAGAATGCATGAAAAGGCTTCAAAGTGCATATTTCTCTTTTTGAAGTTACGGGTGAAAGTTTTTTTCACCTAATAACGTCAAGTTCCTCATTGATTCAGACTTCTGTTGAGTGTCACGTTTTGCATTTAGTAACCCGAAGCTGTAAATCCTTGACAGAGGGATTTTTGCTCCTCTGCCACTGAGTTATGCATTGTTGCCCTGCAAAGCTCTCTTGTAAGTGTATCAATGAGTGAAGAAGTGTCACAAAGAGGAAAAAAAACAGAGAGTTTGTCCAGTGTAAACACAGAACAAGAACCTTTCTGCATTTAGCTCTCACCAGGTCAGACAGCGAAGGTAGTATTCACTTCCATCCATCCACAGCTTTTCAAGGCACTAATGTTCCCAGCACGTCCTCCAATGAGAACTCATTTGGGCGTAAAACATACAAAAACATACATAAGCACTTCCACAGCCAGCCCCTATGTAAAAGTGAACCTGCATTTCCTAATACTGTACATACACCTTGTTGATGCAGATGTAATATGCATGATTAAAAACAGACATAGGTTCACACTCAACCTCACCTACCCACCCACGCCCACACACATCTAAACACAAGCAAACTTGACTGTCTTTGGGCCACCATTGTTCACGACCACTGAGGCATCGTTGGGCTAAGTGAGGGGCCCTGATGGATACCTACCGGATTCAGACCACCAATAAAGGTGCAAGGGAAGAAGAGACAGAGTAAATGAAGACATGTCAGGGGAGCTGAAGATAGCAGGAGATAGTAGAATCCACACAATAAAAGAAAAGAAGGGAATTTAGGGTAATATTTACAGTGTTTTCTGATGGCTTAAGCACAATTGAAACTATGTCATAGTTCTGTTAACATACAGTGATCACAACCTCAAGTATTTGTGTTTAATTAAAAACATCAAAATGAGCGCAAGCATTTGTTTCCAAGTCAAAACACAAAATCACTGAGAAAAAACAAAATCAGTCAACATCATGTCGTCTCTCTGGGTCAGGTCAAAACACTTCATGCACATCACATGCAATGTCCTCTTGTCCAAGGCACTGGGGAAAACATCTCCTGGAATGCCATATCCAGGCCTGACATGATGCCTGGTCAATATCCCCACATGCCTCCTCCATTGCCTGTAAAAGGGTCATGTGTTGAATTGGATGACGGTCATAGACCTTCCAGCACCAGGCAGAGAGAGGGCTCTTCAGTCGGACTTAAGAATGGAAAGTAAGGGGGGAGGTTAAGTGCACTAAAGAGAGGGTGATCTGTAAACAGGTTGTGTACCAAAACAGCCCTATGGAAACTAACATTTGCCCTTATGATGACTTATCTGGTCTCCTTTTCCTTCTTCTTCACCTCCACGTCCTCTTCTTTGGACTCCTTTAATTCTTGCTCCCTTTATTATCTCCACACAGACAGCTCACTTTTTGCTTAGTGCTAAGGCTGATTGCAATGTGAATTGTCTAATTGTCTAAAAAAGTTTTAACATGTGTCAGTGTGCCAGACAGTTGGCAAAATAGTGTAAATAATAGCCATATATGTGTATAGTTTTGTTAGAAGTGTGTTGATTTTTTTGAAAATTGAGTCTAAAGCAAATGACAGTTCCACAAAAAGAGTGCTGTGCAGTGGATTGAACTGACAGTTTTGAAAAGTGTGCGTTACAAAATTGCAAACTGAATGCAAAGCAGTGATTGTGCTTTTACAAACTCAGTGAGTGGTTTTGCTATAAGTATAAATAGTTATAGAAACAAAGACTTTTACACCCAGTTTGTAAAAATCATCCCTGCTGCCATCAGACTCTACAATGCGACGCTATAACTGCAATAACTTGTGCAATAATGAACATGAAATCACTACTTAATACCCTGTGCAATAGCCTGTGCAATAATCCTGTTAAATAAGAGACTTCGGCTCCATACACACACACATGTGTGTATATATATATATACCTTCTTTTCCATCTTCTTTTGACTGTTGAGCTGATGAGACAAGTGAATTTCTCCACTGTGAGATCAATAAAGTCTACCTTATCTTATCTTAAATGTTGCTATAGAAAACACTGTTAGGGTTTAAGCCTTCAGAAAAAACTGTAATCCTCTGTATTTCAGTGCACTGCAAGTGTCTCTGCAAACAAATATACATCTGCTCAGACCAAAATGAATCATTTAATAAGAAAATAAAATGGGTGTGGCTAGTGCATCACTTATGTACTAAAGTAAATCCAAATGTTATTATTCATATGTTATTTAATGGTAACTTTGGTTCTGGTTTCTCTCATTTGTTTCAATATGATTGCCTCTATGAAAGCCAATCTAAGCTCTTTCTTTTATATCTCTGTAACTATTATTTTTACGTATATATTCAACAAATAGTTGAAAATGTTTTTGGTAAACTTTTATTTTGTTGAACCCTTTTTACCCCCATGCAGTAGCAGCTGTAAGTCTGTTTCTACCAACTTTGCTCATCTGGACATTGTCAAAGTTTAGATTAATTATTTTGTTATTATATCTTTTAAAAGGGTTTCCTCCTCATCATGTTACTACCTCCATATTTCATTTTGTTTAACAGTGTCATAGGGTAATGCACATCTTTAGATTTATGCACTGCAGATTTTGACATTTAAAGCTCAGTTTTGTTCTCATCTGACTGGAGCACCTTATTTTATGTATCTGCTTTATATTTTACATGGCTTTTGTTTTAATCTTTTACAAAAGTGCAAGACTAAAAAGCTTTAAAGAGTCAAGACAACTAGGCGGCGGATCTCTGTTTTAAGAAAGAACATGTATGACCTTGCTTTTTTTTTTTTACAAAACAAATAAGTTGAGTTGATTTATAAATGTATTTAACCTGCCTTGCTTCTGAAGTACATATAAATGAAAGCTAAAGTAATCCAAATTCTATTTGGATTGAAAACCATACTGACTGTGTTTTACTTATTTTCTACCCAAATGTTTTTATTGTAGAATCTTACATATTAGATAAATATTATACACCTCAAAGCATGGTGTCAGTGCAATCTCTGGAGAAAAGTGTGTCACACTACAAGGATGCGAAGGCGTAACTTTGTCATTTATGCCCCAGGCAATGTAAACACAGATACAGATAAATCCAGAATACCAGTCAAAATCCCCTGGCATAAATCAATAAAGGCAGTTTGAAAAAGAAAGTTTTCTTTATAGAATTCCTTTTGGTGTAACACATATCACCTGGTGGACAAAACTTAAGGCAACAAAGGGTCTCTGATGTAAAGAATTAAATGCAAAATGTTGCACAGGTAAGAAGAAAATTACCCTGTTCAAATGTGCCGAACAATTTAAACAGCCTGGCCATCTTTGGTGGCCGCTAGGTTGATGGCAGTGAAGTGGAAGCTACTGTGTGGCACTTAAACAACAAGGGTGCGAAGTGACAGATGAGAGAGCAAACACATAAAAGGTTGAGACCCTTTGCATACTAAGAGAGGGGAATTTGTTGTAACTCGAGAGCTGCAGTTTGACTAACAATGGTGCTGTCTAAAAAGGCTTAGGATGCAAACATACCTCTGTCAAAATCAGATCGTTTTTTTGTTGTGTTTTTTTTGAGGCAGAAATTACACACTTCATTCCTTGTAGGAAGAAAAAAAGGAAAAAGTCAGTACAGATGGCAAGTTGCAATTTAAGGTTGATTTCCCTTTCTTTCTGCCTTACCTTCTTACCTCTCCACCCCCACCCCCCTCACCACCACCATCCTCCTATCGGAGGGACACATAATCAGGTTTTGTGAGATTTGTTTCTAGATTAGCAGCAACCTTCCCCTCAGATAAGAACCTGCTGCGATAAAACCTGTCCTAGGAGTCACAGGGCTGTGATGAAACACTGCATCTGACATGAACAGATCTGTTAAGAACACAATTAACACACTGTCTAGCCATATCTGCCCTAACTTATCCCTTCTGATCTTTTCACTTGTTTTGAGATAAGGCTGGAAAAAAAAATCTGACTTAAACAAGATAATCTGTGCAGAACTGAAACCGGACTCAAGTTTTTCCAACAAGTTTGCCAATTCAGATGGATCCATTCATACAGCTAATGGGGGTATATTATAAATGGAGTTAAACATAAAAGAAACTGTGCTTCTGTCTATGACTAGAGGATTAAATATGATTCTGTATTGGAAAATACATTGCTATTAAAAATGCCTGTTCATTAATAACCAATGAAGCTACTAAAATAACACTCAAATGTGGGGTTTAGTCACCAAACTAAAGAAGGTCCATAGGGAGTAGTATGCATTTAGATGAGGACATTTCCATTTTCACTTGTTGGAATGCTTGGGTGGCGTGTGATGTCTGCAAAAACATAAAAACTTACATTTAATACTATATTTCGGTATAAATCAGCAACAAAATTATCAAGCCATTGATCCAATATCCCTGGATTAAAACACACAATCAATCAATTAACCTTTATTTATAGCGCTTTACACACCTAAAGGGACACCAGGGCTATAGGCCCACAAATCTAAAAGTAAACCAAACAAAAACAACAAAAGTTAACCACTGGACTAAATTAATTACAATAATAATAGCCAATAAGAAAGGAAAAGGAAAAACAAGGAGAACAATTAAATTGAAAACAAATATTTAGAGCAGCCCAATAAACTGGAATTAAAAGCAAAGTTAAAAAGATGGATCTTGAAAAGGCACTTAAAATCTTTCAAAGTGTGAGAAATCCTGAAGTAGGAGATTGATCCAGAGTTTGGGGGAAACACTTCAGGTTTCCTAAAAAACAGTAAACATGGAATGACTTAAGGGAGCTATAGCAGTCCTACTTTCAGGATGCAAGTCAGTTCCCATCAAACATCACCACTTTTTCTCTAAATGACAAATTTTAATCTTCATACATTCAATGCCACTTAGATTTCACCAGACTCGGTATTGAATGGCTCTTGTTTGCTTTGAATTGGAAATATATATATATANGACAACCTATTTTTCTTAAAAATATTTAAATTATGTTAAAACAGATACCATCCCAAGTTGGAGCCCTGAGGTCCTCAACCCTGACACTGTGTCAGAAAAAAATTTGTCAAATTCAGCAAAATTAAGACAGAAAAGTCTTTTGAATCTGGAATTAAAAACAGATAATAAAAAAGAAGCTCTAAGTGCTTTTTCTAAGAATTGACAGAGTTTACATCCAGTCTGAATTTAGTAAATAATTCAGGAGACTTTAGTGTAAAAATTTGGAAAATCATAAAATAATCTTCTCTTGGATCTAAGTTTGTCCTTTTTAGGAACAGTTTTGATGAAAGAATATTTAAAAGTAGCTGGTACACACAATGGTGCCTCCAGAAATGTTTCATAGGGGTTGTCAGATGGGTCCACTAAAAATCTTGGGGTGGCACACTGAAACTAAAAGCCATCATTTCAGGGCTCTAATCTACTATTGTGGAAAACCTCACTGCCTGCCTAGTCTAAGTGGTCATGTTATATCAAACATTTATGTCATTACCATTGCTCCCACTACACATCCACAGACAGCAGCAGCAGTCATTGATTGCTTTGCAAATAACTGTTGTTCACAGTTGGGATTTTTTTTTTCGTACCATCATTCTTTGTTAATGATGGGGTCATAATACTGTAGGCTCCCATCACTCACTAGGCTTGACTTGGGTAAGTCATCACTAGTGTGGATTAAATGTTCTTCTTGGACCTATTGTGACCTCATAGATGAGTCGTAGTCTGCTTGTCAACTAAGGTCATCGGGGGCTGGTGCCTACCTCCAACAGTCTATGGGCAAAAGGTGGTTGCCAACCCATCCTAGAACAACACAGAAACATTTTCAACCTGTTTTTGGACTGTGGGAAGAGTACCCAGAGAAAACTGAAGCATGGCACTTTATATACAAACCTAAATCAATCACATACAAACTGATTCCAAATCAAGTACATATACTGGAATTGATCACAGTTGTTAAGCAATTCAGTAGAAAGACAGTGAGATTACAACAAGTCGCTCATTTGCAGCATTCACTCCTCCTGGATGAGCATATGGGTAGTTATGGCAAGCTACATTGTAGCTACAGCTGCCCTGGGGCTCACTGAGAGAAGCGAGGCTGCTATACACTGGCACCACCAGTCCCTCAGACCACCATCTGTAGGCAATGCGGGTGAAGTGTCTTGCTCAAGGACACAACGACACTGAAAGCCAGAGCCGGTGTAACGATCTTGGTTCTGTTGGTTTTCTCTAAGATTTCAGTTTCACGTTTATCCATGTTTTCTAGCTTTATTGGTGTGTTCTTGATTGATTTAAGTTTCTCAGGTTTTTCTTTGCTTGTCCTCTGTTGCCACCTTGTGTTTTCTTTTCCTTTGGCTTCCTCGGCAGCTCTACTCACACCTGCTCCTCATCAGCTCGTTAGTCCTGCCTTTGTTCAGTCAGCCATAAATACCCTGCCTTTGCAGTTCCTCAGTGCTGGTTCCATGTCTTACTTCGTCTTACCCAGGCTCCTTGTAATTGTTTTCCCCTGATGTCTCCATGGTTCTAGTTTGTGTTTCAAATTTATGTTGGATTTTTGGATACCTGTTTTTGTTTAACATTTTTAAGTTGGATTTTTAGATTCCTGTTTTTGTTACCTGTGTTATCCCATTAAATCTGCAAGGACTCACCTCAGCCTCCCTGCCTCTGCATTTGGGTCCTCACAAAAACCTCCAACACAATCGTGAC
Organism: Cyprinodon variegatus; assembly: GCF_000732505.1. Lineage (NCBI taxonomy): Eukaryota > Metazoa > Chordata > Actinopteri > Cyprinodontiformes > Cyprinodontidae > Cyprinodon > Cyprinodon variegatus. Next base: position 170,800 of record NW_015150619.1, read on the forward strand.
AGCCGGTGCTTGAACTGGCAACTCTTCGGTTGCAGGGACAACTCCTTAATCTAACGTTAGTGTCGTCCCTGAGCATACACAAAAAAACGAATGTCACAGAATGACTTTCTGTGATATACATAAACTAAAAATGGCCGTAGCAGCTTAATGACTTAACATGTAGATAAAAGAGTTGCATCAAAAGCTCAATGTCATTGAGTATTATAAGGAATTATTAACCAGTGGAAGACCGGCCCAAGTCATCCTTACATGTATGTAGTAACATCTAAGGACTTTTAGGAAGGAATCACTACTAAACATAATGCCAGGCCAGACTTAGCTGAGCCACTCTAAACCATTGGTCCTGATAGTGTTCACATTGTCCTTTTAAAACTGAAAAAATGCTTTTTGAAATGTGAGTGATCAGCAGACATAAACTATTGTATGACCTTTCCATCTTTTGGCAGAACTCTTGCATCCACATTGGAAAATATTGAAATCCCAATGAGTATTTTTTTTTTAATTGAGGAGGTAAGTGAGACACTTTGCCAATGGAACAAGAAAATTTACATTTCAAATCACACTGAAAAAAAATAAACAGCTATATTGTCTTATTTTAAGTGCAAATTATATAATATCTTCATATCTTATATAATATTGACTAAAAAGTGAGCTTCCTTATTTCTGGTATATTGTCTACATTTAAAGGGTCATTTATATCTATTCCTGTCCAGGGTAGTTCTTTGGTGCTCAGAATTTTCTAATCAAACTTTACAGTTTGAAGACATTTAAAATACTCAGACTATGTCTCAGCTTTTAGTAAAAATCAGTCCTTCTGAAGGCTGGAGCATAATAATTTATATGACGTAAAACCAGGAGGGATCAGCTTATAGAGTCTGGATAAACTAGCCAGCTACAAATCACGACATCAAATTCCGCTTCACAGCAGATGAAATGATAAAAAGAGCATGTGCGTCCAAAGAGCATCTGCATCACTGGCATTTATTTGTGTTTGTAGAGCTGTGCACTCTGCAGTGATAGATGAATTTTAGATTATCTTCCTGTTCTTACAGCTTCAGTGAGGCTGCAAAAGCCCCTATCCATTAGGGCTGAGGAGAACATCTTTCTGCAAATAGCAGACTTGCTTCTAAAAAAAAAACATCCTCTGTATAAATCATCATCTTGATGTTTTAGTTAGTTTTTGTCCTTTAACAACAAATGCCAGGGGAGTTTTTTTTTTCTGCCTGATATGCGCTGCAAAATGCTATGTAGCTTTTCTTTAGACAGTTAGTGAAGAATTTAGTTATCTAAGGTCTGGTCTGTACTCTGTAGGGTCCTTTTTTCAAAAACTGTAGTTTCAAAATCTGTCGCAGTAGTAGTTTACAAAAGACAGGAGGTAAAGAAATTGCTTGTATTTTATCCTTTCCCAAAGATGCCACTTATGGAATAATTAAGTACCACAAATCCGTCAATCCATCATAAGGAATCCATCATAAATTCAACTACGAAGGCCAAGAGATGCCTTCGTGTCTCAGTCAAGATGATTAAGAGTGAACTTAAGAAACCATCAGTGTAACATTTTATTCAGTATTATCTCTGACAAGCTGAGCATTAGAAAAACAAACAAAAAAATCCAGACAAAATAGTCTATCATTCCTAATGGATTAACTGATGAGCATCAGGATTGTTTGGAAAAGTCTTTACAGCAAGTTCTGGTCAGAACGTTTTAATCCATTCATCATACATGAACTGCATGGTTTTGGAGGGTGATATAGATAAAAGCACATTTCAATGATAGTACAGAACAAGTAGCTGGTGCATAATATATTGGTTGTGGATTTTCTCTGGATTAAAGCTGGATTAATTTGGATAAATATCACCAAGTAGTGAAGAAACGACATGCCTCTTGAGCTTCATATCTGAACTTGAACTTAGAAAGAGTTTATATTGGTTTCCTGGTTCCAGCTTTCAATTGTCCAGCTGCTGATTTGCAAATGATCTGCCTCCTTCACTTTTTAACCTACTTTGTACCCCATTACTATTGGGAGTGAAGCAGCTTCACAGCATAATGCTTGTTTTTTCACTAGTTTCCACTCTGTTCTTATGGCATGTGGTACTCATTTCAATTATTAAAAAAAACAACTTAATAATCCTAAATGTCCCAAAAAGGACAAGCAATAGCTTGATTTTGACTTGTTTTTTGATTGACACCATCTCAATCCGTATTAATGTTAAACCTACTGCACTGCCATTGACTCTGATACACTATAGAGTGCACCTCACTAAGCCAAGCTAACTTTTTTTTTTAAAAACTTGGAAACATACATACTCTATATAAGCCAGACCGGGATATAAACCACCGATATCTATTGAACTGTCTCCCACCAAACCTGTAGGGGGAGCTCTACGTATTGTCCCTAGAGTAGGAACGAAGAAGAATGCTAGCTCCTGTTAGCTTGTTTGCAGTGTTGCCAACTCAGCGACTTTGTCGCTATATTTAGCGACTTTTCAGACCCCTCAGAGCAGTCTTTTTCAAAAAAGCGACCAAAAGCGTTCCTACTCTTGTCCTCCAGCGGCAGGTGCTGCCGTGGGGCGCCTCCCCCGTCCCATCCCCGTTCTCCCGCTTCCGCAGGAGTCCCTCTGAGCGCTGCACTCAGAGCCGAAGCATGTTTACCCTCAGCGTCCAGACTGCAAATGAACTGCAATTGATGGCGCAGGTTGATCACGCTGGAGTCCGTCCCCTCAGTTGCTGAACCTGCCATAGAGAACCTTGATCAACATGACGATGAGCAGGCAAGCACAGCCTGTGTGTGTGGAGGGTAATCTTATTGGTTTAAAAATATTAATAATAACTATTACCATTATTTGCTCACATTGTCATTGATTCTTTCTAGTCTTTTTTGTTCCATTTAGATTTTTCATGTAATGTAAAAAACTCTATGGTTCAAAATGTTCATGTTTTACCATGATTTTTAGGCTCCTTAGTGGACCACAAGAAAAAAAAAAAAAGAAAAAAAAAATTGAAAATAATACATAAATTGTAACTCCGCCATAGTGTCTCTTTATAGTTCATTTTGACAGACCCAAACTCGGGTAGGAGGAAGGTTATTGTAATAAAATAAAAAATAAAAAAATAAAATAAAATAATTAAATAAAATGAATAAATAAACATGAACGGACAGAAAAAGTAGCTCTATATATTCTGAGTGTTTTTACTCATTTTGTATCTCTGTAACATATATTTCTCCCACAGCGCCAATAACATGCACATCACATCATGTGGCAGATTATGCAAATTAGGCACTGACGTCATTCAGCGACTTCTAGCACAGCCAATAGCTTCTTTCCTTACTGAGGAGTTGGCAACACTGCTTGTTGGCTAAGTGTCACTACACAATCTGTCCCAGAAGCACGATCCGTTCTGCACATGCGCGAATAGATACAAATCCGGGTGTCCATAAATAATGTAATTATGGTACTAAAACTACTAATTTCTATCCTTAACTCACTAAAGAATAGTAATACACAAAAAATGTTTTGTGACTTTTGTGAGACAATGTTAATGCTTTTTACATTAAATTCGTTAAACTGCTTCTCTGACGTCATCTTTAGGCATGCTCAGAGCAGTCCATCAAAATATTATTAAATCATGTTTATCTGCATTTTAGTTGTTTCTTTCTTTAGATTAAGCATAATATAGCATAAGGGTAAAACAAAACAAAAACATAAAACTCAAAAAGACTAGATTCATGTTTAAATCCAAAGCCGAAAAAGTTAGCCACCGGAAGTAGCGTAGGATCCCATTTCCGGTGCATGTTGGGTTGAGGCATGAGATAAAACAGAAAGGATTTTAAGGCCTCTTTTTTTGTCAGGAATTTCATTTTTATCCTTTAACACATTATATTTTAGTATGTTTACAATTTTTTTTTGGGAGGGGGACGTCATTTAAGTATTTTTAACAAAATAAAATCAAGGACGACCCGGATGTATATCTAGATGATTATGCGTAAATGAGCTGATGCCGCATTTCCAAATTTGACTTCTCCCTCTCACGGTTAGGAAAAATCCACAGAAGAGCCGCACCTTCTTATAAACCACATGGTTCAAAACATCACACAAACCTAGTAGCTTATAGTCCGGAAAATACGGTAATCTTGTCCCACCCAGCTAACATTAAACAATTGTGATAAAGTAACTATGATTAATTAGATACAAAAAAAATGTTATATTATTTTAAAAAGTGTGCAATCTGGTTGGTTCAGGACTATTCATGAAATATTACAACCAGTTACTGTTTTCAGGGGGTAAAGGTTGCACTCAACACAGTTGGATTCTCTTAAAAAAAAATGACTTCAAAACGATAACCAGATTTAAAATGGAAGAAACAAGGGAACATTAAAGCTTTTAGTTTAAGTCTGACACCAATATTTTTGAGAAATATACAGACTATGGTCTGGTTCCAGTGACTAAACAATAAATAAGCCTCACAAATAAACTATCTGTCAAGAGGAGTGGTCAAATATTTAACTGGAATTATGAGAAAAGATTTCTGCATTGTGTGAATGGACAGCTTGCTAAATACTTCCAAATATAGCGGATTGAGTCCGTTTAATTTAGGAAAAAATGAAGAGCAAATTTAATTTGAGGACCTGATGAGTATCAATAGTGTGTTCGATAAAGAACTGAACTTTTACAGAAGGTGTTTTTTGTTGTTTGTTTTCCTGGCATGGCTGTGTTACTCACTCAAGTTATAACAGTGAGTCAGTTCTTGGTTTGTAACTGGATCTGGATCCCGCTCTGAATGCAGAGAAGTGGAGAAAAAGTGACAAAGGTGTGATTAGATACCCCCCACCCCAAATTCACACTGCTTGTTTGTTGGCAGATGGCTCTTTTGTCAGACTAATTTGTTCAACAGAATAACCAGGTTGATAATTACCTGCTGCTTTTGAGGCTGTTCAGCTATTGTTGTGTTAAAAAATATCATATACTTAAAATTGAAGAAACATTTCAGCAACCATATGTTGTTGTTTTTTTTTTTATTAACACGTGGGTTGGGACACACTGGCATATAGAATCAAGCCATACTAAGCAAAGCTTCAATGCAAATCAATCTTTTTCCAGCTTAGGCCAATTTTGAATATATAAAAACAACCATGCCTCCTTTTACTAGATCTACCTGAATGGCTCCCTTGCATCAGATTAGGCCCCCACTCATCAGGGACGCAAATAAACATGATAGGGTATTAAGAGTCTTGAGCGGAAAGGGGTGTGACGTGGGTGTTCGGTTTCATGTCAAACCACCTGGTGAAGGGGCTCTTAAGGCGCGCAGGATTAGAGTGCCAACGCACCACAGACTTCACTCTCTGAAAGAGGCCTCCAAGACAAGTCCGTGTTGATTTTTGGAGAGATTTCAGCAGAGAAATCTGTATGGAGAGCAGAATCAGGCCGCTCGCCATGGCAGGACATCCCGCCAGCCCGCTGGGAGGCCTCCCGATGTCCCCTTCCCTCCTGCGCCACCCACCTCTCTTTCTCCGTGCCTGTAACCCCGCGCTGGAGAGGGGCTACCCGAGGACCCCGAAGTGCGCCCGTTGCAGGAACCATGGGGTAGTCTCGGCGCTGAAGGGCCACAAGCGATTCTGCAGATGGAGAGACTGCGTGTGCGCAAAGTGCACCCTGATCGCGGAGCGGCAGCGGGTGATGGCGGCGCAGGTGGCGCTCCGGAGGCAGCAGGCGCAGGAGGAGAACGATGCGAGGGAGATCCGGCTCCTGTACCCGCCCACGGGCATCGAAGGGCAGCCGGGGATCAGCCAGGGGTCGGCTGTAGGGCGAGGGGTGCCAGCAGCGAACTGCAACACTCCACCCGCTCCAAGCTTTGACGTTTTTGGTGCTCAAAACTATAAAGGCGGTGAGTTTTAATCAATTTTCATGGTTTATCAGACATTTATGAGTTGGTTATATATAGGTTTATATGATTAGAAATGGTTTGCAAATGAATGCGTAAAGTAAATTCACTTTAAGGCTTTTACGCATGAAATGACGCACACCAGTCCAAGGTGTTCTGAGGCCCCAAGCCTCTTTTTTTTTTTGGTTTTGGGATAAATAGATACTTGTTTTGCATCTACCTAGGCATGCATATTTAGTTACTTAAATACAAATGTTTAATGTCATACCCTGCTAACATAAAAAAAAAGTTTTTAAAGTATAAGCTAAAAATGTTAAAGTAGATGCACCAAATGCATGACTTTTTTTCAGTGGGCATTCCAGGATATGACGATTTCTCTGCAGATAGTGAACAGAAAATGAAAATAAGAGAGGATGGAGGCATCTAATATTTCTATTTTGTTCACAAGAAACAGCTTTCTCATCTACATGCATTTTGATTTATATAATCATAACAGAACTTATGTAGGCTACCAGTAACAGGAGGTAATAATTTAAATATGACTTTTTTTAAAGTTCTGTTTATTGTTCTCTGTAAACCCCAAAGTATTTACATCCTCTGTGCTGCAGTAACATTGTTTGATTACATGCCATTCATAAACCTCCCCCTTTTCTTTATGTTTCAGATGAGAAAGTGAGCAAATACAGCATTTACAGCGGATTTCTGGGTCAGCCGCTCTTTGCATCCCAGAATCCTCGAGTTCTCTCCCCAGTTGACAGGAAGGAGGCGTCTCCCAGCAAGGATAACAGCTCCTCGCTTGCCAGCGATTGTGGGAGTCCATCACCGCCATCTGACCGGCTGTCTGATCACGCTCAGAGTCCGCAGAGGTCGCTTCCCTCCTCTGATCCAGAGTCTGGGAGCGAGTCTGAGAAACCCAAGGAGTTGTCACACCTGGACCGTGACCCTGCTGACTTCATGGCCAAGATCTTCCCTCATCAGAAAAGGGACACCCTGGAATCCATGGTGAGAAATTGTACAGGAGACATTGTGAAATCGATTGAGTTGGTTCTGAACGCTAAGGAGAAAAAAAATGAATCTGGCAGTGCATCCCTGCCCCGTCTGCATGGCTCAGTGCTCAAGCCTGCTGTTGGACTGTCAGGAGCGCTGAGTTCTTCAGGAACCAAGTCTGCTTTCTCCCCCCTACACATCCACCCAGCCCCCAGTGGGGACGGCCTGTACGGGCTAAGTCCTCGCCTCGGTGTGAGTCCTCTACAGCTGGCCTATTCCTCTGCCAGCACCGGTCTGGGCGGCCTCATGTCTCCATACATGACTTCAGGTTTTATGCCACTGTTGACCCTGCGTCCACCTTTGGACTCACATTCTTTCCCAGGAATGATCAGAGACTTTTCTTACGTCCAGAGTAAGGATTCTCTGTGCAGTACAACGGGCCTTTACACACGACTGAACAGTGACAAATAATGTACTTCAAATTGTATAACATGACAAATGTTGTTTTTGTTTCAATTTCATTTTTAAAGCTGAGTAATGAAATTAATTCTTACATGTGAATTATTATTTTTTTTTATTGAAAATTCTGTATAGAAATGGCTTCAATGTAATAAAGATCTTTTGTAATATGTTTCTGAATCTATTTATCCTTACTCCAGAACTTCAATTTTTGAATAATGTTCATATCCTTTAAGATTTCCCAAAGCTTTTAAAAGTTTTACATTAGAAGGATAACTTTACATACCTTTTTCATTATAAAAACCTCATATATGTTGAATGCATTTTCATTCCACCTCTGCTCATTAACTATGTAGAACAAACTTTTACCCAATAACAGCTGCCAGCCTTGCACATCTAGAGACTGGTTTTCTGGCAATAATGAAGACGCTTACTCTAAAAAAGATATCTGAACATATTTTTTATTTTGTTTGTCCAACAGATTGCTAGATAGAGGTTATAACTCATTGTCTGCTTAAAATGTATAAATATCTAATCCTCTCCACAGCAGCTTGCATTCATGAAGCTTGTGCCTTACAGTATGTGAAACATCTTACAAGCTATTGAAGGTGCCCTATACTGCCCCCCCAAAGCTGCTAGCTGTTTTTTGGTCTTCATAAAGGTTTTTATGTATATTCTTTGTTATATTAGATTGCAGTAGTAGTTTACAAAGGTCAGGAGGTACATAAATTGCCTGTATTTTATCCTTTCCCAAATATGCCATTTAGGGACTCATTATATCTGCGAAGTACCACAAATCTGTCAAACCATCATAAGGAATCCATCATAAAGTCAACAGATTTCATCATCTAAAGTGCACACTTTCTTTGTAAAAAATAATCTGCAAAACAACGTTTAACTTTCCTTCCATTTTTAAATTACTGATTTAGGTTGACTTAGTCTACATAAAACCACTTTTAAGTTTGTGATCTTGGTGTCAAAAAATGTATACTCTAATGGGGTGACCTCACTTTTACGGCAGCGTAAAAAGACTAGATGACATTTGTTTTTGTTTTTCTTTACCCAGTTTTATTGATTATTGAAAACAAACAAAACAAAAAAAACAAAAAAAAAAAAACAGATCTACATTCTTACTTAATAGTTATCAAAATAAACCAGCAGGTGAGTTTTAATAACCCTGCTGTTATATTAAAAATATTGAGTTCAATGAAAGGAGGAGGAAGAAAAACAAGAGTAAATTGTGTAAAATTTTCTGTAGCTGTGAAATTAAAATCGAGTTTAAATATTTTTTTGTAGCATTTTTCCTATTTTTTGTGCAATATTATTATTTTTCTTTCCCAGCATCTCCTCCTGCGGCGTTTCTCATCCCGGATTGGTCCAATCCCTACCCTTTCGACCAATAGAAAGCCTTGGAAGTGTGACGTATCGATATGTTTCAGGAAGTTGCAACATGGAGGGTTTAAACGCAGGTTGTGCATCCCGAGTTTGAAACATCCTTGAGCGGGATTTTAATGAGGACTCTCTGACAGCAGGCGGTGAACATTTCTATCCTCTGAGATGCGTCTCCACGTCATCACCGCAGCTTTTCTCTGGGCTGCGTTTGTGGACTCGAGGAAAATCAGAGGAATATCTTCATCCTGTGAGTTCAGGTCATCGATTTAGCTACAATCCAGCCCGCTGAAATCATATTCATCACACTGACACGCTTTCAATCCGAATATATACTCGTTTTAACACCACTAAATGTGTCAATTACAGAAAAAATATAATTTACTGGCATAAATATCAATATATGACGTTAGGTGACTGTATGCATTGCTTTATGTGTTTATATTTTTAGCTGAGGTTCATTTATTTTTACAGATAAAAGGTTCTACAGGGAGAGGAAGTCCTTTTTGTGCATAGATGGGTCAAGAATGATCCCCTTCGAGCAAGTGAACGACGACTACTGCGACTGCGCAGACGGCTCTGATGAACCAGGTAAACAACAGGAGGCGTTATTCAGATTGGAGGACTGTGCAGCTTCCAGCTGCAGGGACAGGAGTTTGACTTTGACCAAGTTTCAAAATCAAAATTTAAAATTTAAAATAGTAAAAATATTAAAGTTTTCTTTTATTCTTGCATTTTGTTTCAATTCAATTTCAATTAAATTCAGTTTATTTCTATAGCGCCAATTCACAACACATATCATCTCAAGGCTCTTTACAGTTCACCAAATCATACAGTCAGATTGATTCAAAGGTTTCTAAGGAAAACCAGTTGATTGCATTGACTCATTGACTACTCTGCAATCCCTCACACTAAGCATGCTTGTAGCGACAGTGGAGAGGAAAAACTCCCTTTTAACAGGACGAAACCTCCAGCAGAACCAGGCTCAGTGTGAGCGGCCATCTGCCGAGTCCGACTAAGGTTCAAGGAGACAGAAGCAGACATACAGAAAGCAAATATAAAAGGCGGCCCCATCCAGGAAACACACTTCCAGGCAGACGAGCTCTGAGACAACTTCCATGTCAGATACGCTTGACATGGCTTTGTCAAGCTGCTGCCTAACTTTGTGAGGCAGGAAAAGAGATGAAGAGGATGAAGAGAGCACATACAGCCAGTCACAGTCAGAGAAACAGGACTACACTGAAATACAGCCCGATCTCCATCATCTATAAACAGGGTGTTGATGGCAGCAGCACAGCTGATATTTCTCTCCAGGGTGGTGTCACAGCTCCTTTAATTTAGATGAATAATGTTTTCACCAGCTGCTTTGGATATTTAACCAGCATGAGGCTTAAAGGTAACTACATACTGAAATAGCTATTGAAATAAAGCTAATGATTTGACACTACCTTTATATTCCCTTAGGTTTGTTTGATACACCTACAGTTGTGTTTGAAAGTTTACATACCCTTCCATTAAAGACAGGAAAAAAATAAGAGTCCAGTAAAGTAAGTTTAAATTGACAGAAGTAATAAATAAAAATGATAAAAAATAAAAATCATGTAATATATATATATATATATATATATATATATATATAGAATAGACAAAAACTCCTTTGTTGTTTAGATATGCACAATATTTTTCTAATAATCACCAGTGTCAGAACTAAATTTAAGATACATTATTGTTTGTAAAGCTAGACTTTTCAATACCCCCATAGATGCCTAGTAAACAGTTTATAGATCGGTTAGTATATTAATCTGTAAACATATTTTATCTCAATCAAAAGTATTATTATGCATTGAATATAAAATTCTGTTGTGCAAATATTTGTGCTTACATAGTGGTAAATTAGACTGAATTGTTGAGTGTAAGCAGTTCTTAATAAAACCTATAGTTGAACAGTTTAGACTCCCTATTTAGCAAGAAAATGCTCAGTTTGTCTTTATTTCCCCCTAATAATGCATAATAAAGACTAATGAATTAGTTGCACTGTTTATTGATATATTAATAACACATCCCTAAACTCTTTTTAACCATCTATGGGAAATATTTTCTAGAAAGAAAAAAAACCCCAGCTTCTAAGCATGGTGATGTTGTATTTCATGCCAAGGTTGCCACTCACAAGATGGCAGATGTCCCTGGGCAGACAAAGCAAAGAAAAAGGTTAAAAGCCTGGAAAAACTAGTTTGAGGCAGAACTCTAATAGAATCTATAAAAACTCTAGCTCATATTTTCTGCCCTCTTTTTCTAATATCACAGAAGAAAAAAAAAGTTAGCAATCAAATTGAACACTGAAGTTCACAGAGACAAAGGTTCAGAAATATGAATCTTGGGCTTAATTTAGATGCATCAAATTGGTAAGATCAGCATATTTGTGTTCATTCATTAATTTTACTGCTTTGAGGATGTCTAATTGTACACTTAATAATAGGAATATATTTCTTTGACAATAAATGGGTAGATATGTTTAAAGTTGAGACTAATTCCTTCCACATTTGTTTAAATTAACATAGAGTTCCATACATGCTGTTTTCTGATGTTTAGAAATATTTCCATCAGAGTAACCTCCACATTTTTCCATCATCAAGGGCCTGCTGTTATTCTGGATAAATCTTTGTTTCTGGGGTTGAAACAAATAATTGGATTAATGCTGATTAATTGAGTAATTAATTAATTGTTAAATGGAGTATAGAGACTCTAAAACATGCATTTAGTTGACAGAGTGACCCACTTAGAGCAGTAATTATATTGGAATAGAAATAAAATGTTTAAGCATTTTGCATTCAAGATTAAAATAACTTTCTTTTGTTTCAATACGTTCTATCCAGAATGTCTCAAGTGGAAGGGTTTGTTTCACCTGGTTTAATTTCATAAAAAAGTCTTATTTAAGGAACCTGGCTATCCGATTATTCATCAAATAACCAAAAAAATTGAAAACAGATTAATTGATTTGCAAAAATATCTTTAGTAGTTTCCTTTTCTTGTCAGAATTGCTGGAAGTTATTCCAACTAATGATTTTTATCTGTTTTTTAATGTGTATATGTTCAGCGACCTGTAAGGGACCAGTACTACTATCCATACAGTCCCTCAGTCTCATACTTCTGCATCCATGCTTTACAGTTGTTAGTTTTCTTAGGTTGAAGATTTTCACTTTTTTTCTCGCTTCTTATTAAAACCAAATTTAAATTAATTCCAAAAAGCTTCTCTACTCATTTAAACTTCAGCTGATCATGGAGGGGGTTGTTTTAAAGTATGCACCTCCTCCATATCAGTCATTGGATTTTATATTTTCAGCTCATGTTTGGTTTAAATTCAGTGATTCGTGGCTTGATTTTTCAGACTGATCCATATCCTTTTGTCTGTGGTGACACCGTGGAGTGAAGCCTGACAAATATGGCGCTCCAAGAGGACGATATCCCTCTCTCATCTCTAAACCTTTTTGGGGATCTAAGGAGAGCCAAAACATCTCTTTTAAGATGGTCCTAACCTGTAACAAATCGATTATGCCAGGGCTTTATTAATTGCATTAAAAACTGTTTTTAATTTCTCTGCAACTGTACAGCAACGTTCTTCCAAATGCATTACAGCCGTTTGTTGGATCATCATTCCACTCTGGGGAAACAATGGGTTCAGTTCATGCAGGTTGAAGGGATTATGTGGACTCTATACTGTTTTTTCTATATGTAAATATAAGAAAATCAACGTAGGCGTATGATGTTGAACATTACTTGATATTACTATGTAAAAATATTGGATTCTGCTTAAACTCGCTTTTCCTCTTTCAAAATTTATCCTCTAATGATAATATAGGATGAGGACATGAACCCTATGGAAATGTTTTACCTTTTTTATGATGAGCTGACTTTTTGAATGCAATGTTTGTGTATTTAAGAAAATTAAAAGATAATTTTCTCTGATTTAAAGAAAGAAAAAAAGAGAAATCAGTTTAAAGCTTTTGCTTCAATTTAAAAAGTTTTCTGTAAATGGGCTCTGAGGCATGTGGTCTCCTGATAGGGTCGTTAATAAACTGTGCCATTGCTGGCATCAGTGTAAGTACTATAATAACCCTCTTTCACCGCTAAGCACAGGGGGAGAGGAACAAGTAGGAGGTTAATGATGCCAAACCGAGCTCGTGTTGAGTGTGCCTATATCATCAGCCCTGCAGAGTGCTGGAGTTTTACATCAGCTAAAGACTAGTCAAATAAGCCATAGTAAAGGTGATGCTTCAATAGACCTTTGCATCGTTAACATATAACTGTGACCGTTTTATTTCATAAATGTATTCCATATTCAAAATAAGGTTGGAATTAGTTTAGAATTTGCATCCAAACCAGGCGTAAAGGTCAGATTATTCCACAGAAATATATTTTTAACTTTACAGAGTTGGTAGGAACAGTATCAGACTGTTGCCTTTGTTGAAAAGATGGAAGGAAAGATTAAAGTATAAATCAAAAATAGATATAAACGGCAAGAAAAAGGAAGAGAAACACACGTATGTAAAGCTCGATGGGCATGCAAATACCATGGAAAATAAAGGTACAGCCCTCGCACACTTCTGCCTCTGTTTAAAATGTTAATAGGTCCTTAAGATGAGTTGGTCTTTTTTTTACTGTAGCTGTATAGTCCATGCTTTATTTATATAAAAATAAAAAATGAGTTTTTTAATTTTCTGCAAGGAAGAAAATGCCATGTGCAGAAATAATTTCTCTTTACAAAAAGGACCTTTTTCAGTCGATCAGTCCACAGCACTCCCCTTTTCTGATCATAATCCTGACCTAACACAGAGCATTATTTCTCCCAATCACTGCTTAAAATGAGAAATGTAGCAAATTTTGCAAATGTTATTTATTTTTACTAGCCAGATTCCATAAACGGTACCATATACAGTTGCAGCAATTATCCAATCCAATCCAATCCAATTTTGTTTGTTAAGCACTTAAAAACAACCACAGCTGACCAAAGTCCTGTACAGAAAAAGTAAATAAAGCAAGAAAACAAAACATAAAACGGTACAGATAAAAGTAAACAGCTAAAACATGGGTAAAAATAACATTCACATGATAAAATCAATAAAATTGGGTAAAAGATAAAAGAAACAAAAGGAAAAAATGGGTGTTAAGAGCCAAAGAGAAAAGGTGGGTTTTGACTAGAGATTTAAAAAAGAGTCAGAGTCCTGTCTGTTATCAAATACAATTATAGTAAACAACTGGTTTTTTGACATAGAGCAATGACTAGAAACTGGAATAAATTTTTCCCTGAGGGCAATAAAGGATGCAGAAGCAAACCCTGCATGTGGACATCACTCATTCTCCATAGCAACCATTAGATGTTTTCATGCTTGATGTTATGCTAAATTGAACTGCACTGTACTTATTGATCTGATTACATGTAAGTTGAGCTTTTTTTTTTTCATTTTGTTGCAAGAAACATTCATGTAGAAATGGTGGAAAGCAATAAAAATGAAAATTTTGTTGTTTATGGTCTGAATCTGTCAGACTGTTGGCTTGTTTTTTGTCCAGATGCTTTGGAATACTAGAATTTGGTCTGTCCAACACATTTAGTCTTTTTTTAATGCTTAACTTTGTTCCTACACCCAAATCTATTAAATAGCTGTTCTTAAAGTAGATGTTCCTTTATTGTTCAGGCCTAAAATGAGGAAGCCACTGCATTAAAGGAGTATCGTATTTAGGATTAATTGATACATTTTAAATGTTTGCCGTTTTAATATTCTTATCTGACCTCTTTATCTGGCTCCAAACAGGTACCTCAGCATGTCCTCGTGGTCGATTCTACTGCACCAACCTTGGTTTTAGGCCGCACTACATCCCATCATCTAGAGTGAATGATGGCATCTGCGGTAAGGCTTTAACTTTACGTCAAGTCGTACCGGTTAGGGATATAAAATAATTATACATAAAGGACTATAAGCTGCTACTTCTTTTCCCCATGGGGCTTAAAAGAAGTTGCCGCTTTTCTGTGGCTTTTTTCTAACCGTCACAGAGGGAAGTCAAAGTTGTAAATGACAGAATAAGGGGCTAATTTTCATTTAGCACTAGAACATACAATCAGCAGGGACGACTGAGAGCAAATACCCCGAATTCACACATTTTGACATTTATTTGCTGCATTAAAGGTGCCGAACTAATGAAGAAACCCTACTCCAGGGGCTATATGTAGAGCTCCCCCTACAGGTTTGGTGGGAGACAGTTCAGTAGATATCAGCAGCTTATAGCCCAGTACGGTTACTACTGATTCGTTCCGGAAGCACGATCCGTTCTGCGCATGCGCCATTAGCTCGTTTACGCATGCGCATCCAGATATACTTCTGGGGTCGTCCTCGATTAAAAATACCTAAATAATGTTTTCCCTTCCCAAAAATAATAAATGTACTAAAATATGATGTGTTAAATGTTAATAATGTATTTCTTGAGAAAATAAATGCTTTAAAATCCTTTCTTTTATCAGTCGTCTCTGCCCGATCTGCTACTTCCGGGAGTTAACTTTTTCAGCTTTGGATATAAATATAGATCTAGTGTTATTGAGTTTTATGTTTTGGTTTCATTTTAACCTTATGCTATATAGGGCGTAATCTAAAGAAAGAAACAACTAAAATAAAGATAAACATGGTTTAATCATATTTCACCGGACTGCTCTGAGCATGTCTGAAGATGATGTCAGAGAAGCAGTTTAATGTAGAGCGCATAAAAGTCATAAAACATTTTTTTACAGATGTGTATTACTATTCTTTAGTGAGTTAAGGATAGAAATAAGTAGTTTTTGTACCATAATTGCAATATTTATGAACACCTGGATATATATCTGTTCGCACATGCGCAGAATGGATTGTTCTGCCGGGACGGATCGGGTAGTGACACGGCTTATATATGCAAGTTTTCCTGTTTCTTCAAAAAAATGTAATAGGTGTGGCTTATAGTCAGGTGCTCTATATTCTGGAAAATACGGTACTCTGATTAGAAGCAATGTTTTTACTCAGCAACAGTTTTTTAGGCTTCAAAAGAATAATTACTAGACATATTCACCTGAAATTAAACAACCTAGTTGTATGAATTATTAGATTTTATCATGTAAAAGTGTATCCATTTAGTTTCTTTCTCATTAATGGCTTCTGCAAACATGGAAAAACAGCTATGTCTTGTTTTCTGTGAAGGAAAGAGCAAAATAATCCTGCTAATCCCTGTTTTTTTCCTCTCAAATGTATTCTTTATTGCTACTTAAAGCCTGAATACCATACTTTATTATAATGGATGGTTTGTTACCACATTTCTTTAATGCTTTTGTTATTTAGGACAAAAGCAGAGGAGCGTTTATGTGATCATAGAAACAGTAAGACGACACAAAGCTTAAAGGAAAAATACAAAGGACACATTTCCTCAAGCCTTTTCACCCTTACCACTTTAATTTCACTCTCCTTTCCACTTGTCTTTTCATTCCATCGCTATACACACCACACCCATTTAAAAACCAAACCAAACGTAACAACTTTTCTTCTTCTCATCTGTAATTCAGATAATTTGCGTTACCGCTTCTCTTGGTATTAAAAGTTTATATTCTGACGGGGACTGATGGGCTTCTGGGTACATGTGAGAGCCAAACTACCTGGTGAAAGGTCACATTTACTTTGATCTAAAAAATAAAAATAAGAAGACTTTCAATTCGTAAACCAAAGATAAAAACTGCATTTTCCACCTTCCTTACAGCTGCTATCATCTACTAACACGTTCTGTTAATATAATACCAAAGTCAATATGGTGCATAAATACAAAGTCTTGTCGTGCAGGTAACAGCTAGAATTTATTTTTGATCCCACTGTTTGATTTTAGATATACTTAGACTTAAGGGCAGATTAGATTTCTGCAGCCGCACACATCAAATGTGACTGCGCACAGAGACAGATTTGACGGATGCAGAGGCTATGCGTCAGAAGCATAAATTGTCCTTTAGACTCAACTTTATTTATCCCTTAGGATTCACTCCTTCAGGGAAAGTCTGGGTCCAGTACCTTATATAGAGTACAAAGAGTTAAAGCAAGATGCTGTTAAAGATCAAAATGTGACAGACAATATAAAAGGAGTGTATAAAGTACAAAAACGCATTGAAAAAAGAAAAAAGTTGTAATGTCCTGGAATATGTTTCCCTTAGATAAAAAAAAATCTGCACAGTAGAGAGCTAAGGGAAGACTGCATGGTATTTGACGTGGATTATTGCACTTGCACTGCAGAGATCGGACTGGATCAGATAGAAAAGAATCAATTCTAAATCCTAAGAGTCAGAACAGATTCTTGAAATTTGAAGCGATACTGAGGCCCTACATAATACCGGTTTTAAGATGCTTTCCATCAGCCAAGATAAGATACTTTTGATGGCTCTTGTTTAGGAGAAGCTTGGCATAAATAATATAACAGTTCACAACCCGTTGGTTGTGAACCTTTTTCTGCCACAGTTTTTCCTTCCAATTAACTTTCATTTATACGCTTGGGTACAGCACTCGGCACAGCTTCTTTATATGTTTAGTAACTCTCAACTTTCTCTTTTTGCTATTAAAGTAACTTTCCCAGTTTTCCCAGTCTTTCCCACGTTTGCATGACCACCAAAGTTATTATTATTTTATTTTATTTTATTGTTATTAGCTATAATCATCAATAAGATTAGAAATAATAGTTAGAAATGTCTCCCTCCTTGTTATCTATTTATTTATTTATTTATATAAGGGTTGTCTTAAACTTAATTACTGACCTAAAATTTTAGTTATAATTGAATTATAATTATAAATTTTTTTTAAAATATAGTATTAGGCAACGGTGCATAGTGCTCAAAAGCCTTTTTATAATTAACTGACCTTTTCAATCTTTTTATTACCTGTCCAGTATAGTCTAGTGACTCAATTTAACAGAAAAATAAATAACTTTTAGCTTTTTTCATTTTTGCTTTTTTTTGGAATGTCTGTATAAAGTTTGCTTTACAGAATCAAAGTAAGTATATTCTTCCCAAGGCGTATTTATCAGACTTGAAAGACTATCTCTTTTTTTTGTATGGATCATATTGATTTAACAGCTGTAGACCTTTTTTAGACCGAGTTGCATGAATTTATCTGGATGGATTTATTTGGGTTTTCCTTTGTTTGAAATGTTTTACTGTGCGTACATTCATCATCACTTAACAGCACAATGAATTCATGTCGAACGACTGCAGCTGATAGAACAGCAAAGATTGCAGCTCATAGATCAGTTTTCTATATCGGTAAGAACTTCAAGGTTAGCAGGAAGGAAATGAGCCCCATGCTGAAGACTGTTGAAGTAGAAAGCTGTTTGTACATAACTGTGTTACCATCAGTGCAGAGCTTGCAGAGCTGTCTGTTGCGTGTTCATCATGCACAGAAAAACGAAGAATTTGTTCACTGGCTTTTACATGAGAGGCAGCAATGAAGCAATGTCCAAAACGGCTCCCATTAGACAGGTTAAAGCCTTTTAACCCTTTATTGGGCAAGTTACTGTTTTTGATCACTTGCATACTCCTTACAAATGGAGTCCCCTCTGTCCCTCAGTGACGTCTAGAAGCACAAGATCAATATCCAGCAAAGATGCTGCTATGTGGATGCATATCTTATTTTGGCATTTGACCAATAAAATGAGCCCTTGAATTATATATTACTTACTGTACATTAAGTTGAAAAATAAGTTAACAAAAAAAAGGTAAAAAGCTAATTGAAAAGTGAAAAAGTAAAGTTTGAAAGGTAATAAGCCTGTTTAACATCATATTTAGGTTTATAAACTAAAAAATGTAAGTGCCAGTATCAGCATTAATGCCTCTAATTATGCTGTACCAAAAATGTGTTTGTTTTACTCTCAGGGTGCTTTTCATTAATTTCTTAAAGAAGCACTTTTGTTATTTTTCTTAATTTATTCAGGGAAAGTTGGATTTCCTTGTTATTACATTGATTACACATTATTTTTTGCCATCAAAATATCATTTTTTTATGTTACAAAGGTAATAAGGTCTTGTCCTGGATTCCAATAACACTGTTGGCTTGAAATTTAGATTTTCTAAGTATTTCCCTGAGTGCCCTACAAAGGGTTAACTGAATTTTTTTTGAAATCATTATTATTATAATCTATTTTTGTGATCTTTATCCTATTTTATATGTTTTTAATCTTTGCTATCAGGCAGGTGAATGTCCCCTATCGGGGATTAATAAAGTAACTATCCATCCTTCCGTCCAACTTAATCTTTTAATATAAGTATTTAATTTTTATAATGTTATGCTTTTTGTCTCAAATAAAATAAAAAACATAAATATGTTGCCTGGAAGGTAGTAAGGAATAGAATAAATACAAAATAATAGCATATTATAAACCTTTATTTATAAAACTGGAGCTCCTCTGAGTAACTCCCTTATAATCACAT
>NW_015150619.1:190251-210084 GCF_000732505.1 Cyprinodon variegatus
GACTGCAGTAAACCAGGAACATGTTCTGAAGGCTGAAGAACTAAGTTAGATCTTAGAATGACATCATTAATAAGGTTCATTGTTTAGCACTATAAACTAATCAGGATGTATTTCTTTTACATTTTGAACTTTCAAACACTGTAGTGACCTGCTTAACAAATTACTTTCTATAGTTTTGTGTGTGATGGATTTAATTTGATAAAAAAATATTTAAAATGAGATGGACATGTTTTCTTTATTATAGGGCAGCCATGTTGGATTTTTGAGGTTAGGATCATAAAATCTCTGATTTGTCTCCTTAACGTTCTGGATCCTTTGGGACCAGTCCTTTAATTTTATTTGTATTTACATTTTTAAAAGCATCATTGAGCAAATTGGAGAAGTAATTAAGCAAAAAGTATTATTAGTTTGTAAATATTGATATGGCCAATAACTTTCAACTGTTTTTCTCTCTTGTTCCTATTTTTCCCTTAATTCTCCTCTTAGGAGTTGATTAAAAACTCTTGGTTCTGAGCAATGACATATTCTTCATTACTTTTTTTATGTGGATGGTACTAGTTTGTCCTGCATCTCTCAGCAGATTGCTGCGATGCTTCAGATGAATACAACAGCCATGTTCGCTGCCAGAACACTTGCTGGTAAGTTGGATCCAAACAAAGATTCACTACCTTTTTTTTGTCTTTTTTTGTTCTATTTTTTACCTGGAACAGATCATCTGAGGTATGCATTCTTTCTTTTTTTTTATTTCTGATGTAGACTGCTTTTAAAATGATGATTTTATTCCAGCCACTGCCTTAGGGGTTGGAACAGCAGTGGTAACTCAATAGTTTTCCCACCAGGGGGCAGTGTATCTCTATCATTAAACAAAAAAATAAGGTTTGGCTTGGTGTGGAGATGTGGAGTAAATGCATGTAAAGAGGAATCCCACTTCACTGGTTCCTTTTATTTCTTTACATAAAACTTAGATACTGTTCATCCTAAGAAGGAAGTCTTTGAATTATATGATTTTTTTTTTATTTATTTAAATGAAAGGATAATTTGTTATCTCCTCTCATGCCAGGTTTGACCTTTCTAAGATGCAGGAATGTAAGTTGCTGTGTCAATTTACACCGCCGCTTCGTTTGTTGACAGTCCCCTATTTGTTTCATCTATCTCCCACCTGCCTAAAATGAAACCCACATAGAAGCAGCGTCTATCTCATTATGTTTCTGCAAGGTCCCTGCTCACATTCTGTTTGCCAGACTTCAAAAATGATTTAGCTCCACCACCAACCATCTTATTTACTCCTCTGTTTTATTTAACCCCAGCCCATTTGGATTTTTGCTGCATGGCAGGCTCTAGAAAAATGAATTGCAGCATCTTGGATGACCAAAGCCTGGGTCACTGAAATTTTCCCCCTTAATGGTGGTTCAGTGTGTCCCCCTTTTCTCACCATTTTTTCCAGGAATCTGGGACAAAAAGAGCGAGCATACGTTGAGGGTCAGATGAAGACCTTGGACGAAGGTTTGAGACTCAAACAGCAGCTGATTGAGGAGGGGGTGCTGCTCTGGAGGGAGAAACAGGTAATTTGATTAAGTATTTAAAAAATGAAGTCAAGATGCGAAATAAAGTAGCATGTCGTCTGGGCTACATAAGATCAGGACAACATTTAGCTTTCTTCTTTTGGTTTATAACTATGAATCCACCTTTTTCTGTAAGTTTTTGCACCTCAGCTCATGAAAGCAATGTGAGCATCCAAATCCAGTAGAGTTTTGGCAGAATCATAAGTGGTTGATTTATAAAAGCCTTGAAAGTTGGAAAGCATTCGTCTTGATATTTACTACCTTATCAAAACTGTATTAAAACTTCATTTGTGAAATTGAATCAATTACTTCTACTCTGCATATTGCGCAGCTCCCATGTTCCTTATTTCATCACTAATTGTTTTAAGATGCTCTAATAAATCAGCTGTTGACCAACGACGGACCATTTCCAGCCTGACTTAGGCGACGTTCACACCGCAGCCTGAAGTGGGACCCAAATCCGATTTTTTTGCCCACATGCAACCTGGATCTGATATTTTCATGGCATTCTGAACAACAGATCCGATGTTTTCCAATCAGACCCAGGCCACTCGGCTATGTGGTCCTGAATCCGATACGAATCAGATTTTTCAAAAGCAACCTGTGTCTGAACGGCCAGGTCACATTCATCCGACCTGAACGCCATTAGTAACCGACGTAGGTCACTATTCTGCTTCTTGCTGCACAGAAGCGGCAAGAAAAACAACAACCATGGCAGACATTTATGCGAAGAGCAGTATTTTTTTTAAACATCTTGAAAAGATTTAGGTCTGAAGGCTTGCAAAGATCGCTAGATGGGCTCCGGCACTACCATCCAGTTTACTTCCGTAAACACGAAGCACGCTGGATTGTGACCTCATTGCATCCTCTACTGCGCATGCAGGACACTTAAAAAAATCTGATTTGATAAAAAAAATTTGAATTAAGCATCAATGCCTGCAGTGTGAACATAGCCGTACTTCTGCAAAACTACAACTGGATTTTAGTTGGTTTGTTCTGAGGACCAACAGGTCTTATGGGGACCGAGGGCTGGTCCTAATCAGGTGGACCCACATTTTTAACTTTAGAGAGTCAGTTTAGACATAAAGTCTGGATTAACTTTAGGTCAAAGGGTGTGCGGAGTACTTTTTAAAGGACTCTCGACTTAAAAAAAGAGCCTGCATGCGGCAATTTCTCCCCGTGCATGCCCTGTTAATGCATAGACATACAAACTTGTGTGTTTTGTTAAAAAAAAAAGAATAATTAAATACTTCTTTAATTTGTGCTTTTTTGTAATGTTTGTATAAAATCTGATGCAAACATTCCAGAAGATCTAAAACCACTCTTCGGTGTAGATGTTGCCTGTTAAGGATCTTGTTCTTTGAGTTTGTTAAATAGAGCAGGACAAAGCAAGTGGATGAAGCTATTTTAAAGAAAATTTTTTTTTTTTTGAATAAGATCTGTGTAGTTAAAGCCGCTTGCTAGAGAGAGAGAGATATTAGGAAAGGGGTTTGTTTTTTTGCACCTTGAATCTTTTAATCTCTGTTGTAGAATATTTTTAAGTCAAATGCTATTTAAGCTAGTCCCTCATCCGTTAAAGTCCCTTAAAGTCGCAGGGAAGTCATATTTAAATGTCAAATCATTCTGGCTTAAACATGTATATAATAATACTCTTTATCAGACCATATTGTCCCAGAAGTTAGAAAATTTGTCCTAAAAAAAAATTCCTGTCTTAAAATCTGTGTTTCTTTTCCTTTATCTTTTGCAGGCCAGTTACTTATACGTCAGCTTGTTTACCTAAATTCGGCCAATCATATATCAACGGTCATATGTCAATCAAATATTGTCTTGTTTTTCATTTACATTTTTAAATGTTTTTAAAGCGTTTACAAATAATGACTCAGAATGCATGAAAATGACACTGGTAAAATGTTTACCGATATAGACATGTTAGACATCGTTGCAAAGCTTACATTCTCCACAATTCAGCCACATAGTTCATTTTATGCACGTAGCGAGTACCAAAGCATATAGCGATATAGCAGCATCTCAAAATGTAGCATGACAAAGCAGCCACAACAAGCAAGCATGTCTTTATTACTGCTGTTCAAAAAAGTCCTATTATGTTCGAGAATAAAAAAAACAAAAACAACTTAGAGTTTTGTTTGAACTGATGCAGCTTGGGCTTGATGCCCAATTTTCATGTATATATTCAGAAGCTAGAAGGTGTTGGATTTCAAATAAGGTATCACACTTGTAATTTGGGCTTACAGTTCCTAATTATTTGCTTTTCCATTTAGGTATGCAAAAGAGGCGAGAATTTCCCAGGTGGATATTAGGTTAAATTTCAGCCTGTCATTCAGATCATCTTGTCCTTGTTTTTAGGCAATAAAACCAGATCTCTCTTACTCATGGTGCTTAACTACAGTAGCAGCCATTCAAAATGGTTCTTCCCAGTCAAACGCCAGCTGAATGGCAGCCCACTTCCCTACAGCTCCCATCAAAACCCCCTGCAACTTCCAGCCACTGACCTTCACCTGGGCGTGCATATTTTTTTACTCTGATTCAACCCTTTCACTGAATTACAGGGTCTGACCAGGACAAAACACTTCTCTTCAGATCTTAATGTCCACAAATCATGAAAGAAAGAATATTTTAGTAAAAAGATTGATGTTTAAAAAGGAATTATTGGGGACCATCAAAGGGCTCATCAAGGAAATTGGGGAAACTTTGAATGGCTAATACTGTAGGTGATCAATGAACAATTTGGCTAAAATGAGTTCTACCAGATCTAAGCCTTTCAAAGACTCAAGATAGAAAATTGGCCACCAAACTGTGACTGGTGCATCTCTTTCGTGTTGAACTGGTTGAATTGCAAATCAAATGTTATTTTTGATGCTTTGCATATTTAAAAAAAAATTATTCAAGTGGTTTGTTTTATGTTTGTACCTGCATTAAATTAAAGATTAAACTTAAATTATCCAATGAGAGAAACCCAGATAAAAAACCCTAGGAAAAAATATGGGATACTATATATTCCCTAAAGCCCTGGGTTAAGTTAAAAACAAAATATAATGAGGACAAAATTTGCATCTCCAGTCCTAATTTTAGAGCGTTTACTTGAAACCAAAACCATGTGAACATTCTGACAGTAGGCCAAAATAAAAAAATAAAAAAAAAACATATGTTTTTTTCCCCCTAAAAATCTCATAGAAATGTGCATGTCTGCTTCTAGTTTTCTGCGTCTTGTGAAGATTGTGTTTGTTTTTGTTTTCCTTTGCACATCGAATTAACTTTTCACCTCACTTGCTTCTTATTGCCACATTGTAACTGCACTGTTATCACCTGGCTAGCTGGCTAACACACTTGAGGAATGGGGGACGTCGAGGTTAATTTCCTTTCAGATGTGCAGGATTCTGAGGATTTCTCTTTGGAGCAGCTTGTGCTCTGAGGTGCTGTTTTATGTGTGCATGTTCACAGCACCTGCTGCTTCATACACCTGTTGTACAGTCAGAGCCAGATTATAATGCAAACCCTACTTGTCTGAATGTTCTTCTTTCATGAGCATATAGATTATTCCTGTCACTGATATCTGCATATTATGGTTTATTTTATGGATTTCTTCATTATAAAATATTCAACGAAGCAATGTAAACTCTAATGCAATGTTTCAAAACATTGTTTTTGCACTGAATAACTCATCCAGCAAAAAACAGCAGTTATTCTAGGTAATTTTATTGAAAATAGAAGATTAGTTTAGATATGTATATATGTATTTAATATCTCAAAGGAGACAAAGGTTTTATTTGACCACTTGACGACAAATTTACTGTTTGCAGATCACCTAAGCTTCATTCTGTGATGGTAAGGGTCATGAATGTAAACTAAAGACCAAATTAATGACATTTAAATCAATATAAAATGCTTTTTAGAAACTATTACATGCAGAAGAGGAAAGTCTGCTGACAGCTTTTTTTTTAATCTATAAGGCTTTGCAAATTCAAGGAGGTAGAATCAACATTTAACTACAGTAGGGCTGCAAATAACGATTATTCTGCAAATCAATTCATCTGTCAATTATTTTTCGATGAATCGATTACTAACGATAACCGAAGGTTACTTAATGAAGATTTTTTACAAAATTAAATGAAACTATAACCTTTCCAGTTGAGGACTACTGGATAGAGCAAACTGATAGATGAAAAGTTTTTTTTTTATCTTAAATGCAAATTTTACAATCTTTGTACAATTGCTGCTATAATGTGTTCCTCTGTCAACTAAAGGCATGTTTTACAGTTTCTATACTCCAGTTAACGTAAGTTGATGATTATTTCAATTATCGATTAATCTGATTGATTATTTCAGCCCTAAACTATAGCAATCTATTGATGCATTGCTTTTGGCTATTTTGATACTGTTTTTTTTTTTTTTTTATTGTAAAATCATTTCAGTTTGAGCATTTGGCATTGTTTCTGCCAGGTATTCAAGGTTGTCTGTTTTCATAGATTGTTTTGAGTTTCTAGGCATGTGTCTCCCTCTGATTTTAGGATGTTTACATTTTCTGTCATAAATTTCAACAGAGAACTTGTAGGGCTGAAACAATTCATCGGATTTAACCTGATTAACTGATTATTGAATTAATTTTCAACTAATTTACTAATAAATGAATCGTTAACCGGAGTATAGAGACTCTAAAATGTGCCTTTAGCTGACAGAGCGACCCATTTAGAGCAGTAATTATACCAAAATTGTAAAAAAAAATATGTAAACATTTTGCATTTAAGATAAAAATCTCTTCTGTGTGTCAGTATGCCCTATCCAGAACTCCTCAAGTGGAAAAGTTTGAGTTTCACCTGGTTTAATGTCACAAAAAGTCTTCTTTAAGGAACCTTAGGCAATCCGATTACCAATTGATTCATCAATAAAATAATCAACAGATTAATCCAATAAACGTTTTAAAAAAACGCCCTACTGTAAGTATGTGTCATGTCACGTCTTTTGTCCCATCACTCGTACCTGTTTTTGTGTCCATGCTATTGCCTGCCTGAGTCTGATTCTCATGGGTTAAACATTTCGGAGAACATCATTTCATATCTTTGATTATTGCTAAACTTGAGATAAAAAAATGTATAAGATGCTGAAAGTATAGCAAAACTGTTTTGTAAGCTCTCTATATTTAACTTGAACAAAACTTTAGTCCTGAAGGCAAATTTGATATTCATTCATCTAAATGTCCTCCAGAGGGATTATTTTTTGAATATGACTACATGAATTTGAGCATTGTAAGAAAATTTGATATTATTTCGGAAATGCAATTTCATTTTTATTAATTCTAGATAAATAGATGGATATTGTGTTTTCTATAGATTTATTTTCGCACACAGGGATAGATTTAGAGTAGCTGACTGCTCACACATACAGACACCTGGCATTATTATTGCCTCTAGGATCAACATAAAAAAGATTTTGAACAATTGTCGATAAGTGGATTTGAAATTAGGCAATATGGTTTGAGTTTTGTTTTTCCTTTTTTCTCTTTCATTTATTAAAAAAGTCTAAAAATATGGGCCAACAATCACCCACTGCCGCTTTAAAATGTGTTCTTCAGACATTCATTGATGCTGCTGCACATTTTGCAGCTCTGTGACTTTTTATGGATTATATTAAAATGCTCTGTTTAGAATTCACCTATTTTCTAGGCCACTTTAAGCAGAGCACAGAACTGTTTTTGTTAAGGAGCAATTTTAGAAATCTGTTTCACTTGCTAAACATTTTGCTTGTAATGAAACTTCGTATGGAAAAAAAGGCTTTTCTGGCAATTTTCCAGACACCTTAAGTACAGTTTTTTTCTCTTTACCAACAGTGTTTTTTTTAAATAACATCTATACTTGAATTCCCCCCCATGATTTTTCTTCCTGCCAGCTGAATGGCAGATCCAGGCTAAAGCTTCCCCCAGTTCTTCACTGTCTCTCTTGATATTGCCAGTTTACCTCAGTACCATTGTGCAACTGAAATGTGAACTCTTCCTGCTCATGGTTACCAACTTCTAGACAAATCTTCTGTTATCAAGTTTTTTTTGTGTGAAATTTTAGGATTTAATTAAAATTAATCTTTTCACCAAATGTTAAATAAAACAGCCTTTCATGCTGAGCTTGAGTTTCATTGTTTATTCCAAGCTTAGTATTTGAGTTCGAACCACGACAATGATTGAGGGGTGGGGATTGCTCATTTTGATCAATATTTCAAATTCTTCAAATTTTGTCAATTTCAGAAAGAAGTACAAGTGTAGTTTTATGTTTTTGCTATTCCAAAAGTAGTAAAAAATATATATATAAATATAATACTTAAATTCTTGTAGCTGTTTGACTTTTTTCGGTTTCTTTTCAGGATGCAGAGCAAAACTTCTTCAAGAAAAACTAACTTCACCCAATATTTTAATTGTTTTTAAAAGCTTTTAGTGATTTTCCACATCCTAGATGACTAAGAAGCTATAACAGCTTTTTAGCTTAATCTAACAAAATAACTTATTGACTTAAGGTCTTGATCTTACACATCAATGCTTTTGGAACCTAATTCCTATTAGGTTGTTTATAGAAATTTCTTTATAGGCGTTCCTTCCATTTTAGTTGTGTTTTTGCAAGTAGAAATCTTCTTTTGCTCTTGTAATAGAGCCCATAAATCACTGCTGCAGACTGAAGGTTCCCAAGCAAACGGCGTGGCCTAGAAAGGTAGTCATCCCTGGCTGAAACGCCCAGAATCCATCAGTGCATCACCATCGTCTCTGAGGAGAGAATGGAAAGCAGAGTCGACACACAAATCCACGCATGGACACACATTTTCAGAGAGGAAGCTGGTCCTCTTTGATGCAAATTGCTCTGTTACAGCGAGTGATGATGGGTTGTGTTTGGGGTGTGATCAGCTGTCAGTCTGATCAAGCTGATTTTAAAAGTCTATACTGATGCACAAACAAACACTGTTGAAAATGTTTTAGTTTATAAAAAAGGGGATGTTGTGGTAAGGAGGTGGGGATGTAGAATTAAAAAGAAACTAAAATTGTATAAGGAGAGAAGAGTCAGAAAAAAGTTGCAAGAGGTTACAAAAAATAGACACACAGCCTGTGTTTTGTGAACATTTTTTTTTTAAACCTCTACAATGCAAAAAATAGTAGTACATCACAGATGAAATTTATATAAGAACTTTCATTATTTATAAGACCCTAACAGTTGTGGCTCCAAACACTTGGACTGTTCTCACTACTGACCTCTGGGAAGATGCAGCATTCGATGCAGGACCAGCAGGTTCTGCAATAGCGTTTTCCTCGCTTCCATACGACTGTTGAACTGTTGAAACTCTAATCAAGACTCTGCATTACACTTGAAAACATTATATTTTCACTACCAGCTTGGCTGATTTTTATTTTTTAATCCCTTTAAATAGAACACAACTCAATGTTCTACTGCATTTTGCACCATATTTATTTCTTTTGCGCTGCTCTGAACCTTTCCATATCGCTGCCTTTTGGACCATGACTTTAAATGGGTTTTACCTTTCTCCTGCACTGCTTATTCTTGATCAGTGCTGCACTTTCTAAATGGAAATGTGCATTCCACTGTTGTAAGCTGCTCATTCACTAAAAAGCTATATGCATCGATATTTACAAAAAGTTTGTCGAAGTCTTAACATTTAGCTGGACTGACTGTTGAAATAGCGGCATACCCCTAGGACAGACCTATAAATAGTATCAAATACCTGTCTCATGATTTTTGAAAATGCAAATTAAATTTGACTTTTTCACATTTATATCTCAATAAAAACAAATGTATTATGTTCAATCAAGCATAAATACATGCAAAAAGGTTTGACGCGACTAGAGTCGACCTCGGCAGATGGCCGCTCACACTGGGTCTAGTTCTGATGGAGGTTTCTTCCTGTTAAAAGGGAGTTTTTCCTCTCCACTGTCACTACAAGCATGCTTAGTGTGAGGGATTGCATTTGAGTCAATAAGTCGATGCAATCAACTGGTTTTCCTTAGATAGAAAACTTTGAATCAATTTGACTGTATGATCTGGTGAACTGTAAAGTGCCTTGAGATGACATGTGTTCTAAATTGGCGCTATAGAAATAAACTGAATCGAATTGAATTAGAAACCTGACAAGATTAATCAACATTAACCTGTGATTGCAGCAAAAGGTAGTACAGTAGCAGCCATTCAAAATGGCCCTTCCCAGTCAAACGCCAGCCGAATGGCAGCCCACTTCCCTGCAGCTCCCAGCAAAATCCCTTACAACTTCCAGCCACTGGAGTGACCCCCTCCTTCGCCTGTGCGTGCATATTTTTACTCTAACCCCACTTTCCAGTTTTTAAAGAATGTTTTCATTTGTCGTGGTCTTTCTTGCAACATCTCAGTAAAATACAATATAGTTCACGGTGTTGACATTGGAAAAGTAAAAAAATAAAATTACTTTTCTAATACTATTCAAAGTGTGGCATTGAGGTCAGATTCAGACTTTAACATTAGGGTTTGATTGTGATCTAAAGAGGAAAGCCCTAGTTAACAGTGACCATCTATACATCCTATGTAAGTAGGGCGCGTGTGTTATAAGCAGCCTTTGATAGGTCCAACATGTTTAGTATTGAACGACCCCATTCGGTCTGAAAAATCTGCTCTGTATCGATTGTGATCTAATTCCTTCTTCTGAAGGAAAAAAAAAAAAACATCCTTGGAAAAAAACGATTGATATTTTTTTTTTTTTTACCTTTCAAACACTTCTGGAGAAAGCCATTATTGACATTTATTTATAAAAAAAAGATAGTAAGACTCCCTAGAAAAAAAATCCATGGCCCTGCCTGCTGAAACTTTATAGCGTTAACGCAAAATATAGTAAGACTAAAAGGCTATGCATGCTGGCAAGGACACTTACAGCTCTGGCATAGGAATGCAGAAATCTCAAAGTTCTTAAATTATAACAATGAAAGTTTGATCTAATCATGTTTGCCTTGTTGTCTCTCTGCAGGCGCAGCTCAGGGAGCTTCAGCGGGCTGCTGAAGATCTGCAGATCAAATTAGAGGAGCAGAGGAGGAGGAAACATGAGGCTGACCGACTCAAAGAGCAAACATTAAAGGGTCTGGAAGCAAGGAATAAAGGTAAGAGCGCGTCTATTTTTAGAAACCCACTTCAAGACGCTTGCTCATTTCACAGAATTGTTCCAGTTTATATAGTTTGCGCCTTCATTTTGGCCACAGGGCAGCTTCCATCTCATGTCTGCCCGGCCTTAATGGAGCAAAAGTAAACAGACTGAGCAGCACTGGTGAGGTTGTTGAACATCAGAGGGGGGGAAACTGGAAATGTTAAGTGCAGTTTCCTCTGCAGTGGAAATTAATTGACTTGGAGAAAGATTGCTGAGCAGCTGCAAACTTCATTCCCTCCGCTCTCCTTTTACATACCTCAGACCTTCAGAGAGACGTTGCATATGAGTCACAGGAAAATTCCCTTATCGCTGCGAGCACAAGCTGGATGGCATTTAAGCCACGCTCTGACTCGTGCTTGTGTTGCTACAGAAAATTGTGAGGATAAAAACTGGGTTCTATCAACTCATGAAATGAAGGATTTACTGATATTAAATGTGGACAGGGGATGCATGGAGTCTCCGGTTTTTAGATTTCACAAACTTAAGATTCACACTTATTATGACATTTAAAGCCCGGGCTTTTCAAATTAATATCCCACATCCTTGTTTTTCATTTCAGCTTATCAGAAAAGAAAAAAAAACTTTTAGGAATGATGATGCATCGATTCTGTTTCCAGTTTTAAATGCCTCTATGATGATTTATTGTCAGTTGACTTTTGGATCCAAACTAGTTTCAAGTGTAAATCACGCTCATTATATTGTCTCTTTCTTTGGGCGGCACACATCCATCATGCTTCCCAGTGTGCGAGCTGACCTTTCCTGACCATGACAGAGCCGCTCCTTGCACACAAATCCTCCCCGACTCTGTCATTCTTTACTTCCATTACGGCTCATCTTCAGGGTGTAACAAGCATCAGTTTTAATTTCTGTGCTTGTCTTGTTTATCATGCCCATCCATTTGCAGTTTCAACAGTGATTTCTAATTTGAAATATTTTTATGCTGAAGTTAGATTTTATTTATCTACAGAGAATATCTACTGTTATGGAGCTTCTTTAGTCTGAAACATCTTTAACTCAACATTTAGTGCTATTTATGTTTCTGGTTCTGTATACAATAACATAAACATTGTTAATCAAACCTCAGTTACATCTTACTGTAGTCTAAATCATGGTTGTTGCAACCTGTGTTTGTTTTTAGTTCTATTTTTCTTTTAATTCGCTTGTAAATTGTGTTTTATTATCGTTTATTTATTTATTTTTTTACATAAAAAGGGAACCCTATAGAAAAAAAAATCCATGCATCATGTTTATCAATTGTTTTATGCATTTCCTTATATTATAAGCTAAAAATACATCTAAATTGTTGGCTTTTTTTAGATTTAGAACAGATTTCATATGGCAAATATTAACTAAAATAATATGTTATGTTTTCTTAAAAAGTTATGTAATATTTCAACTCTAAATGATTTTTATGCAGCTTGACTCAGGGTTAAATGGCTCTTTGGATATGAAAACACAGCTCTTATTTAAACAATGGACTGTTGTGATAGAGGAGCCGTCATCAGCCGGGACTTAGTTATAAGTCCGTGTCAGCGTGCGCACACACATACACGTACACAATCGCTCGCTTACTTTTTGTTGCAGCTTGGGCTGGCGCCGTTAATCGTGGGTGCACACACGGTGTTCCGGTTTCATTTAACATTCACTCTAACCTGTTTATTTTTAACTAAGAATATTTTCTGCTTCTATTTTCAAACAGGGTTATTTCTAGATTGTGCCGGGAGGGAGTGACGTGATGACGTAGTGATGTCATCAGAACGTACTTGTGTTTTGTATTAAATTAAGTATTGTAAATTGATTACAAGTTTATTTTTATATTCTCATTAGTATTGTTTTGTTATTATTAGTATAATTATTGACATCATTATTTTTGTATACTTAGTTCATTTGAGTTAGAAGTATTTGCTTAGTTTTGTTTTATTTTTGCTTTCTGTGGGCGGAGCCTGTAGCTTTAAAAGCAGGCTTCTGTTCCACAGGGAGGGAGTCTGTTGGACTCCTGAGACGTCACACTGAAGGTGATGGATTCTGACTTTTGAAAGTAGGGTACTGCTCTTTTTCTGATTTTAACCTGCCTCGGACGTCCATGTAAATATTCTGCACCAGCCATCTTTGTTCACCAGAAGAAAAACTAACTCAATAAAAATCACTAAAGTGATCCCCGGCATTGGCCAGTCATTAATGTGTTTGACCAAGTCATAATAGAACCCCGTCACAACTGTTAAGAGGAGATGGACCTTAAATTCCTGCCAACCTTCTCCTGTCATCACCTCAAGGGCTTTTAAACCATTGCTGTTTATGCTCAAAGTTGTTTTTGGTAAAATGGCTTAATAAATGTTTACCGTATTTTCCAGACTATAGAGCGCAAATTAAGCCATGCCCACTAAGTTTTTTGAAAAAAAAAAAAAAAAAAGTAAATTTACATATATAAGCTGCAGCGGGCTATAAGCCGCTGATATCTACTGAACTGTCTCCCACCAAACCTGTAGGGGGAGCTCTACATATATCCCCCCTAGAGTAGGGATATAGAAGATGCTGGCTCCTGTTAGCTTGTTGGCTAGCAGCAGTATGAGCTTCTACTTTAAGATGGGGCTTTGTCAGCTCTTTATTTCAGCTTTCCAGTAGTTGAGCCCAGTCTCTTCATTGGTTCGGCAGCTTTAATGAGGCAAATACATGTCAAAATATGTGAATTTGGGTTATTTGTTCTCCGTCGTGCCTGCTGCTAGCCTGTTGTGCTAAATAAAAACTAGCCCCTTATTCTTTCATTTCCAACTTTGACTTCTCCCTCTTATTTATTTATTGTACTTTTGGGGGGGCAATTAATTGTATGCTTATTTATTTTTGGAGCATTTATTTATTTCTGTATTTATTTTTAATTATGGCAGGATTGGTCCTCCATATCCCTCTGGCAGTTAGGAAAAATCCACAGAAAAGCTCCGCCTTCTTATAAGCCACATGGTTCAAAGTGTGGGGAAAAGTAGCGGCTTATAGTCCGGAAAATATGGTAATCCTACAAGCTATTTAGCAATAAACGGCTATTAATTAGTATTTGACATAGGCAACATTATATAATATGTGTAATTGTGTAAGATTGACGGGTTAGGAAAAGCAACAGGTAGATACAACATTGGTATAAAATGGAACAATATTAAGAACCTATGTTTAAGACATCTTTGTGCTTCTTTAGCAATGAGTCATTTTAGTGCATTAAGTATTGCTAAATCTTACAGCAATGGCTGTTTTCTATTAATGTGTGTTGGGGAGAGAGGTAAAACCAAACAAAGTAGAAATGTAGTTTTTTTTCTTCAAAGTCAGAAATATATTTTAAAGACACATAACGAGATTTTAGTGGTACACCAATCTAAGGGGGTGCCCTTGTTTACCTAGGTTTGGATTCACAGTTACTACAGGGAGAGCTGGTTTTAGGGTTAATTGGGGAACTCTGCTCTATACTGTATATACAATACAATATACTTTCTCCTTAGTGGGAATCAATCACCTTTAATTTATAACAACAGATTGGGCTGTTTTTGATGTAATTTGTCAAACTGATTTCCCAGAGAATCGTTTTACAGCCACCAGAGATGATATGCATCTAAAAAGTGCAAGGCAACAATTAAATATGAAAGTAGTTTATTGGTATAAATAAAAATAAAAAATCCTTGCAGGAGTAAATCAGATTTAAATGTCTGATGGATCACTCTTGAAGGTCAAAAAAATGGCTGCAACTCTCAATTCTTTTGCAAATCTATTAATCTTTTGATTATTTTTTTTACAATTAATCAATTAATAATCTAATAGCTAAGGTTTCTGAAAGAAGACTTTATGAAATTAACAAGGTGAAAATAAAACTTTTCCTCTTGAAGAGTTCTGGATATAGCATATTGACAGACGGAAACATTTTTTTTTTTATTTGCATTAAAAATGTTTTTTTTACAATAGTGATATAGTTACTGCTGTAAGTGGGTTGATCTGACAGCTAAAAGCATATTTTACAGTCTCTATACTCCATTAAACGATTAATCACATTTAATTTGATTAAATGCTTCAGCCCTTGTCTAAAATACTTTGTACCTTGCAAAGGTGCACAAAAAAAAATCCTTATTATATTATTATTTTTAGGTTTGTCCTTCTATTATACAATGACTTTATATACAACCCCTCATATACAGTTGCCTGCAGATCCACCTGCCTGTAATGGTCTATACAGGAATGTCAGAACATGGATTGTTCTGTAAAGGTGTTGTCTTTCGTTATGACCTTAATAGCCTGCGTCAAAATGAGAATGAAAAGCCTGACGAGCAAGCATTTGAGCCCGCAAGGTAGAGCTAAACACTCTTTGCTTTCACCGCTGCTGTCGCTCAGACTTCTCTCCAGGGCTTCATGTGCCGTTATTGAGATGTTTGAAAGGGCCAGGTTATTTGTACCCTCAAAGCAAATTAGTTTCTTGTGGTGCGACGTGTTCGGTACATCAGAAAAAATAGAACAATGGAGAGCTTGGGGTATCAGAGCTGAGTGAACAGCAATCTAACCTTTTTTATTGCTTGCAGTACTTTCATTTAGGGTATGTGTATGTAATATGTATTTTTTTTCTTTTGTTGCATTGTTTTAAATGTTCATATTTAAGGGCGTTCAGTTTGTGTAATCACACATCAATTAATCATAGATTACATTCAAGTCTAGTTTTCACCTTTCTGCCATAATGTAAAGTTTCAGAAAATTAGTGTTTGACCACATCTTTTTTAAACCCAAATTCATTTTCACTCACCACTCCAAGGTAGATGGTGAAAGTTTTCTGAATTTCTATTTTACATTGTAATGTAATAATTAGGTGGATAGAGTCCTATGGTGGCAGATACTCCCACTGGACACAAACGGCGTTGTCTAAAGGAATAGAGGTCACGGAAAGATGGAAAGACTGATGAGAAAAAATAAAATTGACCCATCGTAAAAGATAAGGTCATTGTGATATTCACCAATTTTGGCACCAGTACAATTTTTATTGTAACATCTTGCAGCCCTAGTTATGAATTGGATTCAACGACTTAAGAAATTTTGTGAGTCATGGTCAGAATTCCAATTTCTAGGGCTGCAAATAAAGATTTTTTAGTAAAATGATTATTCTACATCATTTTTTCAATAAATTGACTAATATTCGGATAGCCAAAGGCACCTTAAAGAAGATTTTTTATGAAATGAAACCAGGTGAAACTAAAAATTTTCCACTTGAGGAGTTCTCGATTGAGCATACTGATGGATGAAAACATTTTTATTAAGATTAAATGCAAAATATACACATATTTATTTTACAATTTTTATATAATTACCGCTCTAAGTGGGTTGTTCTCTCAGGTAAAGGCAAGTTTCAGAGTCTCTATACTCAAGTTAACGATTAATCGACTACCAAATTAATTTACGATTATTTCAATTATTGATTAATCCGATTAATTTCTTCTGCCCTACAAACTTACTTGTGCTTATATTCATCTTATGTCCATTCCAATGATTCAGTGATAGTGTTCCTCTGTCAGAACTGTAACTGACCACATAGAGGTACATCTCACATATCCCAAAAAACATCCTAAAGCTCCCCTAAGACTTTTGGATGAGAATTTTCTGGAGGAGTCAGACAAACGGGAAACTTTTGGAATGTGAGCATCTCAATACATTAGCAGTAAAACTAAAGATTTGCTGCTCAAGTTGTGCTTTCCATAAGAAAATCCTGAAGTAGATGTCTTGCCATCAGTTCCTGACCATTAATTTAAGCAAACTTATGCAGTTCATTAGGGGAGTGACAAAGAAAACACCTGAATGGCTAAAAAAAACAATAATATGAACAGTTTTAGAGTCCTAACCAGAGTTGGGATCTATTTAAGATGCTGTAGCCTGACAATAACCAGGCCCTCCTTGCTCAAGTTCTATCCAATACCGAAATCAAAACAATTCTGTAAAGAATTATGGTCTAAAAGATATGAATAGTCAATACCAATTATCACCTAATGTCAAGGCTGGAAAAACAGCTATTATATTTAGGAGGCAAATAGTGCTAGATTGGTATTGGAGGCTTGTTTCCTCTAATAAATGAAATCATCTTTACAAAACGGTTTTCTCTTTAAATATACCTAGGTTACTATTTATGAGTTTTTGCTTTTTTTTCCTCCAAGAAATTATTAAATGACTAGAAACGTTTGTTTTCCCATGTTTGATAATGAGGTATAAATCATCACTGGATGACAAACACTTAATTCTTTTCTGCTAACAGGAAAAATGCTCCCCGCGGTAAGCTGTAGGTTTTTATATTAATATAGAGAGGTAGTGTATTTACAGCCGTTATGGTAATGACACAATTAATACTCAGAGCACAGTTTCTAAGCTCATCCATATAAAGACATTAATCCCCTTGGCTTACAAAATATATGAACCTACCATCTTGCGAACAATATTACTACTTTTGTCATGTTAACTTAGATTAACATGGTTTGCTGTACAGCCGTTTGCTTGCATGCAGAATGAAACATATCTGCATGAAAATTAGTGCCCAATTTATTGGAATGCAATGAACTATGGAATACCAGTATACGCCATACCACTATTACAAAGCGCAGCTTGTTATATTATAATATATTATTAGAATATATATATGTTATATGGAATAGAGTAAAGCGTCCTTTATATTCCCACACTGAGGAAATTCAGGTGTTTAAGTGCCTCAGCAAAGGGGCAAATAGGAGAATACAGGTAAACACATGACACAAGCAAAAATGCATTATTAATTCAGCTTCTGGATACATTTGATGTCTTTGAACTGCTCAATGGACCTCCTTTGGTGCCCCCAGCTGTTAACAAATCTAAGTGATAAGTGATGGGCAGGAAACGGGAAAATGAGCAAAATATTGGTTGCAACTCAAAGTTTTCACAAAAATCAGTACAAATGTTGCGGTTACCGTTTTTAAATAGTCTAATATACAAATGAATTTGTTTATTTTATTTTTATTTTTTTGTTTTCACGGCACCAGTGGCTCGCCTTTCCGACAGTAGGCTGACAGGAAAGGGTGCATGAGAGAGGAGAGACATGCGGCAAATGACTACAGGTCGGATCGGAACCTGGGTCGGCTGCGTCGAGGACTAAGGCCTCTGTGCCTGCTAACCACTGCGCCACCTGCACACCTAAGACAAATGACACGCTTTTAAATCGAACGTATACTTAAAGAGTCATGAAAGTTCTCTAATGATGTAGAAAACTGTCAATGCCAAAAGACAGAAATGCAGCCACCGTACCTGGAGTTGCTATTGGTGTCTGAGTTGACTGGATGCTGGATGGTTGACTGGATGCTGGTCATCCCCGAGTATCCACAAAATTAATCTTGACTGTAAGACTTCAGTTGTTCTCTATGTCAACATTTATGCTCTTGATGTCCTATCCACAGAAACGACTCAGGACCTTCCGACCCGAAGCAAAATCAGGAAAAATAGGCTACAGGGTTATAGATACATCAAGGCTAAACTACTGAGGTGTCAGTTTGATCATCAAACCTTGTTTTAGTCATAAAGGATCAAATAAAACTAATATTTTAAGGATATATTTCAGTAAAAAGTTACAAAATGTCTCTTTAATATGCACCTTGAATGAACCCACAAAGCTCCTGCAGGTTTTGCCATGCATGTCTTTGTCATGGTTTAAAATAATGTTAATATTAGCTACTTTATTTAAAAAAAACAACAGCTTTTTGGTAAAAACTGTACCAGCCTGTGATTATGCTTATATTAAAGATTCGTTATATAACCTAATTGTTTTGTTGTCATTTTCCATAATCCCTTGAAGACATCCGTTTTGTTTTGTTGTTCTTCTTCTCATCTCTGTAAAAAAACAAACTTGCGTAACATTAAGTTGTTTTTAAGTGTTTCCTACAATCATGTAGGAAATGTTCTGGTAGAATGGCTCGGCAACACAAAGGGTAAACAAAGAAAACGCATTTAAGAAACTTGAAAATTGCTTGGCTGTTTATTTTTAAACATATTTCTTTTTTTCCCTTCAGTGTTTTGTGAATGTACACTCTGAGTCATCCTCCTACTGTAAGCCCCTCAATGTAAGACATGACATTTAAGTTGAAACACTCATTTTCAGCCGTCGTCTTGTTTATGTCGTCTCCTGTTTCCAGTAAAGTAAAAAGGCTCAGTGTAGAACATGCAGCCTTTTGATCTGTTTCCATTTCTTTGCCTCTTTTCCATAGAAAGGCGTACTTTTTTTCCCCTCTCAAATATTGCTTTTAATGTTTAGAAGACAGTAAAATGTGTGTTTCCTTTGCCTGGGAGTGCAGAGCCTGTAAAAAAAGAAAAAAAGGTTTGAGTGGATAACATTGTCTGTAGGCTAGCCATAGATCTGCAGACTCACGCTGATATGTTCCATTTTCTCTGTTCTCGATGTGTCTTTTATTTTATGAGTGCGCTCCGATATCACCAGGGCAACATGGGTGGATGACTGATGGTGTCCATTAGTAAACATAGTCCCCTATATGTGCCATTGGCCTAAAGATCCCAATGTCTCCAACCACCTCCTCCTATTTTTTTTTTCTTTTTTGCCACTCTTCAACATCCTCTTACCTATCACCTACCCCCTCTTCTACCAGAAGCCTCTCCATCATTTTTTCCCCTCTGCTCCCATCCCTCGCTTCTTTATCCATCCTTCTTATGGTTGTTTTTTTCATAGTCACAACTTTGCAGTTCAGAGAGGGATGAGATCATCTTGCCTCTTCCCTGCACTCTATTTCTTAGTGAGGTGGCGACCGGAGCACAGGTTTGAAATATTGAGCATTAGGCTGCACATGGAGAGCTATTCCGATAAAGAACAGGCCACTTATATTACAGGTGCTGTGTGTATTGAAAGGATAATGTTATTAAATTACCAAGATTAGAACTGTAGAACCTGAGGAACCATTTTGCTTCTAGTTAAGTTGTTTCAGAAATGTTTGCATCTTTTAATTCTCTTTAGATTAACTTTTTTTCCCCAGCTCATTTTAGCTATGTGATATCAGGGAAACTGACAGATGATATCCAAAGGCACCACAAGCTGGAGGTTGGCCATATGGCTTTTACTTCATTTTCATCA
>NW_015150619.1:210940-216308 GCF_000732505.1 Cyprinodon variegatus
CAATAAAAAGATAATACACTAAATGTTTTTGGTTAGAGGTATTATACAGTTTAGAATAAAATAGAATAGAATAAAAAATTCCTTTATTGTCCCAACATAGGAAAATTGTGGTTTTACAGCAGCAAAATCATTAAAATAATAAAAAAAAGTGTATGAAAATAAGAGAAAAAGTGACAGAGATGTCCTGTCACCCGGAAATTAAATAACTAATATACAGCTGTTGAAATTTTAACAGTAGAAGATATGGGAAAGTTGCGCAACATCAGAGATGTGCAAGATGACAGCAGCATATTATTTAAGTGACTAAGACAGAAACTGCGCAAAATCAGCATAAATGTAACAACTTATTGAGATTGTTGAGAGCAGTGATGGTTATAGTCTTACAGCTGCTGGGGGGAAGGATCTGTGATAACGCTCCCAACAGTTTATCAGTTATGAGTATACATTTAAAAACAATAGGCAATAGCCTGACTTTATCTTTATGTATTTAATTCACTGGGAGTTTAGTTTCCCCCACATGCTATAAACGCATCACTCGCTCCCCCTCCAAAGTAGAAAGCGTTCTGGCATGCACTACGACGAGCATGTGCGTTTACTTATGACAACAAGACAGCGAGAGCTATGGCAACAGTCTAAGACTAAGCTAAAATAGAAAATAAGTCTGAAGAGGACCCAGACGAGCTGGTTCCAAAGATAAAACAGCACTGGATCAATACTATGGCAGTGGTTTGGAATTGACATGTGGAACAAAATACGGTAATTTGCAAAACATGCCGAAAAACCATTGCCACAAAAGTTAGAAGTACCACAAATTTATTCCACCAATTAAAAGGTCATCCAGTGCAAAATTAAGACTATTGTAAAAGAGCATAAAAGAGCCCCTTTATATTAAATGTTTATTGTGTTTCAGATTTTTCCTTGGTGTTCCTTTCGGCAGCTGGGATGTTCAGTTTTTAAGGTCCAGTGTTGATTACGAAAGAGCTCTAATGTTGCAATATTGTACTTTGTGAAAACCCTCTATCTATATACCAATGCAACTTTAGGCACTATGTGGCTAAAAACATTAGTTTTTCAAGGTTAATTGATCATCCCTCCATTTTCTGTCACACTTTATCCCAGCTTGGGTCGCAAGGGGTGCTGGTGCCTATCTCTAGCTCTCTACGTTGCAGAGGCGGGGTAAACCCTGGACAGGTCACCAGTCCTTCGCAGGATTGTTTGATCATATCGTGATATATATCGTATATATAGTGTATTGTGATATAGCCCAAAGATATTGTGATATTAAGTTTCTTCATATCACCCAGCCCTAGTCCAGAGTAGGAATTAGATGAGATGTGCCAATGAAAATGTTTGTGTGGCATTCAAATATATTTAGATGATCCATTAGAATATTCAGGTTTTAGGCTAATGAAGAACAAAAAAGATAAAAACCTAAAGTTTAAAGTCTTTTAGAACCAACCACAGTCCTACTTCCTTTAATTCACACTGATCATTTAACACAACAGAAAGACTACATACATGTTGGTTAAACACAGTGCTGATCAGGGGGATTAGTTTTTAGAGGCTGTTTTATTTTTACATTTAGATATTTTGTGTTGTTTTCTCTCATTTATATGCTCACCGGAACCAAACTGTTACAGTTCTAATTCTCATTTAACAAAAGGGATCATTTTTTAATCTTCTAAATACCACTAAGTTTACATTTCCAACTTTGAAAGGTTAATTTATTTTGAATGTTCATAGTCTAGAAAATAGTTTTCTACTCTCACTGCTGAGCTACTGGAAGGCATATTGTAGAAGTACATCTTCTGAATGCCAGATGTGTCATATTCTGCCGAGGCTCAGTGTACTGGAACCATAACACATGGGTTTGAAATAAATATTTAGTTATTTTTTTTATTAATTGATGGTTTATATGCATTTCATCTTCCCCCTGCCCTATGCAAAACAATCTTTGTCTTCTTTTTCTTACTGAATCAATTATGTTGTTTTATTTTGTTTAATCCCAAAATTGTATTTAAAAGTCCTTCTATGGAGAGAAAAAAACAAAAACAAAAGAAGATGTTGCTTCAGTAACTGCATATGGTGCATAAATGGGGAGTTGTAGGCACAAGAAAATGGATAAGGACAAATTGCACAGTCGTGGTGAGCAGTCATCTGCCACGACCGTTTCAGGGTTTGAGAAGAATCTTCTCACTAAGAAAAATATTAGAGCACATTCTGAGGTACTTCATTTGATATAAAAACGATAATGCATTGATGGAAGGAGCAGCTCTTTTAGAAGTATCAGAAGAAAACAGGAGAGGCTTCATCAGTCCAATCTATAGGATCAGAGCAAGAAGAAGTGCAGTCAGTTATTCAGTGTGGTAAACAATTCAAATCTCTTACAAATGGAGCTGATACAGACGGAGAATTTTTGTAATTCTCTTCTTTTAAAAAGGAACATTTGCGGATATTTTTCGTCAGACTGTGACACACCCATATATTATCTTTGAGTATATGTACAGTTTGGGCTTGGAAAGAAGATTTTTCTTTTTTTATTACTATTTAATTTTGCTGGGAATAGACAAAAGATATTTTTTAGATTGACAAGTTAGGAACACTTCTGCACCTTTCCTTTAATGTGTGAAACCCTTTTTAATTGTATAAAAAAAAACTTATGAAATTTATGAAATTATTTGTGAAAGGAGTAAAAAAAAAAAAAACAAAAAAAAAAAACTGATTTCTGGTAGAAAAATGTTTTGACCCCTG
Organism: Cyprinodon variegatus; assembly: GCF_000732505.1. NCBI lineage: Eukaryota > Metazoa > Chordata > Actinopteri > Cyprinodontiformes > Cyprinodontidae > Cyprinodon > Cyprinodon variegatus. The sequence continues at coordinate 213,692 of NW_015150619.1, forward strand.
ACGTTTTTTTTGGGAGCAGTAGCATCAAATGTGGAACGTAACAAAGACCAGACGTAACTTTAATTATTAAAATATTTACCAGAAAATGTTGTTGAGTTAAAGGTACAGGAGAGAATTTTCCTAATTTTTTTTGAAAGAACCAGCCTTTCCACTTTAAAAAAAAAAAAAAAAGCACATGCGCAACCGTGAGGGAGCATGCACAAGCCCATTTCTCCGCATTTTAGTAGCATTGATGTGAAAAGGATTTCTCCAAATAAAATGTCAACCTTTCGCTGTCAGGTAGAAACTTCGCAACCGAAGAATCAGTGGGAAGCCCGACCTGTGCTTTCAGTGTATGCCATCGCATAAAAAAACTCTTCCAACGTAGACACTTTCGATCTTACGGCCCTCGGCCATTTTCAAAGAACAGCGGTGAGAAAGGTGAGCTGAAAGTGTGCATTCGCAGAAATAATTCACCTGTGATTGACAATTAGGAGAACCACTTATTTTGATGATCCACTAGGAAAAAGAACGCCCTCCCCTATACCTTTAATGGCCTTCCTTTTGGAAACACTGGAAAACCTGAGCTTGAAAAGAAATGGCTCAGTTGGAGAAATGCATAACAAGCTTTAAAAGTGAAACAGTGAGGAGTAACTAAAAATGGGTTATAATTCTGTATAATGTCTGGCTGCAGTTTTGGATCAACTTATTGTTGTTTTTTTTGTTTATATAACGCACTAGAATAGTCTAGCCCCTTGTAACAAACAAACTGACAAGTAAGGAAGAGTTTGAGTTTAAGAAATGCTTGACAGGTGAGGGAATTTTAAGGTGCGTCATCACTTCCTGTTTTGCTCTCATATAAGAAGGGCTTCCATAGCAGTTTTGTCACAGCAGGGTCCTAAGATGTTCTTGTATCGCTTTTATGTTTCTAGTTTTGCACATGCTATGCATAAGCTTTTCACACTGTACACAGCGAGGAAAAGAAATGCTAATTTTACAATTAACATTTCTGTAATTAGTATGGAAAGGTAATTGCAGCGGATGTGCAATTAGCATTATGTAAAGTGATTTTCCCCAGACGTAGGGGCCAATCAGTTTGCCCCTTTTACCTTCTCTGTTCTGTAAATGATTCTGGAGATGCTCAGCTCCAAACACCAGAGAACTTCCTGCTCTCCCTTCCTCTCCAGTGAGTGCGATTCACAAAGCTGAATCGGTCGGGGTCACATGCTCTTGCGGATAGGAGGTTTCAGGAAGTTTCTTTATGCTTCTCCTTTTCATTTGCCTGTGAATATGAACGGAGAGAGGAGGGAAATCACTGTCATAGCAGCCGTTGCAGCACAAAGCCTCCTGATTGCATTTTGGACTCAGACACGCTTTTTTTTTCCTACAGGGAAAGCAAATGTTCCTGCACAGCATGACTGACTCATTGCCTGATTTTCCTCTCTCTACTCTCGCTGCTCATACTTTTTAAATCCAGCTTTAGTTCTCATTATTTTCCTTCTATCTTGATGCTTGTAAGCTTATATTGGGATTGATGAATACAGTTATCAGCGACTGGTTATTAGAAATAAAGAAAAGTTGCTTCTTCAATGACACGGTCAGCTTCCTGTTGTTTAAAAGTTATGACATGTATTTCTTTTTTTCAGGTTTTAGACATCAGAACAGCACTATATCGCACCTTTTTCAACTACTGGACAGCAACAAAGATGGCAGGTGAGTAAAACGCTGAGTCCAAAAGGTTTTTGGTTGTGTTGATTTAAAACATGAAATAGTATAAAGACAATTTATCTTTATAGGTCATTAGGATAAAAGCAACTTCCATTTTTTTAAGCTATTTTATAAAAGCTTTTAGTTTATGTATTTGATTTCACAGATTTTTAACATGGCTAAAAAAAAGTAAGATTCATTTGAAAACATTATTTTTTGGGGAACATTTTTTGTCAAGTTACATTTTTTTTAACCAGTTTTTCTGAACCTGAGTTCAGTTTTACAAGCTATGGTGAGAACTTTATCGTACTTATGAAGTCGGTTGCAACAATACTATTTTTTTATCATTTAAGATATTCAGAAGCCCCTTGAAAGCACTTTTTAAAGATCAATTTTCATGCTTTTATCATAATGCATATCAACCTATATTTTATCACATACAATGTTTAGGTTTACTTTAATTTGATTACTTACAAGTAATGTGTACCTCGTTAGATGTACATAAAACATCAACAAAAAAAATCTGTGTACAGCAGTAATGGTTATGGAATATGGTAGTACACAAAAAAAGGATTATTACCACATGTGTATTTATCTGGAATATTGCAACTGTATCAACACTTTGAATTAACCTTATGGAAAATGTGATTAATCACTTAATTCTTCCAAAAGCTGGAGCCTAAAAAAGGCAAGTTAATTTATAATAAATGCAATCAGTAAATCCGGACAGTCAATGTGTAATTTCTTTTGTTACATTGTCTGGCTGATTTTGGATTTGCTATTTATTCAATTAAGCATTTAAATCCTAAAAAAGTTCTGTAGAAATCTGCTGCATAATGTATAAAGTTACATAGCCCTGGAAAATGTTTTCATCATCATCATCATCATCATCATCATCATCATCATCATCATCATCATCATCATCATCATC
>NW_015150619.1:216441-261840 GCF_000732505.1 Cyprinodon variegatus
GTCTTTTTTATTTTTTATTTTTTTTTAACTGTAAAGTGTTAAAAAAAAAAAAAAAAAAAGAAAACATTAAAGAAGTTTTTAGAACATGTTTCACTTCCTGCTCTATTCATTTTAGTAAGGGGCTTGAATGTGTTGGGCTATGAAAAGGTTTGGAAGGTTGGCTGTTTTCAGTGTTTCTTTATGTTTCAGTTGTATGTTTTCACTATCTATTGATCTAATATCCTTAGCCTTCTTACTGAAGTTTACCTTGAACACCTGTGACAATGCAGAAAACCTTGCAGGAATCCTAAAGAAGCTGTGCAGCATTTAAAGGTGTATTTCCTTTCTTGCAAGTGTTGAAAAGTAGTTTTTGAAATATCAGGATACAATATACTTTTGTAAATCGAAAGTGATTAAAGTCTGGTAAAGTAAAAGAAAACCATTGGTGAAGAAAGCCTTCAAATACTGATAACTAAATACAGATTTTTTTCCTTTACTGTTTATCTAAGGTTGGCACTCTATTTCTCTTTTTTTTCACTCTAAAATATGTTAAAATTCTTATTATTTGATGTACATTGTTTTTAAATACTTTTTTCTTTAGATCAGCAACTACCAACTTCTTTAGGAAACATTTGAAGTTGACAGCTTTATATAGTAATATTCTCACCTTTTCTCATTTTAAACCACATTTTGTTAAAACAATAGCCATGGGCTCTCTGTAAGTACTTCAGGTTTCTCCTGCATTTCCAACTAAAACTTACATGTTTAACATGTAAACTACTTTTTAATGCCTGTGTTTTTAAACATTGGCAGTTAGAGATTACACCTTGTTGGTTTTAGCTGCTTATTTCTTGGCCTCTACTTTGTCTGGGCTTTAGTTGACAGATCATAGCAACATAGACATTGATAGCGATCACAGTGGGACTTAACCTCGCAAGGCTTCCAACCAAAGAATGGGGACTGTTTTGGAGCTGTAAGTTGTCACAAAGTGGCTCAACGATTGTGACAAAAAAGTTGGAAATGGACATGACTTATTAATGTTTATTTGGAAAAAAGACAATAAAATGAACAGTTTTAACTATAAACTGAGAAGAGCCAAACCTGTGCAATACAGAATTAACCAATCTAAACCAAGCCATACCAAACCAACAAACAAGCAAAACCCAGGAGGACAACAGAGGTGAGAGATAACCCCAAAATCCCCCACGCGCAACCTAACAATTTCTTTATAGTATAGTATAGTTGATGACTACTGTGATCTAAATGATTGAGACACCCTAACAGCCGCTCAGCCAATCACCCAACACACCCATTCACAAAGAAAGTGCCAACAAAGGACACTGCACCAAAAATCCTGCAAAACAAAAGAACTTAGAAGTTGACCCTTTAACTGGACTTGACCAGTTACCTTCTTTAGCAACCCTGGTACCTGTGAAGCAACCAAAATATAAGACTCCAAGACTTGATGGCAACAGTCGACCAACAGGTCAACAGTTCAACTTAAGGAAAGTAACGACACAAACTGCTAGCAGCAACTATCATCCAAACCAACACCAAAAACTGTTTACACCAGAACCCGAATGACCCCACATCAAGCAGTCCAGAACAACAAGAAATTCAAATATCACAAAGTCATTAAGACATTCAAGTTACCAATAAAATATGGAGCCACACCCACAAAGATATCACCATCAGCATGGTCCAACATGTCACTGCTTTCAGTCATTAACACATGACTTTTCCAAAGCACGGTCCTGAAAATACAAATATTTCATTTAACTTTCATTTTTTTCATGATCTCCTTTTGTTGCTCAAAGCCTAGATATTTCATGCAGCATCACAGGAATTAAGGTTTTCTGTAAAACTGGAATCAAAATGGAAAAACAAGCTTCTAGATCATCCTTAAGAGGACCCAGTTCAAGTAACTTTAGTTTAAAAGACGCTTTCAATGGTTCTTTCAAATGCTTATCTATCACTCTCTGGTTGGACTTTTCTAAGACCTCCTTTGATTGCAAAGCAATAACTGTGTCTGGATCAGCATTTTCTTTTTATTTATCATCCTAAAGCTCAACTTATTTACTTAAATAGTAGCATCTATGAAACCTCTCCTCTAACTTTAATTCCCGCTAACAAATCTCCACCTTCGTCCTCATGCAGCACATGCAGCAGGTCTTTATGTACTGAAGCCTGATCGGCTGGAGATCCACTTGGCAAACTAGCTACTCCCCTGGGATCCAAGGATGTATTTCAAAGCATGCTTTAGCCTAATTTGGCTGTGAGGATACCATACTCCTTGCAGCAATCGTAAAGAGGAAGGCCGCTAAGCCTGCAGGGGGGGAATCCACTGTTTTCTAATTACAGCTTGCATTAAAAGAAAACTCACACCCAACAAACGATAAAGCTCAAGTCACAGACCTATAATCACCCCTAAAGCACCACAAGTCCTCTGGGGGAAAACAAAATACTGTAGCTAATCTACAAGTAGAAGACTCACCAAATCAATTTGATGACCAAATGTTTGATCCGCAACAGCACATCCAGATCACAGTCAGCCAACTCATTCAAGTAAATCGTGAACTGCAACAGCTGTTTAAATCTGTCCCTTGCTGATCATAATCAGCAAGGGACAGAATGGAGAAAAAAAAATGCAACATAGATCAACAAATTCAAGTGAAACACACCACCCCAAAAAATGACTACAAATTCAAATTATAGATATAAAAACCAAACAAAGCAACAGTTAAAAAAAAGAGAAAAAAAGCCTGCTAATCTCCAAATATCTCTAATTGTCACAAATTAAGTTAACAAAACTACACAAAGACCAATCCAACCAAGCTGAATGGAAACAAAGCAAGGAAAAAAAAAATCCTCCTTTATGCAACACATTAACTTTGCATCTCGTAGAGGTCCAAATGTTCTCAACTGTCTATTGACTCCAATTGACACACCTGCAGCAGCTCAGTCGGTCACCTCACAGGGTGGTAATAAAGCTGTTTTGCATTTTAGATGACAGATAATAGGTTTTATATATGTGTATATGTAACTTAAGTTTTTTTCTAGACTTGCTTTAACTCACTATGGCACCATATATAGACGGAGCTACTATTGTAACCCACAGAGATACTCAAATCAGGTTTTTATGGGTGAGATCACAATAATAATAACAAACACCAATACTGATGCAAAAAAACATAAGGAGTGTGCCAAACATACTGTAGTTTTAGACACAAATGCATGATTTAAACAGGAGCACAGTAGTTTGTGAAAATAATGCCTAGGAAATGTAGATGGCACTTTATGACATTCATGTGTACAGTTTAAAAAAAAAAGGCAGTTTTGGGATGATTTGTATTTTAAGGAAAGTCATTAAGCTGAGACATCTGCACATGTTTTACATTTATAGGAAGCCACTGTCGATATATATGAACCAGGAGACTATTCTGAGCTAGCAATCGTTATGCTCTACATGTTGAGATGTTGATCTAAATAAGGCAGGAGGTGAAGGGATTGTATTTTTATTCCGTAAATTACAGTTTAGGTCCTGTATCTCTCTCCAAAGTGTCAACCTTTATTTAGCTGCTTCTCTGATAAATGCAGTGTCACAATTTATTCCTAATGCTTGCAGTTGCCTGGCAATTTGCTTCCTTGATTAGCATGCATGCTGCATTTCCTTTTATGTTGTACAAAAAAGTTATTTGTCTGACTTTGTCCCTGATGACACTTAACTAAACGTTCCCCAATTCTTAATCTGCTTCATTGGAATTGCTAATTATGTTTAATGCAGATTCACAGATAATTATTCTCTCATTTATACTGTGAACTAATCTCATTTTCATGTCCATTTAGTCACCAATAATTGCTTCATGACAAAGACTGCAATCATTTATTTTCATAAAGGTTTGAACACATTTTAAATCATATAAAGGAATTGCTGCAAAACATCTTTATTATAACAGATAATGAGTTTGGATATAAATGAATACAGTGTAAATATTTCATTCAGATCTTCCACAGGTTGGTTTAAATGGCCTGTCTCTAAACTTCCTAAGAAGAGCATACATGATTTAGTGACACTTCGAATTGGATTTTCGGAAAACATGAATAGAGGGTATCTTTACAGCCCTCAATCAGAATCCTTTCCTGAGACTCTACCAGAATTGCAGGAATAACCCCCATGTTCATAGGAGTATTCAAAGAAAAAATGATTTAGAAAAATGATTTATATCATATTATGCTTAACCAAAATATGGTTTATTGATTCTATTAACTTTGTTTACATTACAACAGGCAAACTCTTCTCATTAGATGCAGCTATTGCTGACTACCTAAATGGACTAAACTTCTTTAGAAGGTTTGAGACACTCGAACCCTAGTCCTCCACCTAACCCTAACCCTATCCACCCCAGGAGAGGAGACACTCAACCTCACATAGTTGAAGTGTGGAAGATTCTGAGGAGAGTCAACCCGAGAAAGTCCCCAGGCCCCGATAACATACCTGGGTGGGTGTACAAGAAGTGTGCAGATCAGCTGGCTGGTGTCCTCACAGACATTTTTAACACCCCGCTGGACGGATCCATAGGGCCAGCATGCTTTAAGTCTGCAACCATCATTCCGGTCCCATATAGGCCTCTGGTCACCTCACTTAATGACTACCGGCCTGTTGTACTACCTCCTATCATAATGGAGTACTTTGAAAGTCTCCAGTCTCCCCCCAACATTCTACCTGTTCCAGTTCGCCTACTGTATCGACAGAACCGCTCCACTGAGGACGCCATCTCCTCTGCTCTCCACCTGAGCCTGGCAGACCTGGAGGAGAAGAACACCCACATGCAGATGCTGTTCCTGGATTTCAGTTCAGCTTCAACACCATCATCCCACAGCATCTGATAGAAAAACTGGAACATCTGGGCTTCAATACACCCCTCTGCAGTTGGCTGTTGGACTTCCATACAACCACACATTAGTCAGTCTGAGTCGGACAGAACACCTCTGATGTCATCACCTTAAGCACAGGCTCCCCTCAGGGCTGCGTCCTGAGCCCGCTGCTGACACATGACTGCGTCAGGTCCCCAGGATCACCAATCACATCGTGAAGTTTGCAGACGACACCACGGTGGTGGGACTCATCAGAGACGACAACGACCTGAACTACAGAGAGGAGCTGGAGCAGCTGGTGGACTGGTGCAGAGATAATAGCCTGATCCTGAACGTGGAGAAGACGAAGGAGACACTTGTCGACTTCACGAAGAACCGGCCTAACCACGCTCCACTGCTCATTAACAGCTCAGCTGTAGAGGTAGTTAGCAGCACCAAATTTGTGGGGTTGCACATCGAAAACAACCTTACCTGGACTGTAAACACTGCCTCACTGGTCAAACGGGCACAAAAGAGCATATCATTCCTGTGGAGGATGAGGATGAGGATGAGGATAGCCCACCTGCCCCCACCCATCCCCACCACCTTCTACAGAAGCACAATAGTGAGCGTTCTGACCAGCTGTCTCACTGTGTGGTGTGGAGGCTGCAGCGCCTCAGACTGAAGAAGGTGAGAAGAGCAGAGAAGATCTACTGTTCTCCCACACCCCTTACATCCCCACCATGGACAGTTCTCCCTGCTGCCCCTCTGGAAACGGGCTTCGCAGCATTCAATGCAGGACCAGCAGATTCCGAAACTACTTCTTCCCCACTGTCATCAGACAGCTGAACTGTTAAGAAAGCTCAAAATCATGTCACAGACTCTCGTCACTCTGACAACACCACCAAAACACTGCATAATTCCACCATATATGTCTAATATGTTTTTTTTTGCATCATGTTTTTTCCTCCATACTCTTTATATTTGATCACTGCTGCACTTTAAGAAATGGAAATGTCATGAAAGTTGTACAAAAAGAAATTTCATTTTTATACACTTTGCGTATACAAAATGACAATAAAAGTTGTTTAAGTCTAGGTTTCTGTTGCTGACCAGGTTTTTACATGTTTTCACTGTTATTTTGATGGAAAAGGATATATATTTTCTTATAAACTCCAAAGTTTTTGTTTCGTTTGAAGCCCTACTTTACATCAACCTAGTGTTAAAGTCCCTTCATAGATTCAACTTTGGGGCCTGAATGGGCCAAACCAAATTCTCCTTACACAACGTACACCAAAGTATGGAGAAATAAAATTCAGAAAGAAAGGTGCCTTCCAATAGAGGGATGACCATGACCATTATCTGAACTACAGAAAAAGCTTGCAGTGTGCAGACAAGTAAGCAGCTTGTAACAGGAAAAAGCCCCCCCCAAAAAATCTATCAAAATCTCCAAGCTCCAACAAACTGTTCTTTTTTTAAGAAGGCTCCTTGTGATATGCTCACAAAATATAAAATGTTGCCAGTTATGTCCTATGAGCATTAAGTGTATTTATCATGAATATGCCAGTATATACTTCAACAAAGTATTTTAATTTACATTCCAAGATTTGTTGATTTATTACACAAAATATGTTCTGAGGTTATTATTTTTTTTTAAGTACTGTATATGGGCAGCTTTCGATTTTGAGGTCAATATGTCCCCTAATTCTGAAGAACTTAATATGTCCGTTTCCTCATTAATCTCAAGTTCTGTTATCATCCTGGCGTTGAATGTAATGTGATGGCCAAGATGTGAATTAAGTATTGCAAAACAGAACGTGTCAAATAAAACTCTGCAGCATATATTTCTCATAAAGTGACAATGTTTAAAAATGAATAAAATAAGGTTAATTTAAAAAGCTGATACCATATTTTCCAGACAATAGGTAAAACAGTAATTCATTTTTAACACTGCATTTCAATATAAACGCATCTACTCTCTAACATACGTTAAGTTTTTTAATGATTGTAATCAAAAATGGACCACAGACTGATGCAGCCATTGCCGTGCTTAGCCATAGGGTGTTACATGAATATCCTTGTCGAAACGGTTTAATCATTTTTGTAGTTTAAAATGTTTATGAAATAGTGTAGAAGTTGTTTCAAAATGTGTAAAAAAAAAAACATAATTGGGCTTTCTGCAATGGCAGAATTTTTCAACATTTTCCAAGCAAAAGTTAAACCAGAATTTTCTGAAATAGTTAGGATACTGTAAATTCATAACTTCTACATGGAAGCTTACTTTTGCAAAAATCCATAATAATCATTTTAACACCTTTACACTTTTGGCTGTGTTCACATGGATTTTGGGGAAGCTTAAAGAGGTATGACATATTTTTTTAAATATATTTTCCAGATCTATATAAGCATGGAGAAACGGAATAAAGAATGATACTTCAATAATCTAAATATTAGATCCCTCCCACTGTATATCCATTAGTTTGTCCCTCTATCAATCTACCATTGAATGAACTTCCAATCTCTCTTTCCTTCACAATTATACTTAAAACTTGGTGAGAACTCTCAAAGCTTTAGTCTAAAAATCTAAATGTGTAGGAATCCTACATTTTGCGATAGAGGGACTCCCTCAAACTTTGGTTATGAGGTAGATTCTGGCCTTTCTTCTGAGCATTTCGTCCCAAACCGTTCAGTGCAGCACACATAGCCAACATAACCCACTGTGCCAGCTGGCAGGCAGTTGGCAACCCATTTCAGGATTAACTGGTACTAGTATGCTGGCCTATAAATAGAGTCTACCAACTGCTTCAGGAAATGAACCATGATGGAGCCTCCCAAAGGCCTGCGAACAGGATGTGCTTTTTATCCTCTCCCCCTCTGCATGGATTTATCACTGCGTACATCTGTGAGTTCCATGATATTCATTACCGACTTTCTCAGGGAAGCCTACAAAAGGATGCACATTGCAAAACTCCTGCTCTTGTGCTTCAGTGGTCTATATATACGTGTGTATAAATGCCCTGCATGATTGGAGCCAAAGCCAATTTACTTCACAGCGGATTTTCAGAGCCGTTGTTCTGCAGCCTCTGTGCAGCTCTCACAATGGTGAAAGGCATTGTTTCTCTCAAGCACTTACCCTAAGCATTGATCTTCTGTAGGCTGAACAGACTATTTGCTTTGTATGTTTGCCTGCTCTTTCACTTTTGATGCGCTCCCAGGATTGATTCTGGCAATGCAGTCATTATCTGTGCTCTGGGGGGGCAGTTTAGACACAACCTCTGGATGGAGCACACAAGCATAAAAAAAATGGTTAATGACAAGAATTTGTGGTAAAAATAAATGAACTACTGTATAGAAACTATACAAAAGCTTTGTGTTTTGAAAGCAGGAAAAAGGTATGGGTTATGTTTCTTGCTTACATTCAACATTTCCTTCATTGGCTGTTGGTTGTTTTGTCAAACTTTAGGAAACAACTTTATTAGGTTTTAATGCAATTTGAAATGTCTGCTATGGTAATGCATTTTAAAAGTAAGCTGTTTGTCTCTGTACTGGATATGGTCTTGTAATGTAATTAACCATACTTCCAAATGGAATGCTTATATAACTCTTTTTTTTTTTTAACCCCCTTAGTATATCGGTGGATGAAATCAAAGCTAAAGTGGTGCTTGTCCATGATGAGAAGCGGGTTCTCTCTGAGGATGAAGCACTGGTGAGTTATTTCTAAAGTACAGTAATAAAGTCTTCTTGAAGGTCTTTTAGGACATGTTTTGGTTAACTTTTTGGATAGGCTACTTAGGTTTCGACTGTTGTTTTTATTATTTTTCTGCAGTAAAACTGTGTGCTTTCTTTTGTTAAAAAATAAAATAAAATACTAATTATTTTACACGGCTGTGCATTTCACATTTCAGCCTTTTTCTCAGTGGTTATAAGGAAATACATCTTTTCAATATCTGTTACCACGTAAAACAGGTGGGAAAAGGTTAAGCAGTAATAAGAATAAAATCCCACTGATTCTATATAACTGTATAGTCTATGCTATATGCACCTAAGGCTACAAAAACACACCTCTTATTGATGATGGTGTTCTCAAAGCTAGAGCAGCCAATAAATATTTACTTAACCGTTTTTGATTAAATTGACAACTAATCTCTATATAAATATTTACTTTAAAATTATGTGGGATGGATTGCAAGTTACAACATGAAAAAAATATAGAAGCCCTTATTTTGTTCATTTATTATTAAATCAGATTAAACTTTTCATATTTCGAATCAGTTGTTATACAAAAAGTATTTTTATTTGCTAAATACTAAATATAGCGGATTTTATCAATGACCTTTTTTGAAGAGGGAGGTTTTTAGTAACCAACATCAGAATGTCTTCTAACGCCTTAATGTGTCATGGCTGTAAGCACCTGAAGTAATTCACAAAGTCTGAGTTAAATGGTGGCAAATCTTAAAAATGCATTTAAGGTATACAGTTTATGTATTCATCCGCTTCAATAATCAGTTGGCTAGAGGTGCCTAATACAGATTTTCAAACAGTCTTAAACCAATATAAACAGCATTGAAATTTCTTGTCATTATGATTTCAGGAACAAGACAGGTTCTGTGTTTCAGAGATTAACGCGTTTTGACATGAGAACAATAACCGTAGAACAAAAGCAAAATTCCTTGTAATGCTGCTAAAGCTGTGAAGAGAGTGTCAATATTAACAGTGAAATTAAACCTGTATCTTTCTTGGCTGAAATGCCGCTCAGTGAGGAAGAAGCCAGTACACACTCACATACTTACAACTACCGTAAAGAATGAAAAAATGAATTAATTTTAAAAAAGCCACATTACACCTGGAGAAAAATCAAGCGGGATACTTCAGTTTTAAAGAAATTTGCAAGTCAGATAGAAAACATTGAGTTGAACTTGAAGCCGAAACCGGTAGAAAATGAAGTGTTTCACCCTGATGTCCACAGATAAATTTGGTTGAAAAAGAGAAAATCTTTTAAGCTAAAGATAACCGTTGTAACATAATGGGGTGGCGGTGTGTTGCACCACATATATTGCACAATAAAGACAGAACATTATGTATATGGAAATACTGAGGCAAGGAAATCAAAGTTTAGGTTCAATGGGCTTTTAGAGTCTGAAAAAACACATTGTATCAAAAGTTTTTATTTATTTATCCAGATTTTCTTTTTGTAAAAACAATAAAGGACTAGAGGGCTCATGTTTTATAGCCGTCATCACAAAGCTCTGATCTAAGTCCTGTAGAGAATGGATGGACATGAAAAGGTGGATGTTGGTAAAGTGGCTTACAAACCTGACTCAGTTTCATTGTCTGGAGGAAATGGCTAAACACCAACTAAATGGTATTAAGGAAAGTAGATCAAACTGAACAGCTCTTAAATAGAATAAAAGAATAATAATTCTGGAAAAATTAGCTGACATCTGCATTCAAATATCTGGTTTGAAATGCATGTGGGTATGAAATAGTTTGTTTACAGGTAAGATATGGAAATACAGAGTAACATAATAGCTCCTTGGTACCAGCTGGCTAAAGGAGGAACTGATCAGAAGCCTTGTTTAAGCAAAATCTTGTAAACAAAAATGCTTTTGTAAAACCGAGGTTGTGTTTTTGTAGGATGTTGTTTTTTATTTATTTTATATAAAAACAAAACTGAAGTATCTTTCAGGGTAGATTATCCAACCCCTCTAGTATCCAGCTGCCTTGATGGAGGATTATTGTAGATGTGGTTTTAGAAAATGTATCTTCAGTGGGTTTGTTTACCTTGTCTTTCTTTTAGAGGCCCAAGGATGGTTTAAAGTGGGAGTGATTCAAAATTACAAGCTGAGTTTTTAAAAATGTTTTTTTCTCATTTGATTCTGGTTACCGTTTTTGGAGTTTTCTTTATTTGTACAAGTAGATTCTCTTTTTACTTTTTTCAACTCCCTCGAGCTGTTTTCGTATGAGAATGTGGATGTTTGGTTCACATAATAAGACTTTTTGATCCTTCTTTCACAAGACGTACATATCAAGATAACCGTGTGCAAACAAAAATTGTTAAAAAGTGCTCTTTCTTTCCTTATTTTATTTTCCTTTGTAAATTAACCTGTACATGATGCCCCCCCTCCAACCCACACACACAAACACAAGTTTGTATTTCTATCCATGTTAAGACATTACATTGACTCAGATTCATTTTAGTTATTACATGCTGAACCCTGACATGTATCCTAACTATTATCACATAATTCTAACAATAACTCTAATTTAAAGTTAATTCCCACCTTGCCTCTAAACTGACTCTATAACAATAAAAATGTGGGTCTACCACATTAGGATCAGTCTTTGGTCTGCAAAGGGTTAGTAAATTTACCAAAAACAATCCTAAATAGGAAACATAAACAAGTACATACAGACAGTTATATTTTACTATCCTTGTTGGGACTTTCCATTGACGTCAACTCGTTTATAACCTATTTCTACAGCCTTACCCGGACCCTAAATCTAAACACCACAGGTTCATACCTAACCCTAACCTAAACCCAATTCCTACCTTAGTCATAAACCTAACACCTAACCCTAAAGCGGCAATTGTAGCCATTGATGGCAGTCTGTCCCCACGATGTGCTGTGATTTTTGGAAAACCCACAATGTATGAAATACACCCACAAAACAAAGAAGCTTCTGAGCTCTGATTTGCATGAAAGATTGAAAGATGAGAACAAACTGTCTCCGTTACATTTTCCTGGTTAATGAGAAGACATTCTCAGTGAATTCAGCTGCATCTGAAGAGGATGAATTAGTGTAAAGATTCATGAATATGAAAATGTGTGCTTAACTGCAACCACGGCGAAGTGTAATCATGCTAAGCTAATTAAACGGGCAGCCGTTAAACAAGCAATTTACATTAAAACTGGCGAGGGGCTCTGTGTACTAGGACCTCCAATCAAAGTTGGGGTCTTAAGAAGTTATATCCTCAGAAGATGTTTATTTAAAAGGTTTTTTGACAATGTTTAGAGAATAAGGCCTGGTCATTTTCCTGCAACTGGTGGGGATGCAGTATTGCATCAATGGGTTACAAAGGATAGGAGGAATGTTGGTTAATTTATGAGTATATGTTTAAAATATAGCTATAACAAAATTAAATTCATTTTAGTTTATTGATATAGTGCCAATTCACAACGCATGTCATTTCAAGACACTTTACAGAGCCAACTGTAAACATCATACAGTCAAAGTGATTCAAAGTTTTCTATCTAAGGAAAACCAGCTGATTGCATCAACTTATTGACTCGAAGGCAATCCTTCACACTAAGCATGCTTCTAGTGACAGTGGAGAGGAAAAACTCCCTTTTAAAAGGAAGAAACCTCCACCAGAACTAGGCTCAGTGTAAGCGACCATCTGGGGTTCAAGGAGACAGAAGCAGACATACAGAAATACATCACTGTAGTGCTAAATAGCTTAAATTTCCCTTACTAATCAACTTCTTTCCTTTGACACAACTCCTCTAAAAATGTACATCGATATGACCCAGGCTTTCTTTTTTTCATTTCAGCAATTTTGAGTAAGCAGACATTACCGCCAGATTAACATTGTCTATAAACAGGCAGCAAGTAGCATGTGTTCAGCTTGATGTAGTGTAATAATGAGAGTGAACTAAATGACAGTGGCCTGTGAAAACAATAAACTTTAATAATCATAAACAACTCTTTAGTAAAAAATCTAATTAAAATATTACCAAAAAGCAGTGATTACTACAAAAAAATGATAAGAGTTTGAGCTGTTTTGTATAGTAGTACTAATGTTCATTTTAAGATGGTACCTGATCAATGAAAACATCCTAGAAATATACGAAATGTTTTAAGGTTTGTTTTTTCTCCAGTCCAAACCTATTTGATAGTTTCACTTGTATTCTGTTAAAAGCAGGTTTAAGATAAAAGGCAAACATGTAGCTCTGTTGTAGAAATGACAAATTCTAAAAACCCTTAAAACCTGAGTTAAATTACTGTGCCAGCCTTGGCCTGGCATGCATTGACATACCGTACTGGTACACTGGTAGGGTACTTGCAGTTAGTTGTGGCGTTCAGGTTGGCATTAACATAGGGTCAACTGGTTATATACTTCCGTACTGCCCCTGTATTTTCAGAGAATACCATACCAGTTTCAGCATTAAGTATAAACCCCTGCAGCGCTTCTTCAGGCTTGTGAGCCATGTGCGGAGACCTGCGCAGCCTCGCAACTACACCTCGACTAAACAGCTCACAACAGCAGGCAGGCAAGACTGTTACTGTAACATTGTTGAAATCTTAGACGGCAAAAGGTGTTCCTTCAAACCCTCCCAAACCTATTTAAAGAACTGAAAAAATAATCCTTTGATGGGCACTTCTGGTGTACTGAGGTTACTTTTTGAAAATCTGCATGAGCCAATTGGTGTCACCTGACTCCCATTTTGAGCTCTTAGTCAATCACAGAAGAAGTAGCAACAGCTGTGATTATAATATTTGTTTTACAACTAGCGGAGTTAAATAATAAATCCATCTCTTACCAGATCTGGTCGGGATGAACACGCAGACATCTTCCCATCCATAGAGGCAAACATTTCGTCCTTTTGCTCGTTTTTCAAAAAAGAAATAGAGGGCATTCCAGCTAAAACTGGCGCAGCCATGTTTTTTTTTACCTTCCCTCTGCCTTCTAGTTGACGTCATGCAAGTCACTGCGTTTCATTGGTCCGAAACATTCCTGTATTCACGGCTAAAGCATCCGTTGGCTTCTGGAAAGATGTATTTTTGGGAGTTTGTGAATTCAGGAATTTCATGATAAATTACCTTGCTTACAAGATAACATTTGACTGTGCTGCTTTTAGATACTGCAGACAAGTAATTTGCGCAATAAAGGCAAAGAAGAACTAATAGTGGCTCTACTTGTTTTTTTTGTGTTTTTTTTCTTTGTGCCTTTGCAGAAAATAGTTATTAGTTTTCACTTGTGCTGGATTGAACGTGATAAGCATTCCCTCTTTGCACTAACAAGCGGCGATCATATTCTTCTCTTTTCTGCTACATGATTCAATTTGGCTCATTTTCGATTTTCTTTTTTATTAGTTTTCCCACTGTTTTTCTCCTTTCACCTATAAGAAGCTTTGGCCTCCCCTGAAAATTCACTTTCCACTTCAGCGGCCCAGATAATTCAAGGAGGATTTTCGGGAGAACAATTTGATGATCAAAGGGAAGCTGGATCCTCAGCAGGGAAAAGGCGTATTTTGAAGTGGCTCTCTTTGTCTGTTTAACACTATTTTAAAGCCTTTCATTACTGTAGAAACCCCCGCTAACAACGGGTTACTTTAGTTTAAATAATAAGTGGAATCCAAATAGGGAAAGAAGTTGAAGGAGAGACGTCATTTCATAAAAGAAACTTAACGTTTTTGCAGATTGAACTTTTGACTGCACTTTCTTCTACCAATAATAGTACAATACCTTCTCAGGACCATCGATGTGTGACTCAACTCGATCTGCAGCAACGTCTCCAAGAGCAGGAAATTGCTTTCTCTCAGCCTGTACCCGTTTTGTGCCTAGGTGTATTTCACTTATCCGTCTTCTAGCTGCTCGCCTACCTCTAGAGCCGTCTACTCATTCTACCACAAACACCGATTTTGAGAATATTGCATGTCTTTTCTTTTTTCATTGGAACACGAGAACGGAAGTAATCCTCAGATTAAAAAAAGGCAGCTGTGCTGTTCGTGCACATTTAATGTTGATAAGACAAGAGAAAACTTGAGGGAATTATACTTTTGCTGGTGTGTAAGTGAGGGACAGGTTCTCTACAACAGCTTAAAGAGAGATTTCTTGCTTCCGAAATGTAAAATACTTTATTTTAGGGTCTCATATTTAAATGATAAAGGCTTACTTTTAGGTTTTTTTTAAAGCTATAAATTAGAACTGTGTTTTCTAGTGTCATTTACAAGGCAATAATGCATAAAGCTGCATTTTAAAGCACTCAAACATGACTTCTTTTATAAACTACATTACTTTATTGTATGGCCATTGTAGAGTGGACATGTCTTTTGTTTTTCTTTGCGCAAAAATTAACCAAATAGGTAATCTTTGCATTTTACCAACAGAATCCTAGCTTCAACCCAATCTGTGGAGCAAGCTAAAGATTAGGGTGATTGCAAAGAGGACGCTCATTATCAAAGATAATTTATGAAGTACCACTGGCCTGATTGCTGTAATGAAAATGATAATTATTCATTAGGGCATAAATTGTTTTCAAAAGACCAATCAAAGAATGCTTAATCTTTTTTTCTCCAAAGTTAATTTGCATCTTGTATTGTCTTATTATTTTCTCAGTGATGTCTTCCTTTTTTATTTCAGAAACCGAATTCTTGCTTTTAGGATTTAAATCCTAAATCTATAAGAGGTAGGAATAGTTTCAGGCTTATCTGTGTAACAACAATTTAAAAAAGCATTTACCTGATTTATTAAGCAGAATCCATAACCCTGGTGGACTTTGTTTTATTAGCACCCAAATTGGCTTTGTCTCACAGACTGTAATGTAAACACGTGTTTTAGAACAGATGTTGCTCACTGCCACTTTCTCTCCTGTATTTCTTCCTAGCATAGGAAATGTGAAACCCTATTAATTATAATTGATTTTTTGCTTATAATTTTGTCTCGTTTCGGGGATTTTGTGCATTTCAATTTCATAGTTGACCGTATTTGGAAGGACTATATGCTGCACTTGTTGTCAGAGGTGTTATGATGTACCCTTTCTTTAGGGGTTGTTTTGTTTGCAAAGCTGATAAAAGCTTCATAAGTTGATGGGATGATGGTGGCTTTCCTTGCTGTAGCAGTTTTGATCTTTATCTAAAAGGAGTCTTGTACTATAGGACATGTGATGGTGATTATGATTTAATTCTTATGCTCTTTGGGAACATTTGGTCTGTGGTCTATATTCTAAGCTGTGCTAACTGTTATTTAAGTACCTAAAAAATAAAAAATAAAATATTAAAACGGGCATTTATTGTATCAGATATTGTTGTTCCAAAAAAAAAACAAAAAACTTCTTATTGTAACAAAGATTTGGATTTATTGTACTGACAGCCCATCTGTCCATTCATCCACACATTTGTTGTAGAATATGTAAACATTTTCTTAGATTAAGAAAAAGAACCTGTGGAAATTCATAAAAAAGGATGAATTCTCTGAACGTTCAACAAATTTTTATAAGCTAAATTGCAGATAACAAAAATAGGAAACATATTTTGTGCTTCTTATCCGATATCAAAAGCCCTGCATAAGCTCTATCCCCACTCTTGACATTCCGCTGTCACGGTGACAGCTCGACAGCATCCAACAGAGTCCCAGAGCACCCGCCACACAAACAGACCCATCATGAGTTTACCTTTCCACCTTGGCAAGAACGCTCTCCTAATTCTCCCTTCAACATCAAACGCCCAAAAACCATGTTTCTCTTCCCGCTCCTCGTCACTGCTGACCAAGGTCAGGCTCTGCTGACCAGCTCCTTGCACCATCTGTCTGAGCTGTTTGACATTTGGCCCTGGGTTGAGCTGTAATTTCACCTCAGAGGGGTCCTGACATGTATGCATTCTGTTTGCTGCAATTTATATCAAGAGATTTTATCACTACAGTGAATGGAAAGCTATGCCTTTTTTTAAATGTAAGGGTGGTGCAAGCAATACATACAATATGGAAAAAAAGTTACTGTAACATTTAATTTCCCTTTAGGGATTTATAAAGTCTTTTTAATTAATTAAATTGAATATTGAATGTTAATGCTTTGCAATTATTTTTTAATAACCTTTTTCCGACTGTTTATCTGCTCTGTTTCTGGTTAAATGAACCTAAAAGAGAAGAGACCCTCTAAAAAGGCAAGTGTTCTTGTGCATGGTGGTTGTTGATGTCTCAACAGCCAACAGAGGGGGGCAGCAGCCTTCTAAGTCAAACATAAGCTGCTGTAATGGGAAATGGAAAGTCACATTCACAGGTCATTTAATCTCTTTGTGTTGTCATGGGCTGGGCTTCTGTAGCTGCTTGTCTACCACACACACACTCACAAAAACACAAACATCGCTCTTGTTCGGGAAAATTCTCCTTCGCTTGCGAGATGTATTTATGAGACTATTATTTTTTTTGTTTTATACAGCGGGTTGGATGGCTGGTTTCATAAGCCTGCAGTGATTCTAAGATTAAATGTGGGCTCTCAGGAGATTCTTGGCCCTGTATATGATTACTGTTTAACAGTGTTTTTTTTATATTGTTTGAATGGAGTGTATGTGTTTCAGTTTTTTTTTTTCCCTCTTACAGTACCTTCAAAGTTTAATATCTGCCCATATACACAGAGCAGTGCAACCTGTTCACATTTTGAACGTTTTCATATTGTTTTTGAACCTCAAACTCTCATGTACTTTCCTTTATTACTTATAGACCACCTCAGAGTAGCACACAAATGTCACCTGAATAAAACAGCATGGTTTACCAGCTTGAACAGCAATACTTAGCTGCACTATGCAAAAGTAAAAGCACAGAATTTAATCTAGTGCATTATAGGTAAAACGATCACCCAAAGCACTATCCACTCAATTCACATTCCCCCAGTCACACTCATAACTAGAGATAGGCCAATACATCAGCCAGTCCTCATGTTTGGCCCATATTGGATGTTTTTTTTCTTGTAATTGCATCAGCCGATACGTGCATTCATTAGCGGATTCAATAGAATAGAATAGAAAAGAAAAGGAAATCCCTTGATCGTCCCACAAAGGGGAAATTGTGGTGTTTACAGCAGCAAAAGATTATACTTGAAGTGGTCACATAATGTGCACCTTAGAAAGTGTTTAAAAATAACAATAACAATAGTAAAATCAAATCAAATGAAGTCTTGTACTGTGCAGTGTTTTTACTATATAAATACTCTATTTATACTGTATTTGGAGAATTAAAAAAACAATAACAACTGTGGACATTTTTACAGTAATGGATACATGAAAAATAGCCGCAACACCAGAGATGTGGAAAAAAAAAACAACAGCAGCATGTTATTAACTGACTAAGACAGAAAATGTGCAAAAATCAGCATGAATGTAAGAAATTATTGAGGTTGTTGGGAACAATGGTCATTATTAAGTCTTAGAGCTGCTAGGAGGAAGGATCTGTGATAAAGCTCCCCGGTGCACTAGGGTGCAGCAGTCTGTCACTAAAAGAGCGTTCTAGTTTAGCAACAGCTGAATGCATGGGTGAGATCATTTCCATTGGCTATCCATCGTTAGATTTGTTAATACTTTTTTCTCCTTTAAATTTCGACTAAAAACTGTTAGAATAACAACTGTTATCATTGTGTAACATTTAGCATGTAAATGGAGGGGGGAAAAAAGCAATGTCGGCTTCAAAATATCAACCCAAAAGAATCAGCAGCACATGCAGCGATTTGTTAAACCTGTCACAAACATTCACACATTCAAGGGCGGATAGATATGTTGGGGTTAAGGGCAATGTTCATTACAATTTGAACATGTAAAAGAGAAATGTAGAATTGAACCCAAAACATTCTGATTACAAGGCCGCTAAGTAATTCCCACTAAGCCACAGTTGCCTGCCATTGTGACATTCTATTCAGCCCTATTTACCTCTAAAAATGTTTTAAGTCCCCTAACAATTCAATTCACTCCATGTACGTATGTATAAGTAAATTTTAGTATAAACCCATAAAAACACCTGGTTTAAGCTGTTGTTGCAATTCCCACCAGAATGTAATTATTTTGTCCATTTTAATCACAATTCGGCCAATCGTGGAAAAAGTATCTAAAAAGGAATAAAATGAGCCAATAGCATTCTCACGTTGAAATCATGATACGATTTATTCGCACAAATTCTTTTAAAACTGTACCAATTTCAGGTGGAAATCTAACTACACACATATAAGACCAGATTTCTTAATTGTTTTTGATGTTTTTGTTCTGTTTACTTGTTGTTTATTAAGTATAAATTATGGGTGTTTATCCCTCTTAAAACATATTATTTTAAAAGCCAATTTAGGAGTTATCTGATATTATAACTTTTATTTGAAATATTTTGTCCCTATAGAGGTTTAGAATTTCATATAAATGGAGAACAGGAGCAGATGCCTTCAAACACCAGGTTATGTAAGTTAATTACTTAGTTGAAAGTGTTAGCACTTGTGAAAAACAACAGAGCTCAACAGTTCCATATTCTAATACTTTACATACATTATTAGCAAAATACTATTAAATCAAAAACTTGATGAGGTTATTGGTAAGTTATCAGGATATTTGCTTTCTTCTTTTTGTTGTTGTTGTTTTACCTGCTGCCCCTCTCTTTAATTGTACACTAGCCATCTCCATGTCCTCCCTGACTATTTCCAGGAATCTTATCAGGGGTTTTCCTCTCTCTCACACCCAACAGCTTCATCGCGAATATCCTCCTTTCAGATTTTTCACTATCTCTTTTAAGAACATGTCGAAACCATCTCCTCCTTCCCTCTGTAACTTTATCTCCAAACCACCCATCCTTAGCTGTTCCTCTGATCTACTCATTTCTAATCCTGTCCATCCTGGTCACTCCAAATAAAAATCTCAGCATCTTGAACTGCTACATCCAATTCTGCCCTCTGAGATTCAGACTAATCGGCTGTTTTCTTATGTTAAAACAAAGTTTCTTTTAATACATCCTTAATGTTTTAGTCTTAAATTTTGCCATAACCCCTGCTAGCTACACAGCAATAAAGTGAAAGACTCTTTTCATATGAGACAATCACCCCAAACACATTTTTCCCAAGCTGAAGTATAGTGCTGGCAGTATGCTGCTGTGAAAACGCTTTCCTTCAGCACTAGCAGACCAGTCACTCAAAGTGGTGAGATAATGGCTGTAGCTAAATACAGGACAATCCAGGAAGTAAACCTGTTATAGGCTGCAAAAAGACTGGTTCATCTTCCAGCAGGAGAACGCTTACCATACAGTCAGAGCCACAATATAATGATTTCTATCAAAGCCTGTTTGTCTGTTAGACTCAACATGTCAGTGTTTAGACAAACATTTCAACAAAGAATCTTTGGCAAGGCCTGAAAACTGCTTTTCTACGAAGGCTCACTGTGGTCTAGCTGAGTTGGAGCTTTTTTGCAAAGAAGAATGGGTGACATGAAAGGCGCTTCTGTTAATTAAAGGTATAGTGGAGGTTTTTCTCTTTCTGGGTGGATCATCTAAATAAGTGTTCCTCCTCACTGTCAATCATTCTGGTGATATGTTTCCTTTAGGCCGTCCTATGTGATTGTGCCCATTTTCACGCACCGGTGCTGAGTCTGACATAGTGGAAAAATTGCAAATCTTTTGGCAAGTAAGCTTGTATGAGCGCTGCAAACAGCAACTTTTAAACACAGCGTGCACCAGGATAAATAGGCTTGTGCACGCTCTCGCACGTGTTTAATAGTCTCTCTGGAGCGGGTACAGGGTTGTGCATATGCATTTTTTGTGGAGAGGGCGGGTCTTTTCAACAGTTTATGAGAATCCTCCACTATACCTTTAAGTGAAGGAGGAAGAATACCGATGTAAGCCGGGTGCATAACTTCTAATTAAAATACACTGAGGTTTGGAGTTGTGATGGTAAAAATAACTGGGGATTGATACTTTTTCAGGTTGTTGTACATCGTATACCAGTTTTCCTGTAGTGCCTGGATGTCTGATTCATTTTGCTGCACTGTAAGATATTATTTTTCTGTCTTTGTTTATAGAGTTTACCCAGAATAGCTTTGGATGTTTTGAGTTAAAAGGGGCCCTGATGAGTGCAGAGAAAAAGTAAAAATGTGTCCAAAACAGGTTTTCCTAAAAGGCTGAATTTGGTAAAAAAAAATAAAATAAAAATTACTAAACCTATAAAGCTGTATCTGGAAGGAAGAAGGTAAGAAGGGAGCAGGTCTGCACCTTAAGTCTTTATTCATCACCTGTCACCCCACATGTTGCATTTCTTCTCTTTCCAGCTGGATTCCTTTTGACTTGTGTAATTTGAAATGACAGGTAGAAACTGGTGGCAGGGTTATGTGCTTCTGCAGAACTGAGGTGGCAAAAAGTTTTCTGCTTTGGGGAAAGAAAAAAAAAATCAGTTGCATGTCATGTTCTTGTGAGATGGGAGAAAGGCGAGGAAACTTCAGAGGAGAGGGTGCACCCAGTGATCCGGATGTTAACGGCAAAGGAGTTGTTTTTGTTTTTGTAGGCTGAGCAAACCCTGACACTTCTCGATCTGTCGACTCGCCCTCCTCTAATCTTCTTCGCACTCATCTTTTGTTATGTAACCATCATAAGATTGGATGCGCTCGAGGTTGCTTGGTTGCAGCAGTTAATGGAACCTGTGAGAGGTCAAAGGCAAGAGAGGGAAAGAGCAAAATGAAGAGGCTGCTCCGTCAAGTCCTGACAGAAACTAACGGTTTTTCCACCTGTCTCACAGTCCAACACTTGAATTTCTCTAATATTAATTCCTTAAAGCATAACAAAAGTTTACTTGCAGTAATACAACCAGTCCGATAACAGGAATATGAACCGCTTTAGCTCAATTACTGACAACTCTGTCTTCCAAGTTTCACTGATAAAACGGGCTTTAGGCAAGCCCAAGGCAATCATCTGTGTTCTTATCAGCTCTAAACACTTGACAAATACTATTGATGTTGCAGCGGGGTAACTGCATCTCCTCAGGACATGGTACTCACAACTGGTGAACCACATAGGGACATTTCTCTCCCCTGGGACAACCTGTGCCAGCTTATTCTACATGAGCATATTGATTGGTGATGTTTTACTTTATTGACAAACACTGTTTAAAAAAAGAATACCCTTCCTAACATGTAGGGGAATAATTAAGTTGCATCTTGTGTTGCAGGATGTCTTTTAAAAGTAGGGAAGCTGAGGTGATATAAGATTAATTATTGCAATTGTTCTCAGATTCATACTTTTTTTTCTCTAATAAAATATGTTTTAATGCATATGCTAGTATGCTGCATAGAATGGAAAAAAAACCCTGAAAACCTAAGTATGTGCAGCTCTTCCTCCTTTTAAGTAAAGCCACATACATGTGTCATCAAACACAGAGGAAAATGAAATTCTGCTACAGTATTTGCTCTGATTTGAAGCATTGCTGCAGATTCCTTCTGAATTTTGGACTTTGACTGGTCTCAATTTTTTTTTTTGCATCTTTGAATTTTCCTTCAAGGTTATTTTCATTCATCTCCGTAAATCGGAACAGCTTAGATGCCCCTGCTGAAACGCCTCCATGGGCCATCATGCAGAGGTTATCCTTGGAATAATGTTCAGCTTCGATTTATCACCAAATATAATGATTTTTGTAATCTCAAAGGTTAATATTGGCCTCGTCCAAGCAGAGCAGTTGTTTTCTTTGTGCATTTTTAAATACCACATTTTGGAGCGTCAACTAACAGTTTATTTTGTAGATTCCTCCACCTTAGCTGTTGATCTCTATAGCTCCCCCAGAGAAACCATTTCCCGTTGGCTGCCGTTATGAATATTACTCTAAGAACTATGTATCATTTTGCTTTCCCTTGTCAACTTTGCATTACTGAATAATGTTATAACATGAAACAAAGTAAAAGACCTTTAAAGTTTAAATCATTGTAACGTGACAAAATATAGACACTTATAAAGTATGAAGATGTTCTAAATATATATATATATATATATGGTCATAATGTGTATCCAGTGGATTTTCATTGTAAAGCAGAATTCTCAAGAAGTTGAATACAGAAAAAGTCGCCCCTTTTAGGCAAAACATTACGCTGTCTTTATGCTCAATTTACAGAATGTATCAACAATACCTCTACTTTATGTAAATAGTACACGACACAGTTTATGTAGGAATCTTTTATGCTTTTTTAATTACTATTTTGAAGGTTCCTTCAAAGATGCTTGTTGCAGACGTGCATGTTGAGCCAGTGTCTCAGGAAATATTTCATTTTCCTTAAGCTAAGACTTTTGATACTTCTATTGTAGCTATCTGTTTAAATGAAGAGAATGACTGCTAGTACAACTTCAAAATACAGTGTATCAAATCAGTTATGATTTCAATTTTATTGTCTTATAAAACTACATTGCAACTTACAGCTTGCATTTTGATATTTAATATGATAAATACTTCTGGTGCCATGCTGGTTAATTCTAAATGCAAATAGTGTATTTGGCCAGTTGATAGACTTTAAATTCTAGATTCTAGCTTCTGTGGCCAGGGTGTTGATGCTTACAAAGAGTGATGTGGAAATTGTGCTGTAAGTAAAAGAAACAAAGAGTCTGGTAAATATGGGATATTATTGTTGATCTCATCTTCAACTGTCAAATCAAATTTCATACGGATTTTATTACTTATGAAAACACATCTTGGATTTCTTCAGAAAGTGGAGTTGGAAGGCTACAGTTCTGGCTAGCCCCCATTTTTCAAACAAATTTCACTTGTTTGAAAAATAATGCTATTAATTTACAGCAAAACAACAAATTCTACATTCAATTAACATTCAGAAGAAAGAAAAAAACATCTCAAAAATATTTACCAGGTAAGGTCAGCACATTCAGCACAGCTCATTTATAAAGATAGTAATAATAATAAAAAATATCTAAAGGAATAAAAAAAAAAAAATCTCAGGTCCCTGTTTGATCTCTTCTTTGGGAATTGGTAAGTCCCCCTCTTGATGGTAAAGCTTGAACTCGATATGCAGAGTGTGCCAAAGGTCTTTAAGGATCAATGAAGCTTCTGATTAAGTCTCTACTCCCTAGATTTGAACGACAGCTGATGGTGTGTTGTTCTTCTTACTGTTATAAATACTCCTGATTGTAAGTGGGCATAAAAACTCAATCATATTCTTGATTAACCTTGTTTCTTAACCTCATTTCCTCATGTATGTAACCTAACTAACAGTTTTTGAAACACATTTAGAAATAGAACATTTATTGTTAAAGGAACATGTTATGTGGAAAAAATTCTGACACCCTATGAAGCGTGATATTATCAGTAACCAGCTGCTACTTTCTGATTTTTACAGTGCCTGGTTGACAGTAGGATCATTAGGCTGATATTGGATACATATGAGAATGTAAAATCTGTCTTCTCCGGCTAAATGTTTTCTTACAGGGTTGTTTCTTATCATGTTTCTTGTGTCTGAAATGTTTATTGAACTCCTTTTGGCTGCTTTGTTCTTTTTCTGTTTATTGTTCATCAGCAGGAGGTCTTTCAAATTGATTTCGGAGCTTGGTAACATTGCGTATTGAAAGCTGTTTTTTTAGCAGTGCAGATATTCACATCATTCTTGTTTTTGCTGTTTTAAGTGAATGGTCCCTTACAGCTCTGGAACAACATTTGAGTGAAAATTAGTACGTTTAAATAGCGAGGTGTAGATTTGTACCAGAATTTTGTTTATTTTTTCAAATTGTTTGTTATTTTAGCTTCCATAAATGCAAGGGGTGCCAGTGTTGGAATAGAATAGAATGTCCTTCCATTGTCATTTGTAACGAGTACAACAATATCAAAAAAGATGTTGTTGAGTCCAAGTAGCACAATTAAAAATATCAATATAAAACATACAAACATTAAAAAAACAAGAACGAAACATAAAAACAACAGATGACAAATACTTAAGCAAAAAATTAATTGCTGCACAGATCCCTGTTGGCATAATCCACATCAGATGTATTTTTCATCAGTAATTGAGGCAATTGATGTTGAATAGAAGCTGTTCCTGAAACAGTTTGCTCTGGTTTTTAAGGCTCTGATGATGATAATCTGCCGATTTTCACGAGAAGCTATCTCGTCTGTGATCGTCGATCACCATTTTTTATTCCTGGTCACAGAAACCGATCACCTGTATCTTACTTTGCCTGTAGAGGTTCTGCCTGCACCGTTTCTCCCTCATTCTTTTTCACTTCGCAACGCGGCAGCAAATCCTAAATGGTTCCATGTGGAACTTTTGTGCTTTGAGAGTAATGTTAAGGTTTCTGTCTAGCAATGGAAACATTGTTCTGAGGTGAAGCATGTGAAAATGCATCAATACACAGAATACAACTTGACATTTAAAAACATGCACATGACGAAGTATAATTTATTAAGGTACAGGTAAAGCAGCGCATAATTACACTCTACTCCATGAGCATGATGATAAGAAAAAAAGAATGAAATATGATTTAATAATCGTGTAAAGGACCAGCAGTGAAAGTCTTTGGGTAAATAATTCAGAGACGTAGTGTACTTCAGCTCCACCAGACAGTGGAGTCTCACAGCGAACGTCTCCTTAAAGCAGCAGGATCTACCTAAGAACAGAAAAAAAAGCTTTATTATATGTATTACAACTTGCTGGGCCTTAACATGATGCAGATAATCTGTGAGAAAAAAAATCAAGCTATTCAATCTTCTCCTTGTGTCCGAAAAAACCCCCAAAAACTATTTGAGCCAGGAGGAGGGTTTTAGCGCGTCAATCACTCTTTCTAGAAACCAGAACAGCACAGCAGAGTTTGCAAATCCACAAAACAATCAGCCAGGCTGGCGGGCAGTTTTATTTGATTGAAACCTCCATTTGGCTTGTCTTGACATTATTTGATATCGGCAATTTTGTGATATTCATTTATGAAAACAGTTATATACTGTATATATTACTATTTTAAATCTGTTGGAATAAATAAATATGCTAAACTGGTTTCATATGTCTTTTGACTGAATGGTTGCTGCATTTTGCAAGTTTTTGTGTGTGCATGTTTTGTCTAAATTAGGTAATTTTATTGTTTAATTTTGTCAGATTACTGTTGTAGCATTTTAACCTAAATCTAAGGTTTAACAGCCAGTCCATGTGACCAGCAGTGAATGGTATCTGCTGTGATTAGCCCTATGGGAGATCGGTGTCAAGATCTGCAGCAAAAATCCTGATGGGTGCATTCTCTAGCTTGGCAGCACTAGCCTGATGGCAAATTCAATCTCTTTTTCGCTGTATAACAGCGATTGTAATTCAGTATCACTAGTAATGTACCAGCAAATTTCTAGAGAAATACAGTACTATCTACTGTATATCCTTTCTTTGCCTACTTATGGGGGCCGCTATCATGTTGTCCTCAATCACTCAAATTATAGGCTTTCACTCTAAACACATAAGAATATTGACAATCATGATGTACCAACTGCACCAGGCCCTAGAATATTATCTAGCAATGGATGCAAGGCAGTAATAGATCTAATTATACTAAAAAAAAAAAAAAAAAAAAACACGTTTGCAGAAAGCCTTTTAGTAGGTGTTAATTATGACAAAACCAGACTTTTATACTGACGGTAGGTTTTAAATGAAAACTGTCAGAGATTTTTGACTTTAAATGGAATAGCGCTTGTAAAATCTTCATTCAATATTTCAACAGTTTATATGATAGGAAAAAAGGTAAACTAGCTCTAGTGATATCATATGCCCAGTGGGTAAAGTTAAAACAATGAAGCAAGTGTAAAAAAAGAAAAATGCTAAATTTAATAAAACTGTCTGTAACTGTCTGCCTGTGTCTGGTGTATTTTCAGATTAAACATCATTCAGTAAAGCTGTTTACAGTGTGTAGGCTTGCCAGAAACATTACTTAAAAGAGAAACAATACTTCATAATAACTACCATTCAATATGACTGGTGTGCAATTAATTTTAAGTATTTTATGATCTATTTTTACAACTTATGAAGACAGTTGGAGAAGATTTGTTTAGGGCATTGGGTAAATAAATGTCTTTCATTCAAATTATATCTACATGTCAATATAATCTGTTGCTTGAATGATCTTTAATATCAATCCTCCTACTTTGGTAGCCAGCACTAGTTACTGTAGATTACCTGCTGCTCTAAAGAAAAAAGTTGCAAGAAAACATTGACCTCATCAAAGAATTCTTGAAAATCTATAAGTAGTTCCAGAAGATACAAAAAAACGGATCTTCAATACCATTCTCCGAGGGGAAAAAAAGGAAAGTTTTCCAATTAAGGAATCCTGTTCCTTCTCTTTGTGCTGCATGTGTTACGTGATTGACGGCTTCATTAATTAGCCAGCAAGGCTTTAAAGCATTATGGAAGAATGGGTATGAGCTGCGTGAGGAATATTACAGGAGCAGATTGCAATTAGGCTCAATTTCTATCTTAAAACGTAGCAAAAAGAACATTTATACGTGCCCCACATTTCAGCAAGGTTAAAAAGCAAACAAGCAAACAAAAACAACTTAGTTTTAACAACAATAAATAATTCAAGGCTGGACTTATTTATTTAGCTAGATTTTTAGAAACCCATTTGCCTTTATCATGTAATTTACTTTGTTAAAAAAATGCAAATCTATATATGTTTCCTTTGTTGCTAGATTTAGCACCATGAAAATCTCAAAATTCCAGATTCATAAGTCCTACAGGAAACATATTGTCCACAATATTCTCCATCTTATGACTCGTTCTTTTGTTTAATCAGATTAGCCATCCTCTTAGAAGACTGACAATATAATATTAGAGGGCCATTTAGGAAATACTTTGCCTCTGTATCTTACTTTACTTACTGGGGACGTGAGATAGTCGGACTAAACATAGCTGAGGTAAGAAAACAAAGTAATGCCTCTTTCGTTCAATAACAGAAATGTGAGTCTGGTCTTAGTTTTTGGAAGGTGAGAGGGGTCAGGTGTTCTTCTCCTTGCTTTCATGGATGTCCTGGAGTTTTCACGCATCGAGCAACTTGTCACACAGGACGCAAGCTCCCACGACGCCCCAGCATTTCTTTTTTGCTCTTTGGCCTCCTCAATCACAATCCCCCCTAACTTGAAGTGCTACTTGAGAAGCGGGTGCACCTGGGACCATCTCGCCTCGTTGTCACTGGATCAGCTGCTGACTCTAACACAATATCCTGTCTTTTGTTCTCTGCCCACATAATAACTCTGAACTGCCTGGAGAACAGAAAAAAGGAGTTGAGGCGGTAATGAAAAAAAAGATGAAGGTTTTAGAAAGCCGCAAACCATGGAAAAAAAAAAAAAAAAAAGTCTTTAAATTTTTCTTATGCAACAATTTCTTTCCTTCTCACACATTTATTCCAAAGCGACACTCCTCGGCACACAGAAGTGGGTATTCTTGTTTGGAAACAAAGCCAGGCTTGCCTCTGAGGCAACTGCTAAGAGATTGCAAAGCAGATGCTTTTTTCTCTCGCCAATCAATTTAACACCTACACCTCCCCTCTCCTCCTTCATACTGGCTCTGGCGCATCAGTTTTAAATGGCACAAGGCAGTCTTGAATTGTTCTTTTGACTCACTGAGAATACAAGGAACATTTCCTCAGTTACAACATCCTTACCAAGACTTATTCACTAATGGCTTAGGTCAGCAGAGTCTGAGGGTGGTGTTACTTTTCTTTTTCTAAAAACAACCATCAGGAAAATTTGTGTTTTAATCTTTTTTTGCTCTGTAGTACCTTAGTTGCAATCACAGCAATAAGTCTAACCAGCATGTCTAGACCAGTCTCATATATCTACAGACATATCTGCTTGTATATTTAGGCTTGTATTCCTGCTGCAATGTGAAAGTTTTGCAACTTTGCCTATCCTTCTACATCACATCAGGTTTTTTACCTATCCTAAAGACAAGCATTTCCACAGAAATTTCTGCCACATAATTTTTAAATAAAGTACATCAGGTTTTCCGAGTAATATGCACTAGTTTTCAGCCACACATATAACTATTTTCAGGTAGGCCAGATGGCTACAATTGTGAGATTTCAAAGCTTGGGGTATTGTTTTACACCTAAACCGTGCTTTAAACTCAGTATTTCTCCATCTCATTCTGAGTGAACCAAACCTATTCCAAAGTCAGAAGTCCTTCAAGTAATTTCTTCTGCATAAGGTTCTTCTGCCAGAAAAATATAACTAGATAACCTTTAGTGAAAGGTGTCCAGGAAGCATCCTGGTCAGATGACCAAAGCCTATGTTGGACTGGCTTTATTATAGGCAATTGTTTCCAGCAGACTATGGTGTCCATCCATCCATTCATCTTCTTCCGCTTATCTGGTGTCGGGTCCCAGGATAGCAGTAGGGAGGCCTAGACATCCCTCTCCCCAGCCACTTGGGGAATCCCAAGGCGTTTCCAGGCCAGCCAAGAAGCATAATCCCTCCAGAGTGTCCTGAATCTCCCTCTGGGTCTCCTCCCGGTGGGACGTACCCAGAACACCCTGGATGACTGAGCTCCTCACTCTACAGAGATGCACTACAGAGGCTACGGAGACACACTACTGAGAAAACTCATTTTCGGCCGCTTGTAACTGGGATTACGTTCTTTCGGTCATGGCCCAAAGTTCATGACCATAGGTGAAGGTAAGAACATAGATTGAGCGGTAAATCAAGAGCTTTGCCTTTTGGCTAAACTCTCTCTTCACCACAATTGGCTGGTACAGCGCCTACTTCACAGCAGATGCCACACTAATAGGCCTGTCAATCTCTCACTCCATCTCACCTCACTCATGAACAAGACTCCAAGATACTTAAACTCCTCCGCTAGGGGCAATACATCCTCCTCAACCTGGAGAAGGTACTCTACCCTTTTCCGGCTCAAGACCATGGTCTCGGATTTGGAGCCACTGATCCTTATCCCAGCTACTTCACCTTCGGCTGTGAGGTGCTTCAGTGAGACCTGTAGATCATGCCCTGATGAAGCCAGTAAAACCATATCCGGATAGCAGAGACATGATTCGTAGGCTACCAAAAGAGATCCACTTGACGCTTTGGTTGTGCCCAGCAATGCATACCAAGTCACCAGTCATGCAAAGACCTAACAGCCCTTAATAAGGCCCACTATTCCATACTCCCACAGTATCCCCCCACAAGACCCCCCAAGGTTTGAATACCTTCTCCAGATCCACAGAACACATGTGGACTGGTTGGGCAAACTCCCATGCACCCTTCAGGATCCTGCTCAGGGTGTAAAGCTGATCTGGTGTTCCACGGCCAGGACGAAAACCACACTGCTCCTCCTGAATCTGAGATTCAACTATCAGGTGGACCCTCCTTTCTAGAACCCAGGAATAGACCTTACCAGGGAAGCTTAAGAGTTTCTGTAGAACACACCCTCCGGTCAACCTTTTCAAACAGGAGGACCACCACCCTGCTTTGCCAATCCAGGGGAACTGCCCCCAGTCCACACAATGTTGCAGATTCGCATTAACCAACACAGTCCCACAACATCCAGAGCTTTAACCTCTTACACCCTAAGGGGGTATAAATAAATTTCTGCCTGACAAAAACACACAAAAGTAAATAACTTATAGCCTCAAAGCTATTAGATTTAAGAAGAAACTTTTGGTACGTCTGTAAAGGTAAGATGTCATAGAATGGTTTTCTGGTGTCAGCACCATTGTAGCTCCGACCCTGCCTGAAATATTAGGGACAAAATACAAAATATTTTGCATTTTTTGAACATCGCCAAAATTTTCTTTGAAATAAACATTGCAAAACACTACCAAAATATTATTTACTGTATAGCACAAAAAAGTAGTACAGACTTTCAAATCTAAATGTTGTGTAAAAATATACCAAATTTGGACTCAATCAGATGAATCATATTTATTTTAGAATGGTATTAGTGAGAAATTTCTTAGGCGGAGAAGCCATTTTGGCACATTTATCCATAAATGACACCAAACTGTGCCAAATATGTTTTTTACATCAATACTGGGGGTTTGGTAAAATTACGAGGTCACGTAGCAGCTGGACCCGCCGGTGGGTCCGTAGGGTTCAAGGGGTTAAGGTACTCAGGAAAAAGATTATTCAGCCCCAAGGCCCCACCACCAATGAGCTTTTTAACAACCTCAGCGACCTCAGCACCAGAGATGGAAGAACCTTACCCAGAGCCCCCAAGCTCTGCCTCCTCAATGGAAGACGTGTTGGTAGGATTAAGGAGGTGTGTGTAGGTGTACTCCCGCCACCTACACAAGACGTCCCGACTCAAGTTCAGCAGCACACTACCCCCACTATAAAAATTGTTTGTACTACACTGCTTCACCCCCTGCTGACGCCGGATTTGTTTACCAGAATCGCTTTGAAGCCGTATGAAAGTGTTTCTCCATGGCCTCTCCGAAATCTTCCTGCGCCCTAGTTTTTGTCTCAGCAACCAGCCGAGCCCCCTACCGCACTCACTGCCAGTACATGTCAGCTGCTTCCGGAGTCCCACAGGCTGATAAAACTCGATAGAACTCCTTCTTCAGCTAGACAGCTTCCCTAACCCCTGGTGTCCACTAGCGTGTTTAAGGGTTTCTGCCAAGGCATGCACCGATAACATTGTGGCCACAGCTCCGACAAGCCGCCTCAACAATAGAGGCATGGAACATGATCCACAAAGTCTCAATGTCCCCCACCTCCCTCAAAACGTGTTCGAAGCTCTGAGAAATTAAGGCTCCCAAGAAACCCTCACAAAACGTTTGGACCTACCAGGTCCTACCGGTGTTCTCCTCAACCATTAGACCCAGCTCACCACCAGGTAGTGGTCAGTAGAGAGCTCCGCCCATCTCTTCACCCGAGTGTCCAAGAAATATGGCCGCAGATCAGATGAGACAAAAAGTCGATTATTGAACTACGGCCTAAGGTGTCCTGGTGGCAAAAGCACATATGGACACCCTTATGCTTGAACATGTTGTTTGTTATGTACTATCCATGAAGAACACAGAAGTCCCAACTACAGAACACCAGCACAGGGAAGGGCAGACTATGGTGTACGTAAGTAAAAGGGTCATTAGGAAGCTGCAGTCTCTCTTCTCCAAGTAGCAGCCATAGCTGACATACTCTGTCGATGTATTTGTTTTTTCTAACTGTTTGAATATGCTGCCCTTATATTAATTATGTTAATCTTAGTGTTCGTTTGTCTTTTTTTCTTTTCTTACTTTAAAAGCCTGCACTGATGTGTGCAAAATAATTTTTTATGAAAAAGTCATAAAAGTTATCATGGCATGAATAGTGCAGCAGATAACTACTTAGTGTTTAAATCATAGCAAGTCTCTACTATATTTTCCAGAGTTGGTAAGAACAGGATGAGGATTTAGAAAGAAAGAAATTCATTATAAATCTTGTGCCCGACAGAATTCAGGGGGAAGAAAGCCATGTGGTACTGACTCTTATCCCCTGCTCTCTCCAGAGCCTGGATGAGCCTGAGCCAGCAAATGTCAGTCGGATAAAGACCAAGCTTGACAGACAGACACAGCAAGTTTTGTCATTCCGTGTTTCATCCCTTTGCTAGCAAGCCCCTACTTTGCCAGTTTCAGAAGCCTTCAAATGATGCAGCAGAGTAAGATTCTGAAGGAGAACGTCAGGTTGTGTAACTCCTCTAAGCTCCACGTAAGGCTGAAATGCCGAGGACATGCACTGTTTCTGCGCCCCAATGGCCTCGGCGAGTTTTTATTATTGTCTTATGAAGGAGGTCGCCATAGAAACACCAAGCACATCAACAGTTTCCCCCAGCAAATAAGCTGAAGCTCTTTGATGAGATGTTCTTTCAGAAAACAAGAGGTCTTTCCAGAGTCTGATTTAATTCAATGTGACCTAATATTTAAAAAAAACAAAAAAACAAAAAACAAAACAGCAGAATCATGTAAATTACCTGGAAACAAACAGTGTGGGCAATGCAGAGTTCATATTGAAGTGGCCTAAATTTATTAGCCTCATCATACATTGCTTTTTTTGCATTGTAAAGTTTATGTATAGCACAAAAAATTGCTCTCTTTATACGTTTTTCTTTTTTTTATAAACGTTTTTCAAGGCAGCAGTTTGCATAAATTAAATCTGACAAAGCATTCCAAAACTACAGAGTTTTGCACAAGTCTTGCCTCAACAGACATGGTTTGTAATATCTTCCTTCCATACAGCTAGAGGTTTATACAACACTAAGTATTCTACTTCTAGGGTTTTTTGAAGGTATTTTTCCTGTGCCTTTTGTGCTTTGGTTACTTTTTCAATTATTTTCACTTGAGTAGCTGATAAATTTACAACAGAATGCATTGATATTCATTAACTCATTAAAGTTGGACTTATGGATCATTGAGAGAAAGAATCTTTAACCACAAAGATATGCCAATGTTATGCAAACACATAAATCCCATTTTACAAAACTCTTACACATATGTAAATCCACATATGTAAACAGTTTACCTGGAGGACCCCTATTAACAAGGAACAGCAGTATTGGATTTTTTTTTTTACAAATTATAAATATGGACCTGGTCCTACTAAATCCATTTGGGAAAGAAGAGACTTTCAGCAGAACTCTTAGCTGATTGGGTAGGTCCACACCTCGTGCCCAGATATCAAAGTTTGGATTCATCCATTCACAGTAACAAATTAAAATGTCTTAAGCAGCAGGTGCCATGAAAACAAGCACAGCAAATAACAACATACTGTTGCTCTTCTTTCATAAATAAAATGGTTTAATTCTGACAAAATAGATGTGATAGCAGGAGCTACGTGTGCATCCTCCTAAGCTATCATATTTATTTTGGTTTGGCTGTGACATCTTCACACCTTTTGCATCATTTACACCTGAATGTCCAATATGAAATCACAATTATGCAATTGTCTGGAAAGCTTGTGGAGGGAGTGGTACAAGGTGTATTGTAATGCATTTGTGAGCATACTAATACCACGAGAATCAAGGTTGCAGGCTAGGTTGGTCAATATCAGCATCAGTACTGATCTAATTCTTGGATGCACGTCCATGTTGATACATTCATCAGAATAAAAGTAATTTTTAATGTTTTGAAATATTTTACTGCAAAGGTTTCAACTAATAGCCGAAAAAATTGTTTTCCAATCTTATACCAAGTTTAGCTGTTGAAAACACCGGAACTTACCTACTTTTTGGTATTTTTTTCAATTCTGTTCTTTTCTATTCTGTTCCATTTAAATTTTTGAAAAAGTCCTAAAAGGTCGCTGGAATAAGAATTAGCTCCTCCAAGTCTGAGGCCATGGTTCTCTACTGGGAAAAGAGGGCTTGTCCCCTTTAGGTTGGAAAAGAGTTCCTGCTTCAAGTGGAGGAGTTCAAATATCTTTTGGTCCTTTTCACAAATGAGGGGAGAATGGAGAGAGAGATTGATAGATGGAGCGGTGCGACTGCTGCTGTAATCAGGATGCTGCACGGTTTGATATTGGAAGAGAGCTGAGCAAAAAAGGCAAAGCTCTTAATTTACAGGTGGGTCAATGTTCCTACCCACACCTATGGTCATTAAAACCTGATAATGACCGAAAGAACGAGACCCTGGATTCAAGCAGACGAAATTAACTTTTTACCCAGGGTGACTGGGCTCTCCCTTAGAGATAGGTTTAGGAGCTCGGTACGTAGTGAGAGGTTTGGAATAGATCTTCTTCTTCACATTGAAAGGAGTCAGTAGAGGTGGCTCAGACATCTTTTCAGATGACCCTTGGACGCCTCTCTCTGGAGGTGTTCTAGGCATATCCCACCGGGAGGAAGCCTGAAGGACGACCAAGGACTCGTTGGGGGACTATGTCTCTCAGCTGGCGTATGCCTTTTCCCTAACAGAGCTGGAGGAGGTGTGCACCTGCGGCCCAGTCCAGGATGAAGCGGGAGACGACGAGAGACGAAAAGTCCTATAAACTTTAAAAAGCAACTTTAACATTCAATAGCATTAATTTATAGAGATTGTTAAAGGAATTTGATTGAAGCAAATTTAATCCCAGGAGAATCCACTTGCGATTAATATTTGAGATAATTGGATATTGGTTTATTTAAACATGCATACATATCTCACTAAGGGTGACAGTTAATTTGGCTGGCATTCTGCCTGGTCCGGATGTTTTTTGTATTATTTTTGTCTTATTTTATTTTTTTCCAGTGTCCAACCTACATTTCTTCTGATCTGGTATATCAGCAGAACCTTTGTTGTCACTCCCATTTGCTCCCTCTGCATTCATTTTATTTTATTTTTTACTTATGAACACTCCCTTTGCAGAATGACATTTATCAATTAAATATGGTGTTGTGCTGCAGGATGTGCTTCCTTTTCCACTATCTCCAGACGCTAATAATTACATTGGCATTTAGCTTCATGATAAGCCGACCCTTTGGCCTTTATGAAATGTTCCCCAGGCCCTGAGACTGAGGAGTATATGGACAGATGACAGGCGTTAAATCGATCCATCTGTCTGTCATTTTGCCTTTTATCTATGAGAGGCAGTTCATTAGTCTAATAAAGGAATCTTACCACTGCACCTTTTTAAAGCGTCACTCAAAGTGGGCTTTGCTCAAAATATCCCTGGACTATTTTTGACTCTACTTGGGTGGTTGATAATGTTATATTTACATTGCCATTGTCCATAAGGGCCACTTTGAAAATATTGAATCTTTACCAACCTCTAAGTTTTAGTAGTGTGAAAAAAAATAATACAGGTAACATGGTTATAAACTGTGAGGGACTGTATCAAATGCATGATGAATCACAGATATTCCGATAAAAATTGTGTTTTATTTAAACCCCAAAAGTTGAATTTCTAAGAAAAAAAAGGTTAAAAAGAAATAAAAAAGAAACTAAGCTCATAAAAGAGATCAAAGAAAAATCTAACTATTAAAAAATGTTAATATACCACCTCACTGCAGAAATAAAGCATAGCTGATCAAATAAAGAAATGACAAAACAGTGTATATACACTGGCTTATAATGGGTTGACCAAGCAATACAATGACCATCCATAAAAAACAACACAGTAAATTTAAGCTTAGTTCTGTATTACTATATTGCATTTTTTTTAATATACTTTATTACTTTATATACTACATTTTATTCCCTCTTAACATCTATTAATTTCCCTACATGATAGGTAAAACACAGTTATCCTGAGCAGCAAGTTTGCACAAGAATGAACATTTTTAAATAAACTTTCTGGAAGTACGACAATATGTATTTAATACTTAATTAAATAAATAAAAATGTTAATTACTCATTTATTTAGGATAAAAGAAAATATTTAATGCAAAAAATAAATCGTAGAGCCTTACCCAAACCAGACCCACACCCAGCTCAAAAATTTTCATATTAAGTCTAGTCACACTGTTTAGTAGAATTCCTTAAAAAATGGTGGACTGTATAATTATACAGTAATCATTTAATTGATATCTGACAAATATCCACTCAAGACTGGACTGAAAATAAGGGTTGGAGTTGATACTCTTTTTTTTTTTCAATTATATAGGAGAGGACAGAGGAAAAGGTAATTTCATTTTTTTTCATTCCCTCCTAACATCTTTTAATTTTCCTCTGTGATAGGTAAAAGACAGTTATCTTGAGCAGAGGAATGCACAAGAATGTATATTTTTGAGTAACCTTTTCTGGAAGTAAGACAAACATTTATCTATCAGGTAATTAAATATACAAAAAATAATGACTCATTTATTGAGGATAAAAAAATTTACTTATTTAATGCAAAAATAAATCTTGGAGCCTGACCCAAACTGAAGTCACACCCGACTCCAAAATTCTCATATTAACTCTGTATAGTACAATTTTTTAATAGACGGTGAACTGTCTGATTATGTGCCATGGTGTCAAAAATATCTGACAGATATCATATAATGTCACCTCAGGTGTGCCCCAGGGCTTTCTTAT
Organism: Cyprinodon variegatus; assembly: GCF_000732505.1. Taxonomy (NCBI): domain Eukaryota; kingdom Metazoa; phylum Chordata; class Actinopteri; order Cyprinodontiformes; family Cyprinodontidae; genus Cyprinodon; species Cyprinodon variegatus. The sequence continues at coordinate 252,913 of NW_015150619.1, forward strand.
ATTTATTAAAATATAAGAAACCTGCAAGAATTAAAGCACAAATAATAAAAATCAGTGTATAAATGAGTTTTGAAAATTAAGGTCCAATATATAGACTTTGGCTGTCAACGACATATGGGACAATTTTCTAAATTTGATTTTGCTGCTTGTGAAGGAGGATAGTCACTGATGCAGCTTAAAGGGAAGCCATGCATGGATGGATGGATGGAATTGAAGTTGTGTTCATACTAGGGATGCATGATATATTGCTGTTGGCATCAGTATCAACTGTTACTCCTCATTTTTGTTTTTGAGCCCTTTATAAATAATGCACTAAAGGCAGGCATCTGTCTATAACTATAAATAACAGTGTATTACAGTTCTCATGTCATCTCAACAATAGGAAGGCATTCAATAAACATACGTTTGAATGTCCTTAGAACATCCCCCACTTTTATCATAAAGTTACACCTTTGCTGCCACTGCAGGATGGTCTTCATCATTCTGACTTTGAGTTCAAAAATGTATCAAGTACTAGTCCTTTCATTTAAAGTGTAAACACATTTGTATTCACTACTAAATAGATTTAACTTATATTTCATAAGAAAAAAAACACGTTTGAGCCCAAATCCAAACCTGATTCCAAAGTTAACTCCAGAATTCTCTTATCAACTCTTTTCACACTGTGTAGTATTATTATTTTTAACCGATGGAGGACTGCATGATTATGTGCCATGATGTCACAAACATCTGAGCGGTATCTGTTCAAGACTGAACTGAAAGCAAACATTAGAGTTGGTACTCTATACAGAAGACGGAAGAGAAAAATGAGACAACCGTGGAAGAAACAAGGACAATTAAAAGCAGCAGTCAGCACAGCAGTAGCCACAGTGTCCTGTTTTAACAGAAAACCTCTGCCTCTGCTTAAAGTGAGCTGTAGTTAATCTTCAGTGGTGAGATTGCTAAATTGGTTGTTGTGAGTCTTTTACGCTAAACAACCACAGACCCTTGACTGAAGATCACTTACTCTTTTCGATTCTCTCTCAGCAAAAGATTTGATTAACTATGGCCAAAACACCCCTGAAAACTCTATGAACCCAGTTTGGTGAGTAAAAAGAACACAACATAAGGGACTTTAAGACTAGCTTTAATTCCTGTGAGAAGGGAATTTGAGTAAGTGTGCTTCTTCTCTTCAGTCAGTGCTCTTATACCAATACTGTGTGGGAGACATAATATTTTCACTTGTGTGGGCTCATGGTAATAGATGTCTCATCTCTTTGTTTGTGCTGTTTCCACATATTTGCAAGGCGATACATTTCATAACAGACTGAAAACTCAATATTCTAATGCCAGGTAGATATAAGTGGTGTTTGTGCAGCTGAGCCTCTGGAACTAGCTAGATCTATCAAATAGCACCTATCTCAATATGTAAGCATGTTATTTGATCTTTCGTCTCTTGTAAGGTGGTATCTTTGCATACCGCTTTATCCGCTTCTGTGTTAGGTTAACACCAAGAAGCATTAAGGTCATCCTCAAACCCGTTTTCACACATTAAGTTAAATCCATTCAAACTGCAGTAAAGATGAGTATTTGTTTTAGGTTGATTGATTGATTAAATTAAGAGTATATAATATTTATAGTTTTCCCTGAGACTAACTATTTGACAGGCCACAGAAAATATGAAAGCGTTGACGGTTACAAATGCTATCTCTTGTTCTCAATGATTTTAAATTACTGTTCTTGCAAAAAAAAAAAAAATCAAATATAAGATGTTGCACTTTTCCATTTGCTAAACCACTTTTAAAGAAATAAATCACTGCTTCAAAAGCTTCTTAGGTAAATTACATTACTTAATTGAAACAGAGGGCCCAAATGGAAATGTACTGTAATTCCAAATGCCTTAAGGAAGGACCCTCCCATCCAAGTGAACATTGGATTTTTATTTTTATTATTTTCTCTACAACATGCATTCATTGGTTTTTTTTTTAAATTAACAATGTTTAATGATGCATGAAGATTTTCATTCAAGATGCCCAAAACTGTGAGTGAACATGTGCCACGTTATGTAGCCAACCATAAAGTTTCAAGAAACTTTACTATAGGTTCCTTAGAGCAGGAGGAAGACATGGGCAGATATTTAAAAGAACCCAATGTACTGTAATTCTACGTTCATACTGGATATGGTTTGAGCAGCAAAAAAAGTGCCTGCTGCTTCATGTTTGATGCTTGTACACATTAAGGTCAGAAGTGCCTCAAAAGAATCTTTGATGCTCCTGAAGCTCGTCCAGTAAAGTGTGTCCAGATGCGTCCGATACTTCTGTGTTCAATGGCAGGGAGTGGGTAAAAAGTAGTTTTAATATATTCTTAAGCGAGAAAATCCACCTCAAAACATGGTCTGTAGAGACAATTCATCAAGATTACGATCCTGCCTTAAAATATAATTTTGCTGTTGAAGGGGCTCAGATCCCCAGATACTGGTGGTGTGCTGTCACTGGGAAACCTCAGCAGCAGCTGGGGGTTTTCTGCTTCTGTTTGTTGCAGCTGAAATTAGATGCTACCATTATACAGGTACATAGTACAGGCTGCCGGCACCAGAAAAATAAAAGGCAAACATATTTTGCCAGCAAGTTTCAACATTTTATGTTAATTTAGGCATTAATAAACTGTTTCAGGGGAGTGATCATAGCGATCTGCATCAGCTGGGCTGTGTCTGTCTCCCTGCCCACTCCCAGATCAGCTTCTCTGTTTGTAAGATGTGGCGCGTCAAGCAGCAAAAGTTTAATTTTTCCAACTCAGCTGCGGCTTGTAAAGCTGATCAAGCGTGCAGGACCTTTTGATGCTCTTTGATGCGCGTCAACCATTGACTTTGCATGTAAACCAGCTGCTTCAATTACGTGAGGCGTGAACGTAGCATTAGAATCAAGCGATGCGAAAGAATACAGTAAAAACCTGCACAACATCGCTACATCTGTCCACCTACATGCTTGCTAAGCTAAATTAAACAACAAAAACGATTAGCTTTCACTAAATCATTTAACCCCTTATCTATTCTCTATTCTAAAGCTTGAAAATTTGCACCTTAATAAGTATGAGATTCATTGAGGTCCCAATAAACACATTATGAATTTGACATACGTATGTGAAGGTGTTGAAGATTTGACTGAAACCAGGAGGACAGATAAACAAGATGGTGCACAAATGTTTTCAGCTGATTGCTTGATTATCAGATGAAATAAACATACCAGGCATGTCTGTTTTTTTAACCTTTGTTAATAAATAAAACCCACCAATAAAGAGATTAGAACAAGGAAAACATCTCTTGCTTTTCAACCTTATCTTTTACTTGCCTAAATTTTGAGGGATTTCTTTCAGAAATGTGTCATCAGTACATTCTGAACATCTATTCCTTTCAACTTTGTCCCATGTTGTCTTGATGTCTCCCGTTGAGCTATGGACAGACAGAAGCACAGTAGGTCAGCAACATGGACTTTACCTGGCTGATTTCAAAGTTGTTGATTTTAGAATGCAACACCACCTTAAGCCCACCAGAGTTGTTTCCTACAACCACTCTTGTACAACCCAGGTTTTTGTCTTTCTTCTGTGAACCTGCCTGTGTCACTTAATGGTTTCACCAGCCATTCCTGCAGTGGATATGCAGCTTTCTTAAGGATGTAAAACCTAGTGTCAGCCAACCCAAATCTCCCCCTTTCTGCTGGAAGGATGTACCCCACACCTAACCAACTCCCACAAAGCAGACATTCACAGAACTCTGGGGTTATGCTCCAAAGCAATCCTCCAGATGAAAAACCTTACCGCCCAAAGCACATTGGAGGATTATTAAGGTCTTACGTTGGTTGAAGTTTGTTTTGTATTCTTGGGGTGCAGTAATTGGTGTGTGCAAGCCACCTAGTGCACTCCCAGTTAGAAAAACCTCCAGCAGGTATTCCCCCTTCCCAGCCATTACTTATCCAATGGGAAACCCCTGGTTTCAAGTGGAGTAGAACTGGCAGAGTGGAGCAAAGCCATGTGAAGCTGAAAACGAGGATGGAAGAGGAGCATCTGATACTATAAAGAAGGAGAGGTGAGACAGCTCTGTAAACATTTTTAACATTTACAAAAAAGGACAAAATCTACATATTTGATAATTTTGTAAGTTGTGACCAGATATTTTACATTATAAGTGAGATCTGATTAGATAAGAAATGCGCCCTGAGAACCTGCCTTCTGTTAACTCACTATAGTTGATTTAATCTCCTACAGCTGCCCCAACAGCTAAATGTCTTTAAACCCAAAAATGTGATAAAAAGCAATTTTGTAGTGATATTTTATCTTTTTTTTTTTTAAGGTACAATGCTTTAAAACTACTCCTAAAAGTATTTTATTTTCCCTAAAAGATAATCAAGTCAATGTAACTGAGTAAATGTAACTAGGTACTACCCTCTGATTTAACATTTAGGGTCTCCATCTAGAGAAAGGAGAGTCAAGTCTCGGGTATTTATAACTTATGTAGGTCAATAAAGTTAATAAAGTTAATTCAGTAAAAAAAAACTTGTATTTTATCAGGTACAGTTATGCTCTAACACAGAGGTCTTCAACAGGGGGTCCACGGCCCCTAGGGCTCCAAGGAGGTACTGCATGGGGGTCATGAAAGTTTTTACTGATTTTGATATTTTTTTTTTTTTTTTTATATTCCCCCCTGCAATTTTTTCCACTTATGGAAATATCTTTAAATACACATTATTTAGAATTCAACACTGTAGTAAACAGATAAATGGAGGCAGAAGATGTCTTTCTGTCATCAATGCACACATTCAGCGACACATAGGTGCTCTTTCAAGCTGGGCACCATTTCATTCACAACATCTGTCCCATCAACCAGGAATCAGAATCAGAAATACTTTAATAATCCCAGAGCGAAATTACTTTCATTACATTACTCCATCTGTAATAGAGTGACTATAGGACCAGTTTGATATAACACTATTTTATACAATATATATATATATAATTGGGGGGGTTCTCGCTTCATCTTGCCAGCAGTTTGGGGGTCCTTGGCCTGGAAAACATTAAAGACGCACTTTCATTTAACAATTTCAAGTTTTTAAACAAAGTTTTTATTATCAAAAACTTTGGTTTGTCTTTTTAGATCATCACAGCAAAAATGACTGAAGTGAGCCAGTGAAAAAAAGTTTTCATAATCTAGTCCTTACCTTGCATTTTCCACTTCAGCGCCAATGACAGCTTGAAATTCATTCTGGTAGTGATGAATGAGGCACATCGTGTTCTCAGATAGTGAAGATTTCTTTTCAGTCACGTTCAAGGATGTCCTATGCATAACTTCCTGATTACTGCAATTGTTTCTCCAGTATTTATCCATTACTTGCCACATTTGTTTCACAGTTGGAATGTTTTTTTTTGTTTGTTTTTTGTTTTTTTCAAGTCTCTTAAGGTATTGTTGGATTAATGTTTCTTGTCATAACTTTAAAATTTTGGATTTCTGTGGCGTTTTCATAGTTGTTAAGGTATGTTCACAAACCAAACACCAATGTCGCAGCTGTACAGAAGGATTCCCATGTTATCTCTATGTAGAAGGGCGGATCTAGTTGTGAAGTAAGGCGGTGGTGCCGAAAGAAGAGAGGCGAATGGCGTGATTTTGGCTACATTTGATCGCCCCCTTGTCTGTGAGTCAAAGTAAAAGATCGGAACTTTAGTTTACATTCGCATCGCACATCCAGACAGGAAATAGATGTGGCTGTGAGCTGTTCATGAGCTAGTTATCATAATTTGTCTGGGACAGTCAAAAAATCTAATCAAAAGCAGCATTTTGTATTACTAAGATATCATTTAATGTATTCTTTTATTTATTTATTTTTTTTTCAATTTGGTATTATTTGAATTCCTCGGAGGGTATGTAAACTTTCAAGCACAGCTGTATGTGTGAGTGTAATCGGTCCAGTTTTATTCAGGCCAAAGATTAAGGCGAGATTCAAGAAGATGCTGCTTTTAACAATTCAAGACTGAGACCTCAAAAAAAAAAAAGAGAGAGAGAAAAAAGAAAGCATTGAGCAACATTAATGTTCAGCTTAACCTTTTTTTACTCCTTTTTCACGTCTAATTTCAGTTTGTCTCTGACTGAGAGACACACAGGAACTTGATGCTATTTAGGTTTGTGTTGATTCAGTGTACCTGCCTTCCAGTCCAAATGCCCAAATCCACAGTAGTGTTTATTAGCTTAGCCTAATTGTGCATGGTATCTAAAGGTCAGTGCCTGCTGTGATGTATAACTCCCAGAATGGCTTCCAGGTGTCACAGTTTCCAATGAATAAACACTGAAAGCTGTTCTGGCTTCCACCCGACTGCTGCCATCCTTTCCCCCTCAGTGTGCAGCAGCATTGCATTGTCTTAAACATTCTTTTTCTCTTATTTATGGTCTTGCAATAGTTCTGGCACTGGTGGGCATCTACTAAGACACCACCTGACTGACTTTCATTTCTGCTTGAGAAAAGGCTACAGATTAATTTGCTTGTCAGTTCTTTTCACCCCGTGGAATTCCATTTGTGTCGATACGGGAAGAATGATATGCATGTCCTCTGGTGAATTAAAACATGCTGACTGTTTCTGTATAACAGAAGCACTCTTCTTGATGAATAGTATTATTTCTATGCTTACAGTTTATCCTTGATGGTGTAGAAGCTCATTTAATAAGAAGGACACTTGAGGGTTTCAGCAGATATGATTTGAACAGAAACAGAGATGGCTTTTTATGCATTTCATTAGGAGCAATTTAATGAACTACCTGTGCAGACATTTTTCACAAAAGATCAAGCTATGTCAGCCTTTTGACCATACCCTACGCAATCAGCCAGCGCTTCAATTAAATGGTTTAGACCTGAGGATATTTGTGTGCTTGGAATTGCCTTGTCAAAGTTCATAGTTAATTGCGATTAAGAAAAACAAGTGTTGACTTGAAAAATATGGATATTTTTAAGGCCTTTTCTAGGTCTGTTTTAATATGAAAACAAAACTGAGAATCACTGAGAATTGTCTCATAAGTGATTTAAGTCCAAATTCAAAAAAGCTGTTAAATAACGCCAAACTAAACTGCAATTACACTGTTTTATGATTTATAGATTCTACAAATACTCAAACCTGATCATTTCCTACAAGTTTCTGAGTTAACAACTTGTTAAAATGAATATGAAAGCAAAACTGATAGACATTTAATCTCATTAGAATTTTTTTTTTGGACTCTTTTTAACCATTCATATTATCTGTCCTTGATTTGTCACATGGTCACACCCAGAGAGGTTGGCTACTGTCCCATGAATCTTAAATTTCCGAATAATTTATTGAAATGTAGTCACAAGAACATGAAGCTGCTTGGAGATGGTCTTATTGCCTTTACCTTTAACATGTATGTCTGTTATTTTCTTTCTGATTTGCTGTAGTGGGAAAAAAGTATTCAACTATTCACCCTAGTTAAATAAACAGAGATCGATAATTTCACTCAGTCGGAATTTTATTTTATCAGATCTTTGCAAAGAGAGAACAGTTCATCATACAACCCTTATGGCACAGCATTCAGCCCTGTTCTGCATGAGCTGCGTTCGCTCCCCCTTACTTACAACAATGGAAAGTAGTCAGAGTCAAAACAAATTACAGACACTTTGGTTAACAGTAACATGTTATAAATAAACCTTGATAAAGAATCTGGTTTTTTTATGGGAAGAAGCTATATCTGGTCTACAAACACCATCACACAGAGAATTGTGTGGCCTTCAAGGTGAAACAGACTAAGTGAAAACTTCTATTGTGAGTAAACAGGATAAATGAATATCTAATAGAAGAGAAATCCAAATTTCCAGCAAAATCCGACAAAATTTGCTGAGATAGCACTCTTCTTCACTTCCTCTTGTCCATGTTGAGTGTGGTACACACCATGTCAGCACAGCACTGATGATTACAATATTGTAAACATCTGTGATGCTAATTAGTGGAAACCCCTCAATTTAACATGTTTGGTCACAATATTTTCCCTTTTTGTCTAGGGGAAGGCATTATTTTTGTCAAATTCAAGGTAGTTTTCCAACCATTGTGGGATTTTCTTTTAATAACTAGCAGTACCAACAATCTTATGTAGCATATTACTTGCAGTAGATGAGATAAAAAAAAAGATTTTCTTAGGGTGGTTGTTTTTTGATGATATACATTTTTTGTTTGATTTTTTTTCTCTTTGTGCTGTTATAAACAGACCTTGTTGGGTGGAGGCCCTCAAATGGGTCTTAGCAAGTTTGAAAACACACTCTGGGATGTCCTGATTCGAGGCAACAACTATAAGGTAAGATCAAGCACTATTATCTCTTATATTATTAACATGTTTCCATTTTTGTATTTTATTCACTCTTTGTTGGCTTATTCGGTGTCACCTATAATTCTAATGCAGGGTTGTTGTTTATTTAACATTATAACCTGTACATTAGTTACAGAATTATTTTTACCAATTAATTAAATATTGCTATTTACAGTGAAAGATAGTATTTTATTGCATAAGCAAAATCTGAAGACAAAATCTGATTTGACACTCATTACAGATTTCTAGAAGTCCCATAAAATGGGTCCCTGAGCAAGACCCTTAACCCCACACTGCTTCCCGGCACCACACAATGGCAGCCCACTGCATCCCGAGGCAATGGGTTAAGTGCAGAGAGGGAATTTCCCCATTGTGGGACAATAAAGGGATTTACATTTAAAACAAATAATAGAGGTAGCCAGTTTCTGCAGCACTTTTGAGAAGCTATAAATTGTTATCTCTTGCTTCCCTTTTCCATGGGTGTACATTTGATTTAACACAGGTGCATTTGTCCAACTTAGCTTCAAAAAGCAAAAACAAAGGAAGGTTGTGATTAACATGTTTCGTGACTAAATGTCCACTTATCTAGAGTCATAGTC